>NC_056746.1:1299706946-1300066946 GCF_019279795.1 Protopterus annectens | reverse complement strand
ATACAGTCCTTCTGTCAATAGTATGCCACAACCAGCAATGAGGTGTGCAAATGTTTCCAGTTCTGGTTTACAAAACCTACATTTGTCTGCTTCTCCCACATTCAATGGACTCTGTAAACCAATGCCACCAATATTACCCTTTCATCTCTTGGTTTGAATTCGCCTCTCCTTATCCTTTCCTGTGTTCATTTCTGATCAACATGAGGTTCTTCCAGAAGTTTTCTATACTTGCAATTATATTTATACATTTTCCACATTTCTTGCCTTATTTCTGGTCCTTCCCCTTATATTCTTTTTTTTGTTTTTTGGCACATTCAGTTGCTGCCTGGTTTTTATCTACTTGTGGTTTGATTTCCATTCCTGCTTGACTCCGATATGCTTCTGCTAACCTAAGCATGGACGTTATCTTAGATTCATTCTCCTCCTGTTTCAAAACCTTCACTACTTTTGGGTCTTGTGAGGTCAGCAGATATGTGTGGAGTCCCACGATTGCAGATCACATGTAATCAATTTCAAGGAGGCCCATCCCTCCTTCGGAACGGGGAATATATAATCTTGTTATACACCGATTTATAAAAATCAGTGTATACCAATATATAATCCTGGTATACACTGATTTTTATAAATCATTTGGTGTGCATGAAGCATCCTTCTTGTTTTCCTGTCTAATCTATCCAACATGTTTTGGGGCCAGTCAATCACTCCAAAACTGTAAGTTAGGACAGGAAGAGCAAGCTGGTTTATAGCTTGAATTTTGTTCCTGGATGTCAACGCTGTTTTCAGGATTAATTTAAGTCTTCTAAAGTACTCCTTACTAAGTTTTATTCACATTTGTTTATGTTTTATTGTTGATCCTTCATCAGTTCCCAAGTATTTATACACTCCCTGTTGTTCAAGTTCTTTTATATCACAGTCTTGTCCCAAACTGATGTTTTCTTGATGCTCCAGTTTTCCTGCTATAAAGGTTACTTTTGCACATTTATCAAGACCAAATGACATTCTTATATCATCTGATAAAAGTTTTGACAACCTTCAGTTATGATTTCAGTTCCTCATCTGATGAGCTATACAGTTTCACATCGTCAACAAAAAGAAGATGAGAAGTCTTTACACTTTGTTGTTTTCTAGGAGCCAAATTATAGCCATGGCCTAAGCTAAGTAGACAGCTTAATGGTTTAAGGGCAAGGCAGAACAGCAGCAGTGACAGACCCTTGAATATCCCCCTTTGAATTTTTATCCCTCGGATAATAATCTGTCCTTTACCATGGCCTAATTGCAACGTGGTCTGCCACTGTTTCATGGTCATTGTAATGTAGTTGATCAGTGTAGGGTGTGTCTTATACATTTTTAAGCACTCTTTTATCCATGAATGTGGGATACTATCAAATGCTTTTTTGTAGTCAGTCCATGCCATGCTTAAATTCTTCCCCTTTTTACAGTTCTCCACTATGACTTTATTTAACAGCAAATTATCCTTTGTTTCATATGACTTTCTTTTATTGCCCTTTTGTTCTATTGCCATAATTGAGTTTTCTTCTAAATGACTATAGACTCTGTCGGCATCAATTCCAGTGTATAGTTTATATGTCATCGGAGGGCAAGTTATTGGTCTATCATTTTTAGGGTAGCTTGCAGGTTAACTGTTAAGTTGGAGCATTGTTTTTCCTGTTGTTAGCCAGGTTGGTGTCTGTTCGGGGTGCAAATATAAGTAGTTTTTACTCATGGCTAAATCTTCATGCAAAGATGTTAATACTTTTAATCAGAAGTTAGGTACTGCATCTGGGCCTGGGGTTTTCCAGTTTGAGGCTTTTCTTAACTTTATTTCAATCTCTCTAGTTGTTATTTCATCCCATTTCATATCCTGTACCTTTAAACTTCTTATTCTTTCTTTTACTTCTTCTATCCATTTAGCATCGTTGTTATGTTCCACAGGATCTTCGTAGATACTTCTCCAAAATGTATCTATTTCTCCTTTTTTTGGTGGTCTTTCAGTTCCTTTTACCTCATTTCCCAGTCCTTAATATTTCACAATATTTTTTATTCTGAAATTTTCCATGTCTGGATGCCTTTGCATGCATTTCTCTTCGAATATCTTTGGAACTGCCTTTTTTATGTTGATGAATCTGGCTTTCACCTTTGCATAAATATTGCACCATATTAAATCTCTCTTTCTTTCCCATGTCCATATTTCTTTTTTATACTTTTCAAAAATATCTAGGCTTCGTTGTTTATATTTTTGCACTTCTTCAGATGCTTCTTTTCCCAAACAGATCAAACTTTCTTGGTCTATGTACTGTTTTTCAAAAATCTGTTGTATTAATGACTACAAATGTTTGTTTGAAGCTTCTGACAGTTTTTCTTGCAGAAGTATTTTTCTTTCCACTAATTTCTCTGCTAATCTTTTTGTATATCTTGTGTCTGGAAATTCTGGACTTTTTGCATAATAGTAACAACACATAATGTCTTTCTTATCCTCAATAGTCCATCCTGTCGTCGTTATGGCTCTTCTTTGTCCTATCAGTTTTTGTGATTTTTGTGGACTGCTACTTCCTTCTACAACAAGGGGCCATCCTCCCCCTAGGCCTGGCCTGGCCCCATTATAGGAATGTCCAATCAGATGTGACAAATGAACCTAAAGACCACCATTACTTCAGTTCTGCTCTTGTCCCCAAGTTGTTGTTATCTTAATTTTTTTTATATTACATGAAGGGTACACAAGGGACACAGTGTCCTGCATGATGTTTGAGGGTCAGTCTCCACAGAAAATGAAGACCTGATGTTGATTTCAAAGCTGCATGTTATTTACATGGGTAGTGCATTTTGGTGATTTGACTTGACTGTGGTTGGATTCAGGGTATTAAGCTCTGGCATACTATTCTATAACTATAAGATAGACTACAGTGTACAAAACAATACAGCTGCCGCGCTACAGTACTCAGTATAATCTCTGACTTGTTTTAGATTTTGACTTTATGTCTGTATGCTTACTGTGTAAACCAGTCAGGATATCCCTGGGACTTGTGATAACTATGCCAAGTTCACTGTAAGAAGAAGCTAGCATACCCAGATGACATTCAGCGAGATGGGCACACATATAGAAACAGAACAGAAATTCTCGATCTCATAGTCTTATGTAATATGGTCGTACAGCCTCTAGAAAAGGCTTTCTTTGCAGATACATAACTTTCAAACATTTGACACTAAGAGCAAACATTGTGAGACTCAGTGGAATACTATTAGAGTCACAGCATAAAATAATGCGGCCATTTTGTTTTCTTTCCAGTCTTTTCTTTTCATTTTTCTCCTTGGTTGCTGACAAGCAATACTTGCTCAAAGCCTACAGCTCATTAGGTAAAGGGGTGCAGGGGACTCTGGGGATTGCCCCACACTTAATCCAGAACAACTAAATTATTTTTTTTCATGGAGAAATTCAGCAAAATGATCCAGTGATGTTTGTGCACTCAGTGAACCCTAAAATACCACCAGCCACACAGATGTAAACTCATACATGCAGATGGAAACAAACTCAGATGTACTGTCACCTGTCTTCTGCATTGTTTTCAGTCTCCATCCTTAAAAGAAACTCTCAGTAAGTTTCTTTAAACCTTAAGTGACACACTGCAGTATCCTCCAACCATCTCTCCCTTCGGACTGTTCATTTTATCCACACTTTCTTTGGCTGACGCACTCGTGTCTGTCCAGCTACCCCACCATCACCACCAGTTTTATTGTACCTTTCTTAGCTGACATCCTCTTTAAATATTTGCCAGTGAAAGTCTTCTAAGGAACTCACTGAAGACCATCAGTGTCTTCCTTTTTCTTTCTTTGTACACATCATGTACACTTTAATTTTCTTTAATATCCATTACCGATGTCAGCTCACACATTTCCTAAAGGAAACAAAATACCTGAAACTGTTTTCTTCCTACCCGATCCCTAATATTGTTTCCAAACTGGCTCCTTTTCATACTATAATATGCCGTTTTTGTTTCTTTAACACCACCTCCTCCACCTTACCCACACAGCTTCCTTACTGCTTTCTGTCCTGTCTGTCAAATTTTGCATAACAACATAAACATTTTCAAACATAACATACTGCAGTAATCATATTAGGTTGGTGTTATGCTTGAAAGTGCAAGTGGTGGTTTCTCGAGTCTCCACCATGGAAATTGCACTTTACCCAGTGGTGCGAGCAACCGTCCACACACCCCAGGAGAGGATAGTGGGCCACGCCCCTTCACTACTCATCCCTCCCCCTCCCTGCCTGGCTCCTCCATTGCTGGAGTTGCTAAGCAAACCCCAGTGTCCTGGGTAACAGTCAGGGTTCTGTTACTGTGCACCTTGGAGCCAGGCTACAGAACCTGCTATATTACTTGTATGTGCAACAAAAATCAACAATCTGAAGATTAAAGAAACTGCTAAAATCGAACTGCCTCCATAAAAGAAAAATAGTAAAGCTTGAGGGCTCCTTTAAGAAGTTGTTAAATGTGAAGAATCCATTACAAAATATCTTAATGAAGATGAAAACTAAGGTTAGTTTAGCTGCGTTTTCACTTCTTCACTGAAACCCCAGTAGACTTAGCAGTCACCCTCTGTGCTCTGGTAGGTCAGCTGGGTACAGTAGATACATTTATGCCCAGATAGAGTCTCATAGTGCTGAGTACTGCAGACTGACTCAGCAGCTGAATGCTTCACAAATTCAAGGGCATCTCCTTGGCTGCACTGTTTCTTATTATTGTCCCTCATTAGCCAAAATAGTTTACTCAGTGAGCTGTAGCAGCCAAGCAATACAGACATGAGCTCATAACAACACTCTGTCCTAATGGAGGCTCTTGGAGTTTTTTTTTCTTTCCTTATATTGAGAGTAATGGATGTTGCAGTGCACTCAATACTCCCCCAAATAGGTCCTGACAGGGTTCCCCATCCTAATATAATATGTGCACACATGTGCGAGTGTGTGTGTGTGTGTGTGTGTGTGTGTGTGTGTGTGTGTGTGTGTGTGTGCGTGCATGTGAGTGTGTGTGTGTGTGTGTGTGTGTGTGTGTGTGTGTGTGTGTGTGTGTGTGTGTGTGTGTGTGTGTATGTATGTGGATTCTATAATCGTTACTTTGTGGATTCTATACTCAGAACGCGCACTACCACGGCTCGTTACTTTGTGGATTCTATATATATATATATATATATATATATAGAGAGAGAGAGAGAGAGAGATGTTTTTCCATTTGACATTTTTTTTTTATATCTATATTGGGCTCCTTTTGAAAATGAACTTTTCCCAGCAGAACTAATCTTGTCGACAAAATGTAAACAAATCAATGTAGCTATCTCTATATATGTCTAATACCTATAGATCTATAGCTGTCTGTATATATCTGTCTGTATGAGTCTGTTTACACTCTTTGGCACACCATGGACAATGCATCATCACCATTTGACTGCCAGCATGTCTTTGAATTGTATGAGGTAACTGGAGACATTGGCACTACCATTTCACCCCCAAAGGCACACATGTATATGTAATAATCTTTTATATGTTTGTGTTATATAAACAATGTGCTTGTTGATGTTTCTTTTGCCACGTTTGTGTGGTACACTGAAGTTCTTTGTAAAGAGTGCTGTTTCTTCTGTTTCTGCTACTTTCAGTAAAACCGTCCTGGGTCTCCCATGAAAAAACACCTCTGTGCCCAGAAGGAGTTTCCCAGTCAACAAAGTACAATAAATATTAATTATTTTGATGGCTGGGGAAAAGAGTTGATGGAAATTAATTGATTTTGCAGTGATTCATGCAGAAGAAACAAGATCAAGATTTGAAATTCAGTTACTCTTCAGTAATATGAAATAAACAGACATAATACAGTGTTACCTCTGGGGCAGAACCGCTGGCTTCAGGGTATGGATCAGACAGTTTATAATTACAGGGACCACTTTGAGTAAACAGTAATAATTTCTTTACTAAGTGCCAAAGGTATAACGTGATATTACAAAGGTGGATGAAAATGTCTTAATTGTGCATATTTTGTAATACAGTTAGCCAAGCACATGCTGTCTGCAGAAATTGAAAAATGTCTGCTCTGATTAACAAAAGGAGTACACAGACTTTTTATCATATGCGCTTTTTATACAAAATGTTAATAAATTTGTGGACATAATGTTTAGTAATAAGAACCAATAACTAGGAATAACACTTAATTGTATTTAGTTCCCTATCTGGTACCAGAGTTTTCTAAATACCTTATTCATTACTCTAAAGCTAACAACCCGTAAACACTGTGTGTTTGTGTGTGTGTGTGTGTGTGTGTGTGTGTGTGTGTGTGTGTGTGTGTGTGTGTGTGTGTGTGTGTGTGCGTGTGTGCGTGTGTGTGTGTGTGTTTAGCTGCATGCATTTCCCTCTGTACCTTTTGAGGTCTTAGTATCAGTGAGGTTCCAGTCTTCATGTAAAAAAGTTATTTCATACCCCTGTCTGCTAAATTACTGTACAACTTCAAATCAGAATCCATTTCATAGGCTCATAGGTGTGTACTAGGCTAATAACCACAGGAGCCTTTTTAAGCCTAGCCGTGCATCCAAAATCTCTGTCAAGTATTGGTACCCTTGATTAATGTAAGCAGGAGCTTGGGAGATGAAACATTTACAAACAGGGGGCCTGAGATATAAACCATTTACATGCTGCCTTTGTCGATTAGAGACATGGGTGCCAAACTATGGATGAATTTCCAGTTTCTCATCCAACAGTCCCAAGTTATACTTGAATTGGATTAGGGAAGAACTCTACTTCACATGGGTGGGGACCATGTTCCAGAGAAAGAATATTCTCTGGGATACATACCTGTCTTTCCAGCAGGTCATATTTATATCACAGGCAAAGTTTAAGTCTTTAGAATCTGTAATTTCTTGTGCTGTTTGTTTTGTGGCTATGCAGGAGGTCCATCAGGGTGGAGTCTGACAATGCTTTGTATGCTAAGCATAGATCTCCCATCAACAGCCTGTAGAAGACAGAACACAGGGATAGGGCTGTGAGGTGGCTTCCACAGGACATGTTACTTACTCCATGTATTCTTTTAGTGAGGAACCTCAATGGACTTTCCAGTTGTTGGATATTCCTGGTTAGGTACATGCTAAAGGGAACATTGTACTAAATGATAGGTCTGATGAATGCTGAATACAGTGGAACAATGGCTTTCTTGCACCTACAATACCATACCTTTGTGTACAAGTTGTACAACACCACGTGATGGTCAAAGTCTAGATTATTGTCTGTTTGTCCCCAAGTCCCTGACTACTGGGTCAGCTCTTAGGGGCGTGTTGTCAATCTGATAGTTACTAAGACAGGATGACTTCCTGAAGGATACTGTTATGCATTTCTTGTCATTTACCTTAAGTCCACGGCTCTGACACAAGTTATTAGTCTGTGTCATCCCCCCCTGGAGAATGTTTGTGTCAGTGGCAGATTTTAAGACTGCTTCTAATTTGCAGTCATCTGCAAATTTAGTCAGCCATAGGCCCTTGACATTGGCCTTGCATTTAGGGAAGTCAACCACATTTCAACAAAACAAACTCAGTGAATCAGTATAATGCCGAACTTGGCATGCAGAATGCCTTAACCTAATTTAAGGTTATTTTTGCAGGGGGACAAGCTCCTCTGTAACTCTTGTGCACTGATCTGCACTTCCTATGTGTCCATTACTTAAATATTATAATTCCAAGGAGACGCAGGTTAAGAAACAAGCACTTTTTGCACTCCCCAGCTGAGGCTGTGTGACTTTAGAATGTTAATTTTTAAGTGCAAAGTATGCAGGAAGTATGTCGGGGGAACTAGCGTCTCCCCCAAATGACCTGAAATGTGACATGCCATTCTTTGCTCCTTCCTTTGGCTTTATGATTCCTCAGTGGTATTGTTTTAGTATATTTTGGATCACTGAATTTTGATTTACTAAGATATCATGAATCTCCCACAATAGTTATTTATTTATTTTACATTTGTTTACCGGGAATGTTTGACTGGACCAGTGGCCCTTTTTCAGCAGAGGCCTAGGGAGAAAAGCTCCATTACAAAAACATATTGCAAACAATATATGAAATTGATAACAATCAAGAATACATAACTTTTGTAAATATAGGTAGTAAATAGTTTATACATAAACAATAAAAATTGAGAGAGTACTATAAAGTGGAAAAAAGAAAGCTAACAAATAAACTAGCATAAAATAGCTTGTGCCATCATAGAGTAATGACTGATCAATAGATTAATGTCATGGTTATGGTGGTAAATATTTATGAGGTATATGTATGGTATATGAACAAGAATACGGCTGATTGTTGCTATGCTAGTGTTACTTGTTCTAACAGTGACAGCTAAGACAATATTGAGGTGAAGTACAAGAAGGAGGGCATATGATGGAACTGTAGGAAGCTTGAGACAGGTAGATAAAAATAGGAGCAGTAGTGAGCTTGAGACAGGTAGATAAAATAGGCGCAGTAGTGAACTTGAGGTAGGTAGATAAAAATAGGAGCAGTAGTGAGCTTGAGACAGGTAGATAAAATAGGCGCAGTAGTGAACTTGAGGTAGGTAGATAAAAATAGGAGCAGTAGTGAGCTTGAGGTAGGTAGATAAAAATAGGAACAGTAGTGAGCTTGAGGTAGGTAGATAAAAATAGTAGCAGTAGTGATCTTGAGACAGGTAGATAAAAACAGGAGCAGTAGTGAGCTTGAGACAGGTAGATAAAAATAGGAGCAGTAGTGAGCTTGAGGTCGGTAGATAAAAATAGGAGCAGTAATGAGCTTGAGACAGGTAGATAAAAATAGGAGCAGTAGTGAGCTTGAGACAGGTAGATAAAAATATGAGCAGTAGTGAGCTTGAGATAGGTAGATAAAAATAGGTGCAGTTGTGAGCTTGAGATAGGTAGATAAAAATAGGTGCAGTAGTGAGCTTGAGACAGGTAGATAAAAATAGGAGCAGTAGTGAGCTTGAGGTAGAGAGAAATTGGAATTCCATGAGAGAAGGGATAGTGTGGATGTTATAATTTAGTAAGGGAAGAGATATTTTGGATGTAAAAACAAGGAAGGACAGAATGATCAGCCTGGATTAGTGCAGGAGCAAAGCCAATTTTTGGTTCAGTGTTCCTTAAGCAATACTTTAAATCTGGATGTGTTGCTAGAATTTAGGATTGTCTGAAGCATGGAATTCCAGGGCTTAGATATTTGGTGGGTGAACAGAGAGTTAGCGTAGCAATTATTAGATTTAGTTACTTTGAGTAGTAGTTTGTTGGAGGATCTTAGTGGCCTGACATTTGAGTAAGGCTGCACTAAGCTCTTGAGTGATGGACAGTTGAAGTGCAGTTCAGCTCCTGAAAGAAATAGAAAAATATGTGGGGATTTTTCAGTTGCAGGAATACTGCATGTCACATCTGGAGCAGATCTTTGTGAGGACTAGCCCTGTTTTAATGCAGCTTCCCAGTAGTCTGTTTCACTTATTGCAATAACAAAACTCATTATTACTCGGTAATGATTCTGTCGTTACTAACAGAACTTGTTATTACTCAGTAATGCTTCACTCCTTGCTTACAGAACTCATTATAACTCGGTAATGCTTCGGTCCTTACTAACAAAACTCGTTATTACTCAGTAATGCTTCGATACTTGTTAACAGAACTCGTTATTACTCAGTAATGCTTCGGTCCTTACTAACAAAACTCGTTATTACTCAGTAATGCTTCAATACTTGTTAACAGAACTCGTTATTACTCATTAATGCTTCAGTCCTTGATAACAGAACTGATTAATTAGTAATGCTTCAGTCCTTACTGGCCATCTTTAGGAGGTGGAACTCTGAAATGCTAGATTTAATGCTTATACCTCTCAACTGCTATGATTTAGATGAAGCACAATGATTTTGGCCCTCAGATTTAGCCTTGCTCCTTCTAGATTTATGATGTTCCTCATAAAGTCAGACCTATTTATGAGTACATACTTTATTAAATATATAAACTAAACGTTCACAAAGATTTATTATCACTAACTATACACAGTTTAGTATACACACACCTTCTATTGTGAAAAATAAGAGGGTGCTACCCTTTCTGATTTATTGTTACAATTTTTAAAGGTTAGTGCTCTGATCTTTAATGCTTAGAAGCTAAGCAGTATGCTCATGCAGCATGCTGCAATAGTAGAGTAACCATTCTGGCCTTATTTATGTTATGCCTGTTTAAGAATTGTGCCCTTAGTTGCTGTCTTATACCATACATGCTTAGTAGTCAGTATTTCATGCGAAGACTGCACTTTTGTCACACCTAGCACTACATGCAGTGTCCATGGGTCCTGAATTGGGAATGAGTAACAAGAGTGTGGACTAAAGCTGTCCTTATTTGTGTTTCCTGGGAATCCCTATGTTTATGTGAGTACTGCTTCAAAACATTTAGTGTGAACTAAGCTATCACAGATGTAGGAGTGTTTCAACTTGCTCTAGCTATTTTAAAGTTGCCTACACATCTTTTAGACTCTGAGGGCTGTGCTTTTTCTTGCTGCCTTTGTTTGCTTAGCATCACAGTGTTTTCAGAAAACATATTGCACTTCTTGTCCTTCCCTGCCCTGTATTTACATAATACTGACCAAGGCGCACACATTTCCTGTTGATTCACCAAGCACACTCCTCTTGTTAATGCTCCATGTGTAGGAATCAAGGGAACTTATTTAAGAGTTCTTATGAAAAACAGTGAAAGCGTGCACTGAGTAGTAGGGGGGTTTCAGAATCATGCCCAAAATTGTAAAGTGGGTCCATGCAGTCAACAGCATCCAGAAGACAGTTATAAATTCTGTGCACTGGGTCATCAAAGAATGCCAAAGTAATTCTCAATCAAACAGATAGCTACTACTTAGAAATATATGGTAGCTTTATCAGTCCCTATCTGTACTGTCATGACTTTTTAATTATAAACAGCCCTTAACATGTATAGTAAGTAATATGATTAAAATAACATATACAATTTAATGTAGTGGGCAAGAATGAGTTATTCCACTGGTATGTCTACCTACAGTAGATACGCTTAAATGATTTGACAGTGTTTTCATATTGTTTCAAAATCACCAAACTGTATTTGCCCGGTGTGCCATATGTAAATATAATGACCCATCAACAGCAGTGAGTTTAAATGAATTTTGAGGGGAGATATTGACATAATACCTAGTTCATCTTTAGAAATCTATAAGATTCAACAACCATACACTACATTTGTAAATTTCTGTTTTATTATAACAGAAGTTTCATTTTTCACTTGCTGAAATGGTGCTGTTCCCTCCTACTCCATGCACATTTTTGTATGGGTTATCAATATTTCAAGACATCAGTGCAATCAATGACCATACTGCATTTATCCACATAGATAATTTACTTATATAACAAATGTACTATACAGAAAAAAAATCAAATCAAAACAGAAATGGGTGGATGATCGCTCAAACGGAAACACCAGTACAAGGATTCACTGCCATTGCTCAAACGGAAACACCAGCACAAGGAATCACTCCCATCGCTCAAGTGGAAACACCAGCACAAGGAATCACTGCCATCGCTCAAATGGAAACACCAGCACAAGGATTTACTGCCATTGCTCAAATGGAAATAGCAGCACAAGGACTCACTGCCATCGCTCAAGTGGAAACACCAGCACAAGGAATCACTGCCATCGCTCAAACGGAAACACCAGCACAAGGATTCACTGCCATTGCTCAAACAGAAACACCAGCACAAGGAATCACTGCCATCGCTCAAGTGGAAACACCAGCACAAGAAATCACTGCCATCGCTCAAGTGGAAACACCAGCACAAGGATTCACTGGCATTGCTCAAATGGAAACACCAGCACAAGAAATCACTGCCATTGCTCAAGTGGAAACACCAGCACAAGGAATCACTGCCATCGCTCAAACAGAAACACCAGCACAAGGATTCACTGCCATTGCTCAAACTGAAACACCAGCATGAGGAATCACTGCCATCACTCAAGTGGAAACACCAGCACAAGGAATCACTGCCATCACTCAAACAGAAACACCAGCACAAGGATTTGCTGCCATTGCTCAAACAGAAACACCAGCATAAGGAATCACTGCCATCACTCAAACGGAAATGCCAGCACAAGGATTCACTGCCATTGCTCAACTGGAAACACCAGCACAAGGAATCACTGCCATCGCTCAAACAGAAACACCAGCACAAGGAATCACTGCTATTGCTCAAATGGAAACACCAGTACAAGGAATCACTGCTATCACACAAATGGAAACACCAGCACAAGGAATCACTGCCATTGCTCAAACGGCAACACCAGCACAAGGATTCACTGCCAGTGCTCAAATGGAAACACCAGCTCAGGGAATTACTGCCATTGCTCAAGTGGAAACACCAGCACAAGGATTCACTGCCAGTGCTCAAATGGAAACACCAGTACAAGGAATCACTGCTATCACACAAATGGAAACACCAGCACAAGGAATCACTGCCATCGCTCAAACGGAAACACCAGCACAAGGATTCACTGCCAGTGTTCAAATGGAAACACCAGCACAGGGAATTACTGCCATTGCTCAAGTGGAAACACCAGCACAAGGAATCACTGCCATTGCTCAAATGGAAACACCAGCACAATAATATCACTGCCATCACTCAAACAGAAACACCAGCACAAGGATTCACTGCTATTGCTCAAATGAAAACACCAGCACAAGGAATCACTGCCATCGCTCAAACAGAAACACCAGCACAAGGAATCACTGCTATTGCTCAAATGGAAACACCAGTACAAGGAATCACTGCTATCACACAAATGGAAACACCAGCACAAGGAATCACTGCCATTGCTCAAACGGCAACACCAGCACAAGGATTCACTGCCAGTGCTCAAATGGAAACACCAGCACAAGGAATCACTGCTATCACACAAATGGAAACACCAGCACAAGGAATCACTGCCATTGCTCAAATGGAAACACCAGCACAAGGATTCACTGCCAGTGCTCAAATGGAAACACCAGCACAGGGAATTACTGCCATTGCTCAAATGGAAACACCAGCAGAATAATATCACTGCCATCGCTCAAACGGAAACACCAGCACAAGGATTCACTGCCATTGCTCAAACTGAAACACCAGCACGAGGAATCACTGCCATCGATCAAGTGGAAACACCAGCACAAGGAATCACTGCCATCACTCAAACGGAAACACCAGCACAAGGATTTGCTGCCATTGCTCAAACAGAAACACCAGCACAAGGAATCACTGCCATCAATCAAACGGAAACACCAGCACAAGGATTCACTGCCATTGCTCAAATGGAAACACCAGCACAAGGAATCACTGCCATTGCTCAAATGGAAACACCAGCACAAGGAATCACTGCCATCGCTCAAGTGGAAACACCAGCATAAGGAATCACTGCCATCGCTCAAACAGAAACACCAGCACAAGGAATCACTGCTATTGCTCAAATGGACACACTAGCACAAGGAATCACTGCTATCACACAAATGGAAACACCAGCACAAGGAATCACTGCCATTGCTCAAACGGCAACACCAGCACAAGGATTCACCGCCAGTGCTCAAATGGAAACACCAGCACAAGGAATCACTGCTATCACACAAATGGAAACACCAGGACAAGGAATCACTGCCATTGCCCAAACGAAAACACCAGCACAAGGATTCACTGCCAGTGCTCAAATGGAAACACCAGCACAGGGAATTACTGCCATTGCTCAAACAGAAACACCAGCATAAGGAATCACTGCCGTCACTCAAACGGAAATGCCAGCACAAGGATTCACTGCCATTGCTCAAACGGAAACACCAGCACAAGGAATCAATGCCATCGCTCAAGTGGAAACACCAGCACAAGGAATCACTGCCATCACTCAAATGGAAACACCAGCACAAGGATTTACTGCCATTTCTCAAACAGAAACACCAGCATAAGGAATCAATGCCATCAATCAAACGGAAACACCAGCACAAGGATTCACTGCCATTGCTCAAACAGAAACACCAGCACAAGGATTCACTGCTATTGCTCAAATGGAAACACCAGCACAAGGAATCACTGCCATCGCTCAAACGGAAACACCAGCACAAGGAATCACTGCCATCGCTCAAATGGAAACACCAGCACAAGGAATCACTGCCATTGCTCAAATGGCAACACCAGCACAAGGATTCACTGCCAGTGCTCAAATGAAAATACCAGCACAAGGAATCACTGCTATCACACAAATGGAAACACCAGCACAAGGATTCACTGCCAGTGCTCAAATGGAAACACCAGCACAGGGAATTACTGTCATTGCTCAAGTGGAAACACCAGCACAAGGAATCACTGCCATTGCTCAAATGGAAACACCAGAACAAGAAATCACTGCCATCGCTCAAACGGAAACACCAGCACAAGGATTCACTGCCATTGCTCAAACTGAAACACCAGCACGAGGAATCACTGCCATCGCTCAAGTGGAATCACCAGCACAAGGAATCACTGCCATCACTCAAACGGAAACACCAGCACAAGGATTTGCTGCCATTGCTCAAACAGAAACACCAGCTCAAGGAATCACTGCCATCAATCAAACGGAAACACCAGCACAAGGAATCACTGCTATTGCTCAAATGGAAACACTAGCACAAGGAATCACTGCTATCGCACAAATGGAAACACCAGCACAAGGAATCACTGCCATTGCTCAAATGGCAACACCAGCACAAGGATTCACCGCCAATGCTCAAATGGAAACACCAGCACAAGGAATCACTGCCATTGCTCAAACGAAAACTCCAGCACAAGGATTCACTGCCAGTGCTCAAATGGAAACACCAGCACAGGGAATTACTGCCATTGGTCAAGTTGAAACACCAGCACAAGGAATCACTGCCGTTGCTCAAATGGAAACACCAGCACAAGGATTCACTGCCAGTGCTCAAATGGAAACACCAGCACAGGGAATCACTGCCATCGCTCAAATGGAAACACCAGCACAAGTGCCATCGCTCAAACAGAAACACCAGCACAAGGATTCACTGCCATTGCTCAAATGGAAACACCAGCACAAGGAATCACTGCCATCGCTCAAACGGAAACACCAGCACAAGGATTCACTGCCATTCCTCAAATGGAAACACCAGCACTAGGAATCACTGCCATCGCTCAAACGGAAACACCAGCACAATGATTCACTGCCATTGCTCAAATGGAAACACCAGCACAAGGAATCACTACCACTCAAACGGAAACACCAGCACAAGGAATCACTGCCATTGCTCAAATGGAAACACAAGCACAAGGAATCACTGCCATCTCTCAAAAGGAAACACCAGCACAAGGATTCACTGCCATTGCTCAAACGGAAACACCAGCACAGGGAATCACTGCCATCACTCAAGTGGAAACACCAGCACAAGGAATCACTGCCATTGCTCAAACAGAAACACCAGCACAAGGATTCACTGCCATTGCTTAAACAGAAACACCAGCACAAGGAATCACTGCCATCACTCAAGTGGAAACACCAGCACAAGAAATCACTGCCATTGCTCAAATGGAAACACCAGCACAAGGATTTACTGCCATTGCTCAAACGGAAACACAAACACAAGGAATCACTGCCATCGCTCAAGTGGAAATACCAGCACAAGGAATCACTGCCATTGCTTAAACGGAAACACCAGCACAAGGAATCACTGCTATCGCTCAAGTGGAAACACCAGTACAAGGAATCACTGCCATCCCTCAAATGGAAACACCAGCACAAGGAATCACTGCCATCGCTCAAATGGAAACTGCTTCACAGTGATTATGTATAGCTAACATTAGTCAACATGTAGAACTTGAAGTGCTTCTATATGTTTCTACTTCTTTGTTACAGAATTTTGTGTAATTCTACTGCAGTCAACTAATGATACCTTCATCTGATTGGACATTCAGTGTGTTCTCAACTTTCACCCATTAGGATCATTCAACCAAGGGTTTATTCAACCAAAACTGCTAGATCTATGTATATATGTTCATATATACTCGAGCGTGTGGACACACATACACACACACACACACACACACACACACACACACACACACACACACACACACACACACACAGTCAAAGAATGGATAGTACTTCCAGAAGTGATTTTTGGCATGGGCCTCCTAAATCTATCACACCTCATATAAATGATACCACTTTCATCCAGCCATTGAGAAGTAAAAAAAACACCACAGAGGTAATGTCTGATAGAACATTAAATAGAAATCTCATATGTGATCATCTCTGGGTAACCCCAACTGCCATGCTCACAATTAGCCAGACACTTAGCTTCATATGTTTATACTAGTGTACAATGCATCACTGTGTTACTACACCACATTTTACTAAATCAGTTTTCAATCAAATGTGTGTGTCGTGTCTGTGTACGCGTGTGTGTGTGTGTGTGTGTGTGTGTGTGTGTGTGTGTATAAATATATATATATATATATATATATATATATATATATATATATATATATGGATCTAGGACATTTCACCGAATGCATATTTCACAGAAAGTCATATCACCGAACATAAATCACCAAAAACACAATTCACCGAAACACATTTCAACGAAAGTGGTATATAGCCATGTCCCCACTGTAGTGCGATGCTGGAGTTAGTATATATAGTAGGGGGGGTGTGGGGGCACCGCCTCACACATCGGGGGGTGTAGACCCCCACATATTTAAAGTATATATCATGCTTGGATAAGAGTAATATATTTCCATTGCATGTATGCATGTATATAGTTTAACACATTTAAAATATGTGGGGGGCTATGCCCCCCACACACCCCCACTATATATACCAACTCCAGGGTCGCACTACAGTGGGGGCAAGGCCATATACCACTTTCGGTGAAATGTGTTTTGGTGAATTGTGTTTTCAGTGAATTGAGCTTTCAGTGAAAAGTGCACACTAATTTAACTTTTGGTGAAATGTGCATTTGGTGAAATGTCCAAGATCCACACACACACACACACATATATATATATATATATATATATATATATATATATATATATATATATATATGTATATATATGTTCACATACACACACACACACAGATCTCTTACTTTTATATACATATATATATATATATATATATATATATATATATATATATATACATATACGAAGATACACTGATAAAGGCCTAAGGGCCAAAACATGGTTCATTCTGTCAATATTTGTCATCCATGCACTAGTGTCCCAAATAAAACTGGATTATGGAAACTCCAAGGTGCTGGCTTCTTCTGTGCTGGAATGTTGTTGTTTGTCTTTCGTCTTTTCCCAGTTAGGGGTCGCCACAGCAGAACTCCAGTCCGCTAATGATTGGCAGTAGATTTTCACGAACGCCGAGGTGCCAGCTCGACATCCAACCCATTTATGCATGTCTTTCAAATGCCCATCCAACCACGGGGAGGACATGCAGACTCCACACAGAAGGCACTCCCTGCACTTCAGCCGAGAATCGAACGGGAGAACCTCTTGCTGTGAGGCAACAATGCTACCGCTGCACCACCATGGATTCTTCTGTGCTGGAATATATCTTCTATTTTTCCATGCACCGTCTGTTTTGTACACCCCCCCATTTTACAGTTATATATAAATGCACACACTCACACACACACAGACATATATATATATATATATATATATATATATATCTAGGTTTACCTCCACATTGTCATAATGGACAATATCAAGTCGTCATTTGGGCGAACCAAATGGGCGAAATTCAAACTTCGACATTTTCAGAAGTTTGAAAGTCAGTAAATCAAACAGCTGATTCGCCCCCACACCCCCCTACTTTAATATACCAACTCCGCGATCGCACTACAGTGGGGAATGGGATAATTTCCCAATTCCTGCTATAGTGCAATCTGCACCCACAATGTCAAGTCTGCAATGAGCGAATGCCAATGTGCATTCACCCATTGCACATTTGGACAATTTTTTGTCA
Organism: Protopterus annectens; assembly: GCF_019279795.1. Taxonomy (NCBI): domain Eukaryota; kingdom Metazoa; phylum Chordata; order Ceratodontiformes; family Protopteridae; genus Protopterus; species Protopterus annectens. The sequence continues at coordinate 1,300,048,911 of NC_056746.1, read as the reverse complement.
AGGTTTTGCAACTTTGCAAACCTCCTTTCGCACAAAGTGGAGTCACACGAGTGCATAACGTACTTATGAAGGTAAACCTAGATATATATATATATATATATATATATATATATATATATATTTATAAGGAGTTAGATGTCATCCCAGAAGCATTAGTACGAATGTCCGACGAGACTGTCTGTGACTTAAACCAAAGCAGCAGTGAGAGAAACGGTATGGTTTCTGTGAATGCACTTCATGATAAAGTGCTTTTTAAATGACAGCAAACTATTGTCAGTCAAATACAGGTAGAATTGTAATTGTTTCATTTCAGATGTTAGAGCTGCTAAAGTCAGCTCGGTCAAATTTCATCATAAATTCTTATAGGCCATTTAATGGCACCAACTATTTGTTGACCCTGACTGAGATGTATTCAGGGCTTCCATGGGCAGAATTTATTTGCTCGGTATCATTTAAGACAGGTGTTTTAGTGTTTGGTAAGTTACTCTTGACTTCTATGGTACCAGACACAAGTAGATCAGACAATGGTTCAAAATGTAATAGTATCCTCATTGAATACTTTTGCTGAAAAAATTGGAGTGTACCATTGAAGCTTGGTACCAATGCTAATTCTGGAAAATAGGAGAGTGGAAAGGTTTATTACCAACATAAAATTATGTGGGAATAGTCAGTATGAAAGATATGCCATCGAATGAGCAAGTTTTCTCAGTGCTGAAGAGATAGCAGAGAGCTATACCTCATATAACATAGCTGACTTCTGCCAGGATGACATTTAAAATCATGGTAAAAAAAGAGTCAATCTGTGATACAGAGGACAGATCCTGATTAACCTGTTAAATGTGCAGACTGTCAGTAGAAAAAAACATAAGATGAAAACATATGATGATGAGAAAAGGCAAACAAAGAAATGCAGTTTTGAACTAATAAAGTGTGGAATACAGGTTTGACAAGGAAAACATTTGCCTAGTTATTTTCCATAATGCTTCGTAGGGAAAGTCATGTCAATGTTTATATATATATATATATATATATATATATATATATATATATATATATATATATAGACACATTTTGACAAGACCCTACAGGACACTCTGTTCATTTTTAAACCTTTTGATTAAGACTGGTGCAGTACAAACATAATATGTATAATCCTGTTTATGACAGTATATTAGTGGAAAACATTACATTTGGAGCAAAGCACTATAATTTACTGTGTTAAGCATTATAATTTAAAACATTTTACTAACGTACCTGACAGAATAGTTGAAAACCTGCATATTAAAGGTTTATAATTTTATAACATCGCTTCATGTCAGGAGCTATGTAGATATAGAATGTCATGTAAATTTGACATCAGAATGGTCTTTAGAGTGTAAAAAAATTAAATTTATGTTTTTGCATTTTAATTAACCTGTTTTTTCAATTTCCACTCTGTGATTTATGTAAATGTTTTACAGGATCATAAAGTGAGACAGAATGAAAAAAAATGCTTTCTAATTGAGATAAACAATGTTAGAATGTTTAAAGCTTGATAAAGCAGTGTCTTTCTGTCTCAAAAGAGATATATATCAAAGCAAATTATAGGTGTGAGTGTTTTAGCTAGGTAGGCAGAGTTAGACAGAGCTCCATGAGACACTCTTGTGATGAGCATCCAATATCAAAGCAAATTATAGGTGTGAGTGTTTTAGCTAGGTAGGCAGAGTTAGACAGAGCTCCATGAGACACTCTTGTGATGAGCATCCAATATCAAAGCAAATTATAGGTGTGAGTGTTTTAGCTAGGTAGGCAGAGTTAGACAGAGCTCCATGAGACACTCTTGTGATGAGCATCCAATATCAAAGCTAATTATAGGTGTGAGTGTTTTAGCTAGGTAGGCAGAGTTAGACAGAGCTCCATGAGACACTCTTGTGATGAGCATCCAATATCAAAGCTAATTATAGGTGTGAGTGTTTTAGCTACGTAGGCAGAGTTAGACAGAGCTCCATGGGACACTCTTGTGATGAGCATCCAATATCAAAGCTAATTATAGGTGTGTGTTTTAGCTAGGTAGGCAGAGTTAGACAGAGCTCCATGAGACACTCTTGTGATGAGCATCCAATATCAAAGCTAATTATAGGTGTGAGTGTTTTAGCTAGGTAGTCAGAGTTAGACAGATCTCTTGTGAGACACTCTTTGTGATGAGTATCCAATATTAAAGCTAATTATAGGTGTGAGTGTTTTAGCTAGGTAGGCAGAGTTAGACAGATCTCTTGTGAGACACTCTTTGTGATGAGTATCCAATATCAAAGCTAATTATAGGTGTGAGTGTTTTAGCTAGGTAGGCAGAGTTAGCCAGAGCTCCATGAGACATTCTTGTGATGAGCATCCAATATCAAAGCTAATTATAGGTGTGAGTGTTTTAGCTAGGTAGGCAGAGTTAGACAGAGCTCCATGAGACACTCTTGTGATGAGCATCCAAATTGCAGTATTTATCAGAGGCTCTAAGTCTGTTCGTCTGTGAGTAAACAATAACTGATGTTTGCTTTCATTGGATCTGTAAAGTACAAATGTAAACCATCAATAGCACTATACTAGTGGAAGTCCATATGCTGATGCAATTATCATTGTGTATGAACCTTGTAGTAGCACTTTATGGTTAGATGAGAGTACAGTGTTATCCAAACAATCTTTCCACAGTTAATCATTTCTTAATTGATCAGTTGTTTAGCTGAATTCTGATGCTCGTTGCTGTTGAACTATACAAACAGAATGTACAAAATATACTTTGTAAATCACTGTTTATTTTTTTTTGTTTTATTTTGTGTAATGTTGAACATCTATGCTGATGATGAGCTTTGTGCATCTTCAATGAAACCGAAGTTAGCCAGAGTTAAAATGATTTTAGAGATTCTCAGGACACAGCATAGTTGAAACATATTACTTTACAGTTACTGCTGTTTATATTTGCCCATAGTTAAACCCTGTAGAAAGAAAGAAACAAGTAAAAAGTAACTGGATGTAACAACAAGATACCCAAAATGATTGTGTATGTTTCAGCTAGTGTAAAGGAATGCAGCTAATGGATTATCTGCATTTATCCAGTGCAAGGACTGTGTAGGCATGATCTGTATTAAGGCAACAATGAATCATGGAAATATAATGAAAAATGGACTAGGGCTGTATTAACTGCAGTCTGGGATGCAGGTAGTCATATGTGGTTCTTCTAGTGATTGTCGTCATCATTGTCATCATGGGCATCCTGTTTGTTCTACAGTCAAGTCAACAACTCTGTTTTTATGACTCGAAATAAGTCATGGCATTCTTTTATTTTCAGAAAAGTCAGGAAATACTTCTGAATAGAAGATGTTAAACAAATGCAGTGCTGGGCCTGTTGCATGTGACGCATTGCTTTTGACAAGGCTGCTGTCACAGCCTGTTCAGTACCTGTTAACATTATGTCATCAGTGTTGTGATGTCATAGTCTGTGCTGTACCTGTTAACATATCATCAGTGTTCTGAAAACATTTTATTCTTTCAAGAAAAAGAAACTGTGCTAGGTTAATGGTTACAACCCTATGATACAAGGTAACATGATGCAGATATTGTCATGGCAACACCGGAAAAGTATATTATACCTTCCATGCAAACAGATGGTTACAACCCTATGATACAAGGTAACATTATGCAGCTATCCCCATGGTAACACTCGAGAGCTATATTATACCTTCCATGCAAACAGATGGTTACAACCCTATGATACAAGGCAACATTATGCAGCTATCCCCATGGCAACACCTGAAAAGTATACTATATCTTCCATGCAAACAGATGGTTATGACCCTATGATATAAGGTAACAGTATGCAGATATCTCCATGGTAACACCTGAGAAGTATACTATACCTTCCATGAAAACAGAAACTGATCCTGGAACTCAAGGCCAGTAGGTATTGTGAAGAAAGCATTTGCAAGATTGGTAACTGCATGCCATTCATCTTCCGTCTGCAATTTTTTTTCAAGCAGGTAACAATGTCAGGAACAACAGTATCCATCTCGGGTGATCATTAGTTTAATACTTTAGAGCTTGTAGTCCTTCATCATGACTTATCGAGTTTAAGCACTAGCCACACAGAACTATTAACAGGATTTAATGTCTGTCTCAGTATCTGGAACTACAAAAGCTCCTCAGTACTCTTCTTAATTTCTTTATGATGCTCAGGTAACCTTTACTGTTTGATATTAACAGTTCGATCTGGTTGAGAAACTTCCAGGTGATTCCACTTGGAATAACCCCCTACTGTGGTATTTGTAATTATTACATTAAGCTGTCTTATTCCCAAAGAGGATTAACCCCATTCCACCTGCACTGTCTTGTCTAGACGATTTCTAAAAGCTACTAACATGCTTTGGAACATTGTCTACAAAATGTTGCCCTAAACTGTGGACCCTGTCCAATAGCTAGCTACATGTTCTGTGCCCACTGATATGGACAAGAGAGTTGTGGCAGATATGGAACTCATGTGTATAAGTGTTACCTCTGCCTCACTGAATACAAATACAGTCACTGCTTGTAGGTGATTCCCTTTCCTCTGTACTTATGATGAGTGGAACAAAGGGTTAGGGGTGTCAGTCTTCCATAGATAGACAATGCTCATTCTTTGCAACTGTTAGAAGACTTACCATCTCTTCTTGTGAAAATATGGTGGTTATTCCATTTTGGCAGATTAGGGCATGGATTCTGTCTTGGACAGACTCCTCACCAGGAGATGTCAGAGTTTTGTTCCTGTTTATTTATTTATTTTATTTTCCATTGCTTAAGTAAAACAGCAGTGGGCTTTCTGCCTGTTTGCATAAGAACACTGCCCTCAATAATGCTGATTTTATTTTATTCTGACTGGCTTATTTTCTCAGGACGCTCTTGACCATTTTATTTTTACACTTCTTCAAGTTGTCCTAAAATCATGGCAGCATATCCCGGCCAGTATGATTTATAGCAGTTCTTAACAGGGACAGTAAAGAACATTCCAGTTGATTAGATGCTTTTCTGTTGAGCTGACACTGCATGCTTTGTGTAACAACTTCCTTAAATATATTTCCCCACAGGCTGCTGACTGCATGTCCATTTCCCACAGTTTCTGAATAGGTTCAGGTATATTTTTATCAATGATTAATAGGTTCAGGTATATTTTTATCAATGATTAATAGGTTTAGGTATATTTTTATCAATGATTAATAGGTTTAGGTATATTTTTATCAATGATTTGGTACCTTTTCCATATGCATGGGGTCAGGTGTGCATGTCTGATGGAATTCACAAGCTATGTCACCAAGATATAACTGCCCTGAGCAATCTTTTACCCCTTAAGTATTTGTTACCACATAGGGTAGTTAGTAATGTACCTAGCTTCATAACTTCGGCATCTCCATTCTGTAGTCTCATGCTAATGAAGTATACCTTCACCATTATTTTGTATATACCCTAGTGCACTTCACTATTACTTTATGTATAGTGTTACCCTACGTGCACTGGTTCAGCATCTATAAAGTCACATGCAGAGCTCCAGTGTGCTGCAGGTACTCTCTGAGTTGTCATTTAGTTCTGTTCTGAGTTACAGCTCTGGCAACAGACAGAGCACTCTCTATACTGTCGGCCTCATTTCCATCATCGTTTTTTCATTAATAGTATAATTTTCGACATTGTCAGGCAGTTTACTGTTTATTCCATCAGCATCCTTTTCATAATCATTTTCAACATCGCCAGTTATTCTACCAATTAGTTTAGTGCAGTCATCATCAGCCACGTTGGTTTCATTGTTCTGTTTTTCATAATTCCAGAACTTGATCAATTAAAATCTGGTTTGAATACCTTTCCCCCTCACACTCACAATTCACACTGCTAGAGATTTAGACTTATTTTTCCCATTCATCTGTCAATGCCCTAGCAGACTCTACAACTTTTCAGAACTGTTCATAAGCTTCTTTAAGTGTTGCAGGTTCTTCATAAGTCGTTGAACTTCCGTGTGGGCTTCTTACAAGCCTTCATCAAGAAATCAAGACTGTAGTCAAGAAGATCTATTCTGTTTTTCCTGCTTCTCTCAGATCTGATTGCCCCTTCCTTTAATTCCTGCACAAAATCTACCAGAGTAACTTGCAAATTGATCGGTGTTGCCTCACCTTCCAGTTCAGACCATGACGTCAGGGTATTCCACTCAGCCACAGTGAGAAAGTTCCAGAATTTGGCAAACTGAGGAGGTGACTGGTTCCTCAAAATGTTAATTATTTTCTTTACATTTAACAAAAGGTATTCTAATTACAACATATTTTCCACCAGTCCTGCAGTTCTTTTAACTCTGTGAAGTGTAGTTGGATTGTAAGTTACAGGTATTACATGTTTCTGTACTATTATGTGTTGATTCTTAAATTAACTGGGTGTATACAATGTACCTATAGTACATTAACTGGGAGTATACGGTTTACCTACAGTACATTAACTGGGAGTATACGGTGTACTTACAGTACATTAACTGGGACTATATGGTGTACCTACAGTACATTAACTGGGTGTATACAGTGTACCTACAGTACATTAACTGGGAATATATGGTGTACCTACAGTACATTAACTGGGAGTATATGGTGTACCTACAGTACATTAACTGGGAGTATATGGTGTACCTACAGTACATTAACTGGGAGTATACGGTGTACCTACAGTACATTAACTGGGAGTATACGGTGTACCTACAATACATTAACTTGGAATATATGGTGTACCTACAGTACATTAACTAGGAGTATATGGCGTACCTACAGTACATTAACTAGGAATATACGGTGTACCTACAGTACATTAACTGGGAGTATATGGTGTACCTACAGTACATTAACTGGGAGTATACGGTGTACCTACAGTACATTAACTGGGAGTATACGGTGTACCTACAATACATTAACTTGGAATATATGGTGTACCTACAGTACATTAACTAGGAGTATATGGTGTACCTACAGTACATTAACTAGGAATATACGGTGTACCTACAGTACATTAACTGGGAGTATACGGTGTACCTACAGTACATTAACTGGCAGCATACGGTGTACCTACAGTACATTAACTAGGAGTATACGGTGTACCTACAGTACATTAACTGGGAGTATATGGTGTACCTACAGTACATTAACTGGGAGTATACGGTGTACCTACAGTACATTAACTGGCAGCATATGGTGTACCTACAGTACATTAACTAGGAGTATACGGTGTACCTACAGTACATTAACTGGGAGTATATGGTGTACCTACAGTACATTAACTGGGAGTATACGGTGTACCTACCGTACATTAACTAGGAGTATAAGGTGTACCTGTCGTAGTATAACCATAACAGTATATGTTGCTTTTCCTTAAATGGCAGATTTTCTCTCAGTAGACTACAAAGTATTTACATTCTCCACATGATAATTGATTGTTTCTAGTTTTAGACAATTTTTAGTTTTAAAATTATTTAGGATATATATATATATATATATATATATATATATATATATATAGTGTTTTGATCGAAACATTAGATCACATGCTATAAATTGTTACTGTCTTTCAAATCATGCTGAATTGATAATTAAATGGGCAGAAACAGAATGCAGAGTAAATAGACAAAGGGATGCTAATTGAGCCTGTCATGCTTGATGTCAAAAAGGCTTTTGAGACTATTAACCATGATTTGTTACTACTTAAAGGAAATGACTGCAGCGCAGCTCCTCCCGTTTGGTAATCTCATGGTTCAGGAACTATCCATTTACTAGAACGCATGTCATTGCTGGGGATAAGGGCTACAGTGAATCTGAAGTTATTCTGATAGTTTAATTAACCTAGTTAATTAAGATAGTTTGTAACAATGGACTCAAACAGAATCCAGTATGACAAAATATGCATTACTTATTCTCATATACACTTTGCTTGTAACTTGTCTTTCAACTGGTCATGTGTAAAGTTTATATAAAACTCCTAAGTAAATAAAGCTAGATGTCTTTGTAGTACACTGTATGTAACTTTATCTCTTCTTTACACTGGGATATAGTCACATGGGCTGTGCTTGTAAATGGCTTGCTGAGATCAGTGCATGGTTGTCGTAAACAAATGTAAAATAAAAATAAAATATCCTTTGGCTGACTAATGTTTCGACCTTTTTTGAAGAAACACTTTTTGATTACATATATTTATGTGAGAAAAATCACCTTGGAGTGGCAGGTTCACAGAACAATAGATAATATTACAAACAAGGCTAGCTCTTGACTGTTTCTGCATAACAATATTACTGTGACAAAAGTTTAGAAGATGTGTTTGACGTTCATTTGATATCTGGCATTCTAGTTTCTAGTACATCAAAATCTTTACCTAGATAAATCTATGCAATCAAGCCAGTGTTTACATGCAGACCTGGTCACTGCAGTGTCCTTTCTCTGATGCATGGTGAATGGGATCTACATGTAATCCACCCAGTGTATACATGCAGACCTGCTCACTGCAGTGACCTTTCCCTGGTGCATGGTGAATGGGGTCTACATGTAATCCACTCAGTGTATACATGCAGACCTGCTCACTGCAGTGTCCTTTCTCTGATGCATGGTGAATGGGATCTACATGTAATCCACCCAGTGTATACATGCAGACCTGCTCACTGCAGTGACCTTTCCCTAGTGCATACCGAATAGGATCTATTTCATCTGCTGTTGTTGCAGAAGTCTGTGCCAGACAGTTGAGTGGCCAGTCAGGGTCAGTCCTGCATGAGCTGTGCTAACATCCCACAAGATACACACCTTCTTATAAAGTTGACTTCCTATACAGTCATACAGAGACTGGGACCCTGCTGCCATCATGACCCATCTTCTTACTAAAGCTCGTGAGCACATTGTTGTTGTAAAGAATTATTTGTGCTCCTCGCTCAGCTGAATTTAGTTACTCCCCCAGTGGGCTAATGATCTGCTCATGCAAATGTTTAACAGACAGATCTGAAGTCTTTTTCAGCTTCCTGTCATCTTGTAGTATATGTTAACATTCAAATTATATAACTAGGTGATTAACAATGTTCTGTCTCCATGAGTTTTTTTATTATTATAATTATTTGCTTTAATTTTGCATTGACACTTTCCATTTTAGAATATTCTGCAGCCTGTTTACTCCATTTACAGAGACTTAGTTTCTTAAGCCATAAATTAAGCACACCAAACTGTACTAACTTCCAAACAAAGATTCCTTAATTCGGCCTGTCAGGGGTGGGGAAGTATTCATTCATTCATTCTGGGCATGTGACATCTCAGACTATGTTTGCTCTTTTTTTACTTGATATGTTTAGCTGATTACATCATTTGGATGATTTTTATGATCATCTAACATTGTGTTCTCCATTTATTTTTTCTGCTGGTTTCAGACATAGTTTACATTCCTGAAAGCTACAGGAATATGGATTCACAGATAAAGGTTTGCTTTCTGGAACTTTCTATGGCCTGTCATGTACCTCATGTAAATATATGCTTATTAAGTTTTAATATAGGAGGAAAGACAGCCTAAACATATTCAACGACACCAAAACAGTCAGAGCATTTAGGCTCCAGAGTGTAGGTGGCCTGTGGGGAAATGATTTGTAATGTACTAGGCAGCCCACACTGACTGTAGTCTCAGCATCACAGTGTATTTTCTTAGTTTTATAACTATATTTAGAAGCAGGTACTGCAGGACACTTTTCAGTGTTTTTTTGGATTACCTCATTTATGCATCCCCTCCAGCACAATGCAGTGTTTGTCAGGTTTGCAGGTATTTGGTTCCTAGATGTGGTTATCTGGGGCATCTTGCCTGACCAAAGTGGAGGGTAGATAATTTACTGTGAATGCCTTCCAATGGAAGAACACTGTTGGAAGGCAACCGGAGGTAGGCTTCCCCTAGCTTGCCTTCCCGACTCTGTGACGTGCCTTTGGCACTTGGGCAGTAAGGGCAGGATTTAGTGCTGACACAACTTGCTTGAGTTTGTCATTTTGTCCCTCGGGTTTCAAGTCACATGGCAATCAGTGTGGCATATTATGGATTTACATACACACAGCATTGTATCCATGCACGTTTCATTATTGTTATTTTAGGAATTGGAGGAAAATTCCATTAGCAAATAGCACATCTGGAGAAGAGTAGACTCCCCCACACACACACATCTGCAGTGGTCATGTTGCTTACTTGGCAGCCTCCTTTCCTTGTGACAAGAGCTGTAGCTATAATAAGTCAGTGTTACTTGTGTAATGGTGTATTTTCGTTGAATGTGAAATAAAGACAGTGTTAAACCCCTTATTGAAGGATGCTCATCACAGTGCTTTGGCTTCTGATTCTTTAGCTTGCTTATGATTAAAAACAGGACCACTTGAACATCATTAGCTTCTGTATCTGTGAAGAGGTTAAGAACTTTGAGAAGCACTGGGTTTTTGCAGTTGATAGCAGAACAGTGTTTTAGGCAGCTTATGTATTTCACTCTGTTATGACTCTCATTTTATTTTCCAGGACCACTCAATATTGTTTTTGCCATGCAGACTGTGAAAACCTTTCAAAAAATAGTGTCAAATAAACATCAGCAGCTAATGAAAAATCTTGTTTTGAAAGAAAAAGAGTCTCTACCAGTTTTACCCAGATGGAGGATATTTTTTAGTATAACCTGATATAATTATTTCTAGGAGGGCCAATTTCAGTTTTTTTTTTCTTGCTATTACAAAGTAGTGAATTTCTCTGAAAACAAGTTGAGTGTAAAAACAATTGCTTACTTGTAAATCATTAGTGACAGGCTTACAGTTGTTAGTAGAATCTGACTAGCATCTCTCATCTGTGTTGTCAGCTTTGCATGAGCTCAGTGTTGGTGTATTAAAGTCTGTTAGTTTGTCCAGGTTTTATTATTTATTTATTTATCCTTTTGCTGGCCAGGTTTGTCCTACTGGGCTAGCGGCCTCCTTTCAAGGGTGACCCAAGGTGGAATTTGTACAACTAAGGGAAACGTAACCAGAGCATTGGGGAACTTCCGCTTGTCATTTTTGCAAGTGAGATCCATTTTGAATGAGCACTTCCTGTTTCCATTCCATGCACAAAGGCAGCCCAGAAAAACAGGGAGGCCGATGGAGAGAGAATGAGACAGTGAAGTAGTGACAGAAATGGAGGAGAAAGCCAATACTGAGATCAGGAATGCATGCAGGATTCTGAAGAGGTGTTTCAAAGAAATCTGTTTGATGGAGATGAGACTTCAAATGATGAATGTATAATTACAGCCCTCCAGTTGGGTGGATTGCAGATGATTTGCATAAAGAAGTGGTAATGCAATGTGAGCCAGAAAATGAAGGAGACATTTCCTGGGGGGATATTATAGAGAAAATACAAAAGGATAATGCACAGACAATCAAGAGGAGTAGCAGTAAGATGGAAAATAAAGCAAATGCAGAGATGTAAAGGAAGGCAAACGGGGGTAGCAGAAAAGAAAAAGTCAGAAGAAAATGAAAAACAGAGGTACATGGTAAGGATTCAAAGTAAAGAAGGCAAAGGAATGGACAGGTATAAGGTTTGGGACGATTTAATATTTCCTTTGTGTGTAAAAGCACATGGGGTAAGAGCGTTTGTTCTTATTAACCAAGAGTCATTTTGTGACATTATATTTGAGACTGTTGTTTCAATGAAAATTTTTCTTGGAGAATATGAAAAAAGAAAGACTATAACCCATGGAATCTTTTCATGAGAAAAGCATTTAACAGGGATAAAAAGAAAATTTGTGTACAATTTAGAACAGAGGTGGAAAGAGCGACTTTGAAAGGACGTTTGAAACTGTTATGTGAAAAAGTACTGGACATTGCAAAAGTTTATGATAAAAGAGGTTTATGGACTAATGAATAGGATTGTAATGTTGTGTTAAAACAGAAAGAGAAAAAAACATGTTTTTTTTTTGTAAAAAAGAAGAACATATAAGTAACTATGATAAAAGAAAATGTTTATATTTCTGGGGAGATGGGACATAATGCAAGCAAATGTGAATTGAAACATTTTTGTGATTATGGACCTTTTCAACCCAGGCCTCCACTGAATATGGGCACTTTCTGGCCCAGACGGACTTTCCCGGTAAAAAAATGTCAAGTAAACAAATTATAACTGTAAAAAAAAATTGAATATTTGTGGATGGATTTCAAAAATGAAAACAAAAGTGAAGAAAAAGAAAAATAAAGAGAAGAAAATGAACAAAGGAAAGAAATTTTAGAAGTAGTAGGAATAGAAGAAAAATATATGAGAAAAAAATAATAAAAAGGACATAGAAGAAGGCTCTGAAATAAGCGATGAGAAAGACATAAACTGGGAGATAGTAAAAGAAAAAAGAATTCTATTGGTAAAAGGGTAAAGGACAGAAAAAGAAAATTAATGGGACAAGTACAAAAGAAAAAAAAGAAAATGGATGAAAAATATATACATCAAATGGATGGGGTTGGTATAATGGTTAAGGTATTTGAATCACAGACACAAGCTGTCGTATTTGATTTTCGCCTTTGGGATGGCTAGGCTTAGAATGGCCTATTAAGGCTGCTAGCCTAGTAATTAGTTTTGTACTTAAAAAACCATGAATATAAGGAAAAGGGAAATGAAAATTTTAATGTGTTTTTGTAAATGTGAATAGTATTAACAATATAGTAAGAAGAATAGAGATTTTGGAATTGTGTAATAGATGTGATGTAGATGTAATTATATTAGAAGATACAAGGATTTTTAACAATTGTAGAAAAATTACAATCAGAGAAACTAAGGGGTGGAAAGATAATATGGAATTTGGGAAATAAGAGGTATTCTGGAATAGCCATATTCTGTAGAAATACGGTAGTGGTATTAACTGTAACTTTAGCAAAACTTGAACGATTAACCAGTGTAGATTTAAAAATGGAAAGAACAAGAATGTAGAATTACAACATTATATGTGTATACTAATTGTAAATAAAGGGAAGGATTCTTTCATCAGATTTTAGACTATGTGGTGATAAATATGAATATTATAATAACAGGAGACTTTAACTGTGATTTAAGAGGCAAGCATAAAAAGAAAGGAAGTTATATAAGAAAAATGTTAGTAGTTATACGATGTGGTAAGTTAAAACTTTAGTCCAAATATTTGTGGACTTACAAACAGGTATGTATATAACTGAAATAGATTATTTTATAGTATCAGAATGTTTAGTTACAGGAGGAGGGGAGGTAGTTGAAACAAGATTCTCTGATCATCTTGCAATATGGCTAGAGATAAAGGAAAACAAGGAATATGTAAACATAAGCAAAAGAATAAAAAGGATAAATGAGAAAGCATAGAATGAAGAAGGAAAGAGATTAGTAATACAGTTATGGAAAGATCAAATTACTATAAGAACATTTTTATAAAAAATGGTCCAAATGGTGGAAGATATTTAAGAAAAAATATAAAAAAATGTTTTTTCTTTACAGTGACAATATGATGTGAGAAAAGTAGAGAAAGAAAAATATAAAAGAACATATAACAATGCATTGCAAGATTTAAAACATGATAGAAAGTACTTTGACAAAGAAGAAATATATAAAAGAAATCAAGAAAAATCCAAGAATTATTATTTTACAAGGAAAAACAGAAAAAGTATTGAGTTACTTAAGATTAGTAAAGGAAGATGATAATGTAATGAGAGAAATAAAAAAATGTAAAAGGAGAAATAGAAAGAGCTCAGGAAAAGATTATAAATACTGTGTGTGTATATATATATATATATATATATATATATATATATATATATATATATACAATATATACAAGAAATGTTTAAAGAAAAAAGAAGGTAGTGAAAACAACATGGAAAGTAAAAAAGTTAACAGAAAAAGAGAATGTTGAGTTGGAAAAGGAGATTTCTTTATAATAGGACAAGGAAATACAGATTTGGGTGCAGGACTAGATGGAATAGGGTATGAGATGTTAATTTAGTGGATTAGCAAAAAAAAAATATTTTAAGATTTTGAATGAATGATTAAATGAAGGTTTTATGTATAAAGAATTATGCAGTGAAATACTTAAATTCATATGGAAGAAGGAAGATAGAAGATTATTAAAAACTGGAGACCAATTTTTAATAGTAATGATTATATTATCTTTATAAAAATAATACAAAAGGGATTTGAAACTAAAATGGAAATACTGTGGAAGATTGTATATATAGTATAAAGGGGAAAGGTTACCAAGAATTATTAATGATAGAGACATTGTGGATGATATTATGAAAATAAAAGAAGAAGAGAAGAAGTGAAAATCATGATAGAAGACCTTAATAAGGCATTTGATACAACTGGGCATGACATCTTATGGGTAATAATGAAAGAATATAATATAAGTGAGAAAGTTAGGAAATTATGTATGTCCGTGTAGAATAATAATAAAATAAAAATACTTGTAAATGGATGGTTAAACCAAGAGGTGCATATGAAGAGTGGTGTAAGACAGGGATGCCCAATGAGTTCTATACTCTTTGCATTAGTTACAAATGTGATAGTATGTTGTGTCTTGTTGTGTCTTTTGGCTTTTCCCGGTTAGGGGTCGCCACAGCGGAACTCCGGTCTGCTAATGATTGGCAGTTGATTTTTACATACCGGCTTGCCAGGCCTGATGCACAACCTTCAATGAAGGTACGCCCATTCACGCATGTCTCCACCCAGAAGACGCTCTAGCTGAGAATCGAACCAGACAGCATCTTACTTGTGAGGTGACAATGCTACCGCAGCACCACCACCGCGGGTCCACAAATGTGATAGTATATGAAGTAAATTATAAAATGGAGTCAGAGTATATAACACCTGAAGGATTAAGAATTCCAGTCAAGTTAACATATGCAGGTGACATTATAATAATTGTAAAAAAACATTTGGATAAAATGAGTGTCTAGAGGCAATAGGGATGCCTTCACATAAACAGAAACCTAAATGTTTAGGTGGTATAGTAAAGATAGGGGATATATATTTTACAATGAATGAAATTTCTGTGTTAGGTATAACATTTGAGAATAAAAATGTAAGTAGAATTCACTGGGAAGACAATAGAAGAAATAAAACAAACTTGTCTTTTCTGGAGAACATATAAATTATCATTCAGAAAAAAAAGGATTATTTGATAAATTCAGTACTGAGGGGAAAAGTAACATATTTGCTAAGTGTATTTATGATGTCAATGGTATTTGAAAATGAATTATTACAGATTATTTTAATTTATATGGGGTTCTAGATTAATCCCAGGAAAAACAGGAGTTTTGTATATAAATAAAGAGAAAGAGGGGTTAGGGTTAATTAACACAGTGCTATATGCTGCTTCATTCATTTTGTACAAAGTGTTAGCATGGATAAATGAAAAAGATAAGAGATTAGTAGCAAAACTGTATAAATATAAGTATAATAAAACTTAGGGTATGGTAAAAAGACTGAAATAGTAAAAGAGGATGTAAATTAAGAAATAAAATGTTACTAAGAAAACATTTTTGTGGAAAATAAAAATTGATATAGAAAAAGTATGGTATAAGAATAAAATAATAAAACATTACTATATACAACCATGGGAAAAATGTAACAAATGAAGAAAAAAATAAAGCTATAAAATAAGAAGCAAATGGTGTAATAAGAAAGTAGAATGGCAAGATTTTTTTGTGGAGACTGGTACTAGATAAATTACCAGTAAAAAGAAAAAATGCCATATAAAAAGAAAAGTGATAGAACATGTTTACGTTGTCAAGAAGAAGAAGCTACTGAACATGTTTTTGAAATTTATAAAAGTAAAAAAGTTTGGGGGGAAACTATGTAAAGAATTATTTGAAGATAAAAAAGAAGTGGATAAAATAAACATGGATATGATTAAATATGGATATTATAAGAACAGAAGTAAAGATTGTGTTAAAAGAATAGATAAAAAGTTATTTTATATTATATGGATTATATGGAATTAAAGGATAAAGGAAATTATGTTTGATGGTAAGAGAATTTTAGCAACAATATTAAGTAAAAGCAGATGGCAGTTATGGAAAAATGAGTGGGGGATAATAAGGATGAAAATTTGGTATGATTGTGATGAAAATTATAAATATGTGCAAATATATGTATATATTTATATATTTGTATATGTGTAAATATCTGTAAATATGTAAATACTTTGCAAATAGTAGATGTCCTTCTATACTCATGTTGCACTATTCATAACCTTTGGGTTATCCTCCTGAACATCTGGCCAGTATACAAAAACTTTAGTCACTGCAAGGTAAGTGGGAAGTCTGATGTTGGCCATAGGGTGCGTGGGCCATAAAAGTGACATCTGCATGTACCTTCCTCAGAACTTCTCTGCCGCCAGTCAAACATCAGCTCATCCTGCTGTTTCTGCCATCAGATTTTGTGAATTTAAGATAAGTACCCCATTGGGGCCTTTTTTCTTGTTTTTGTTTTGGTCACTGCATGCCAGCTCAGGTTCATGTCACACAGGAAAGGAAAGTGTAGGTGCGGATGTCAGATCTCCCATAAGGATGCCCCTGAATTGTGCTTGTTCTGGCTAGGGCCCAACCATGACCATAAATCCTGCGTCATTTGTCAGGCCTTTGTTCCAAAACCCTTCACAGCCATCTGCACACACTTAATATCTATTTAGAAAACCAAAGACTTAAAGGTTTACCTCTTGTTATGGAAGGGCTGTCCAGTCAGACCGTCAAGCCACCAAAAAAGAAGGACAAAGTTACCAGGCCTGAGCCTACTACCCAGTGCTGGGAGATCCTATCTGTCCAAATGGAAAGGGTTCTCTATTTGGTGTCTTAAAAGAGAGCTAGACCCATTTCAAGGAGAGGTCCCCTTAGTGCTGTTCTAGCTGTGTGAATTGTTGCAGGCAGGATTGGCATATTCTTATGTTAAGGCCCAACTTGCTGCTATTTCAGCTTGTCTGCCTCTTGACCCTCCACTTGCTTTCAGACCTCAAGCAAAGTTATTCCTGAAGGGTGTACTACATCTCAGACCCCCCCCCCCACCACCACCACCACCAGGAAGCCATTTCCACCACCCTGGGACTCACTGTTGCTCCATTTAAGCCAATGGACACAACTTCTCTAAAATCCTCCACTTGGAAAACTGTGCTTTTGGTGGCCCTGACATCAGCTATGGTCACCCCACCCTTTTAAATCTTCCACAAGGATAGGGTAACCCAATGTACTAACCCATCCTTCATGCCCAAGTTGGTCATTGAGTTGTCCCTGAACCAATGTATCCACCTCTCCACCTTTCTTTCTCAACCCCAGAATGACAGTGAGAGAGTCCTGCATTCCCCAGATGGTCACAGACAACTTAGATTCTACCTAGACAAGACCGACTCCCTTAGGAGATCAGAGCAACTATTTGTCTCCTTTCATCCCAAGGCTCTGGGGAAAGTGGTGACAAAGCAGACTATTTCTACATGGATTTCCAAAGCCATCTCCTTCTGTTACACTTACCATGACAAACACCTGGACAATAAGATTAAAGCCCATTCAACTAGAGCCATGGCCTCATCTTGAGCTTTTTTCAAATGACTGGACACTGCTTCTATTCTAGAAGCAGCTACCTGGACATCTGGCCATACATTCACCAAACACTACAAACTGGACCACATCTCCAGATCTAGAACAGGCTTTGTTGGGCAATCCTGCATGGATTTTTGGAGAATAGTTCCAAACTACCCCCTTCTTCTTCCCTTTGAGCTGTGGCACTCACCCAAAGGTAATGAATACTGCAACATGAGAATAGAAGGACATAGAATAGTTGTGTAAAATCTTACCATAACCATAGATGTTCTTCTCTTCCATGTTGCAGTATTCTATCCCACCCTCCTACCCCCTGAATAGGCTTTGTTGGATGACTAAGGACTTGGGCAGCTATCCTGGGACTGGTGTCTGACTGGGGCATTCATTTCTGAGGAAGGTACGTGCAGACATCACTTTTATGGCCCACTCACCCTACGGTCAATGTCAGATGTCCCACATACCTTGCAGTGACTAAAGCTTTTGTATACTGGCCGGACGTTTGGGTTGTGAATACTGCAACATGGAAGAGAAGGACATCTATGCTTATGGTAAGATTTTACACAACTATTCTTTATTTTGTATATTAATGAAGGACCCTTACTTTTTTATAGGTGCTGTGGGATCTTTTACATCCACCTAAGCTGCCACCAACTCAAGCAGATGGGGCCTTAGTTTAACATCTTATCCAATGGATGGCACACTCAGGAGTACAGCACTCATCATATGCTGCACTGCAGTGTCAGCAGTCAATCTATATGGTGTGGGAATAGAACCCACAACCTTCTAAACCAAAGGAAGTGCACTATCTGTTGCAACACTGACGCTGCTTGCAGCTGTTGTGAGTTGATGGGTTGGACAGGACACCACTGATAGATTATCTGGGCTGCTTAGCTTAGCTGCATTTATTGTACTCTGCCCTGTTTAAGCAGGCACTAAGAATGATTTTGTTTTGTGTATATGTATGTGATATATATATATATATATATATATATATATATATATATATATATATATATATATATATATATATATATATATACATATATATATATATATATATATATGATATATATATATATATATATATATATATGTATGGATTCGTATCACTTCACTGAAAGACAATTTCACTGAGACCAAATCACCTAAAGTTCATTTCACCTAAAACTCATTTCACTGACAAGTAGTGATCTAAGGCAAGTCAAAGATATATGTCCTTTTCCCTACTGTAGTGCAATCCTGGTGTTAGTATATATAGTTAGGGGGTGGGGGCACAGCCCCCCACATTGGGGGGTGTGGGGGCATAGCCCACCACCTAGGTCGGTTTTACGAAATAATGTAAAACAAAATCAGACAGCAAATCAAATTAAGTGGGAGGCTACATCCCCCATACACCCCAATGTGGGGGGCTGTGCCCTGCACACCCCCCTAACTATATATACAAACACCAGGATTGCACTACAGTGGGGAAAAGGACATATACATTTGACTTGCCTTAGAGCACTACTTGTCAGTGAAATGAGTTTTAGGTGAAATTAACTTTCAGTGAAATGAACTTTAGGTGATTTGGTCTCAGTGAAATGGGTTTCAGTGAAATGGTCTTTCAGTGAAGTGATAAGAATCCAGTTAGGTTTTAGAGATAAGTTGCATACACTATTACTGGAAACATTAAATATTTATACAGTAATTATTCACTAAGAAAGCAAGAGACATATTAGGATATATATAATCTGAATTTAGTGCTTCGTAGACTAAGGAAACATTAGCTTTATTAACAATCTAAATGATTACCCAAAATACCTAAGCATGTCATCTGTATTAGTTCTAATAAAAACTTCAAAATGGCAGAACAAATCAAAGAATCAGTTAGCATTTGTATTTACTTGCCGTCTGAATAAATCTTATCATGACAAACTCCCACTAAATAAAAACTTCACAAGAATTGAGTGTTAGCACATAGTGAGTGTGGGTCATTCCCAAAATATGTTAACATAGATTCTTAGAAATATTCCATAAGACATATTTGTCCTTAATTAACACCTAAACTTTTGGAATAGCAGATGTTTAAATGACTGATTAAAATCAATAATAATTAACTGGAATCAGTTAATATGACAACAGTTAGTAAAAAAAAAACATTATTTATATAAAACTTACAATGGATAACAGGTCTTAAAAATGAATGACTCAAAGACAGAATTAAGATAGAGATAGCTGTAAATATCTACCATAGTAATAGGGTAATACTGAAACTCATAACTTTGTTGTGTTATCACAAGTCATAGATGTTACTGAGCTCTTTCCCTGTCATAAAGTGCTAATATACTAACACACATGACTTTATAGTAACTGAAAACATTACATCTGAAACATTAATAATATCTAAGATACAATAAGAAAACCAACATATTAAATGCAAAGTAATTACAGTTCAAAGTTATTCACACATACATTTGCTAGGATTTAGTAAGGTGTTTGAGTATCCTTACAGTTATTACCATTAGTCATAAGCATTTCCTGTAAATGTATAAGCCTATACTAAACACATGCTAACTGCACAGGAAAGTTATTTTTAAAGATCTATTTATAAAAAAACTCCAGTATATTCACTAGAAATAGTAGCTATAATTAACTGTTTATAAGAAAAAAATAACATTTCTGTATATATTTGATCACAAAATATAGTCACTATTGTAAAAGGGAACCATGAATATGTTTGCAGACAATGTAGCTCATAATTCTTATAAGAGAAGCCTGCTATGCTATATTAACCAATCAGAGACTTGACATCCACAATTAGGCTTGCATATACACATTAGATGTAATGTAATCTGATCTGCATGCAGATAATGCATGTCACAAGCTAAGTAAGAAAGCTTCACTTCTTAAATTTCAAATGGACATTTTCCCACCCAGCACACAACACAGTACATTTTCCTGACGTCACTTTAACTGTATCACAAAGTCTGCTTATTTACAGCAACAAATGCAAAGTTTAACTGTCAGATAATTCTAAACAGTAAAATAACATTCAATACACAAGAAATCACCTCCGGACATCACAAACCATACAACACATATAAAAAAAAACCCAGTTTCATACAACCTTTCCCATAACTAAACTCTATATAACCGACAAATTTAGAACATCCGAACACAGTCATTTAAAAGCATTCTAAAATAAAATACACCTCTCCCATTACATAAAAACTTTCAGATCCCAGCTAAAGCTTCTAATTAATAGGCAGAACAGTCCATAAATTCATGTCATCATTCTTATTTTAAATACAAAGTCATTTTCTGAAGCAAGCACTTACCAGCAACACCAAGCACGAACGATCCATATCACAGAGACGCTCAGACAGCTACGGACATCTAGCAATAAACCACTGCTGCTAAGTAGATATACAAGAGATACATACTGCTAAAAATACAGGAAACATAGTCTCTGCCAGATTCAAGTTGAATAGAGCAAGTCCGTTGCCAATGAAAAAGAAAACAGTACTTTAAGGTTAAACTCTACAGGAAACATAACTTGTAACCATTTAAAAACCTTGTGCCATAAAACATACAAGCATGTAACTGTCAGAGACCCAATTTATGTCAAAAGCCTGCAAACAGCTTTTTGTTCACACAGGTACCAATATTTATTCTGAAACAATCAGAAGTTATAAATATTAAAGAAATTAGTTAATATGTACGAAATCATAGATATGCCCTGTTATCCCATGTATCCAAAACAGTTTTGATAAATTAATCTAAGCAGTGATAATGCCTGTATAATAACTCAGAAGAGCATTTAGCAGGTCACATGGCTATATATTATTTGAAATAAAGCATGTCATCTTAAGGTCATAAAAGCAAAGATAGCTTACTGTTCAGTTATATCACTCAATGAGCCAGTAATATTGTACTAATATACTAAAAAGCATAAACAGTTATTTAATTTGTATACGAACAAAAAAAGTATAGAAATAAAAAAGCAAAAAAGAGAAAGAAAAACAAGAAGAAAGATATTGTCATGACTTACCTTACTTGAAAACTTAGCAAGTATAAAACAAATTAAAGTCCAGTTGCAGTAACTGCTTTGAGAGATTTAGTGGGAACAGCAATCTTTGACTCAGTTTTTTGTTTTTTTCTTTTTAACATCAATCCAAGAAGATTTATCAGTAAATCTCTTCAGAGATGCAGATGCCCATTCCATATCTTCAGGTAAGGAAATAATGTTATTGTTTTTAATAAAGGCAGTGGCTTCCTCTAGGGCATTAAATGATCTCATTTCATTCTGATACAGGATTTTTATTCTGGCAGGAAAGATGAGCTGAGTTTTGATGTTATTCTACTTTAACAGTTTTATTAATGGCCAAGCTTTTTTCCTCTGTTCCAAAACCCTGGTAGAATAGTCATTATCAAACCTAATTGGGTCTTGATTAAATTTTAATGGACTTTTCCTCAGGCAGATTTTAGGACCAACTCCTTGTCCAAATAAGATAGAAACTTTATGACTATTGATCTGGGAGGAGTAGAGGAGGATGTTGACACTGGCTTTCCTAAAGCTCTATGAGCCCTTTCAATACCAAAGGACAGACCCTCTTTTAAATCTAAAATCTATGGAATCCACGTATTCAGGAAAGAAATGATATATTCTCCTTCAGCTCTGTCAGGGATGCCACAAATCCTTATATTTGACCTTCTCTCCCTGTTTTCCAGGTCATGCACTTTATTGAGAAGCCAGATATTTTGTTTGATGAGAATCTTTCTGGCTTTCTTCTTCCTTCGGTCTTCCATCAAGATCATTAAGGGATGCTTCTAAGTGTGTTGTTCTGGATTGATGCTGCTGTATAAGGTCCTTGGGAGAATCTGTTTGTTTTTGACAATTTTCCTTAAGGTTTTGTAAATTCTCCTTAAAATCATCCATTTTTAGTGAGAGTTCTTGAAGAGCAGATGACACAAGCTGCATTTCTTTTTTTTAAAGCCATGTCAGAATGAGGTCTTCGAAGTGCTCATTTCCACAAATGATATATTCTCCTTTATAATTTGACAGGAAAAAACTTTCCTAAGTTCACCAAAGTTACTAATAATATAGTTTATACTTTCATCTATCAATTCTAAGTATTTTTGCTAAAATAAAATACGTTATTTCCTGTTTTTTATACTAGTTTCATGGAGCTCTGAAAAACTGCTGCTATCAGTTGGCCATCTTGGCTCCGCCTCTTGCTAGAGACCTTTTAATGTATTTGCTGGATGTCGAAACCTGAAGTGAAAGTCTTTGTGTTTGCTTCCTTGCTACAAGGGGTTTCTTATTTTCATTTAATTTTACCTTTCCAGTGTTAATAAAGTACATGGACACTAAGAGTTCTCTCTTTCCAGTGGGTGTCACCTACTGCACTGGAGTTTTTTTCAGGTAGAGAGAACCTGTTTATGATGGACTATGAGACCTGGATAATTCATCTGTATTTTAATAGAGTATCAGCTAATGTCTGACAGCATCTGCATTGCCTGCTTGAGGTCTAATCAATGCTGTTCCAAACACCCTAAATACCTGGCTTGTGTCATAGAACACTTACTTATGGCAGCTATAACTGTAAGTCCTGCTTGTCTTAAAGGGTCTTTAATTCAGTGTGACTCCCAATCCTTTGAATAGCTTATCATCACAGTGCACAGTCGAGTACCTACCATGAGATTTCTAAACTTTTTTTCTTAAGCCTTTGAAAAGTGCAGGAGCACTTTATAGTCCAGAGAACATGCTGGTATAATAAAAACAACCTTCAGTGGTAGAAAATGCTGTCTTCTGTTTTGCTTCAGGGGTAATGCAAATCTGCCAGTACTCCTTGTTCAGTTCTACAGTGATCACAAGCTTTGCATTGCTGAAAGTGTCTATGAGCCCATCCACACTTGGAAATGGATAAGTGTTAAATTTGGATATCTCATTCAGCTTCTAGAAATCATTATAAACTCTTACAAAACCATCTGGCTTAAGGACCAGACTGCTCCACTCCCTTTGGGACTCATAATAATTCTTAGCAATTTTCTTCAATTCACTTATTCAGTTAATGCTTTTATTTGTGACTCCTTACTTTGTACATTTTAAGTTTATTATCTTCCCTGGCACCGTCTCAATATGATGTTGCATTTGAATTTGTTCTACCATTCATATATAACCCCCCTTTTCCTCATGAAGTTGGGGTGTCATATCAACAGTGGCCATCATCTAGTACCATTGTTCACACCATCTGGTGGTTAGCCAGCCAACACAGGGAAAAAAAAACTCTTTGTTTCTGAGTAAAAGCTCTTTTACTCCCCACCCCACTCACCTTAGTAATGTGTGCTAAACATAACCCTAACTGTAACCCTGTACCTTACCTTAAAAAATCCTTTCCATAAGACTACCACTGCACAAGGTAAACACTGACATACATGCTCATGCACCGACGCACACTCACCAAACTAGATCTAGACTGTTACCTAACCCCTAACGAGCATATACTCACACTTTAGGGAAACTGTAAAAAAAAACAATGGCAAAAATAAAATGATAATACTTACTCATATTTTCCCAGCGCTAAGCAGTATTTCCTTTTTTGATTGCTTCTTTCAGTTTTGTTAATAGACTCTCCCTTGAAAACTTATACCATAATATATGTATATATATATGTTTTAGTTGTCCTCATTCATAGTCACTTATTAGGTCCTCTGTACTATCTTTACACATTCTATGCCTATTGTTATCTATCTTATATCTGATTAATGAGCTCCTGAACAGCATCATTTTTGGAACCAGTTGTCTTTTAGAAATAAAATGTAGTCATGCAGGCTGAACAGATTTTGATTTCTTCCACGTCTCCTTTCGGGGCCTCTAATTGTCGAGTTTTCTTTAGCTTGCCAGTATTTTGTTGCGTGGCACTGCGTAATACTGAACTCATTACAAGCTCCTTATTTTAACATTTTCTGTTCCCCCTCCTCTGTATTCTTTGTAAGTGATACTACTTTTGAGCTTCTGCGTACTTTCTGTACTGCCTTAAGTAGATGCTGTCACATCAGCCTTTTTCACCTATCGCAGTAATTTTTTTAGTCTTATAACATTCAAAGATATTCTTTAGTTGAAGTTAAGAATAAACTCTTAGACAGCAACTAATTTTTATTGTAATAAAGTTATTTACATCTTCTTCCTAGTGATAAAAATGTTTCCCTGTCTTTATTTTTTTCGGATGGCATTATTTCCTATTTAATTTTTAAAACAGAATTAACAGTAATGTACTCTGGAAGGTCATGTGAACTGGATGATATCATCTGGGGACAGGAAGTACTTCTGGAAGGAGACATTGCCTGCATTTTGGTGTGTGCAAAAAATGTAATGATTGTGGAGGCTTTTAACTTTGACTAGGATTATATATCTGATATAGATGTGGAGTCTGCAGACTGTAAAGTGTTTTATTTATTTATTTATTTTTCCATTGTCTGTTTTATCTTTGTCTTGTTGCTAAGCATTTATCTCTATATGTATGAACCTCAAGTTATGATGGAGTGAAAAATATTGTAAACTCATCTCAAAATGAAATTGGAAGTATTCATGAAGAACATGGGACGATACTACGTTTGACAATATTTTTATATAGCAGCTGTATATTAATATGCAGTGCTGATTAGGACATGCTTCAATGACTTTGAGTTAGTTTGCATTCATACTTTTGTATGGGAAGAATAATAGTGGTTAGAGTATGGTTTTAGATGTACTTTTACAAGTTAGGAGAGATTATATAGTGTATGATATATTTTATGCATGAGTTTGTCTGTTTATAAGCCAATCCTATAACAAGCAGCTTTTCTTTGAAGGTTTTGACGTATGTTTTATTGTTATTGTTAGTTTCTTAAATGTTGTGCTTTCAGTGCTTCCCCTCCTTTTCCACACGTGGACATCATGTGTTATTTTACAGCCTCACTGTTCTGTTTATATAGAATGAGACATTTAATAAACTAAACAGGTACATTAGTTTCTCATGGCAGTGTTGATCAGAAATATGTAGAAGTCTGCAGCAGGTAGGGTGTAGTCACTTTCACAAAAAATAAATATACATATACCATATTTTATTTTATTTTATCAGCATCTATAAAGTGTATTTTTTGTTTTTGAAGTAAATAGTTAAAATAAATAATTATATAGTTCCCTTTTGGTGCTGGTACAATGGGAGGACAATTTTGTATTGTATTATTTAGGAGTTGGAATCATTTTTTATTTGTGCATGATATATTGTATATTGTATATTTTTTTTGTTTTATGTGCTTAGTTACAATGTTTTAATGGATTTTACATTTTATGAATGGGGAATGATGTCATTTCCTGTCTTGAAGGGATGAGGCAGTTCGTTAACACTATTTAAAATGTTTGTCATCGTTTTAAATAATGTCTGAAGAAGTATGATATTGTATTCAAACGAAAAGCACTTAACGTATTAAAGTGTTGGTGGGTTTTTTTTTACATTTACCGTGCTATGTTTTGTTTTCTACACCGTCTTTTTTGTTTTTTACTTGCATAGTAGTGTAGTAGCATGAATTTCAGGTCGCTCAACACTCACACAAAACACTTGGTCCTCTTTCAGTCAGGTATGATGAATGCTTAGTAGTCATTTTCATATTGCCAAAATGCCAACACATGCCCCTCCCCATGTGCACATTCAGACATAGTTATTGCTGTACTCAGTACTTCACTATTTTTCTGTGCAATGAATTATGACAGGCCCCTTTCAAGACTGAAACATTAAAAATATACACAAGACCTACACTGCTAAATTAAAAGTAATGTATATCAGTAATTAGAGAAGCCCATATGCCTAAACTGGACTTAATACTGTAAAATCAATTTCAATAATATTTCTATTTTTATTTATTTAGTTATTTATTTTACATTTGTTGATCGGGAGAGTCTGACTGGATACATGTCCATTTTCATCGGAGGCCTGGGGAGAAAAGCTCCACAGATTAAGAACAAATAACAATGAGATTTCTACATAGCAAGCAAGTATTCATAGGAAAACACATGATTTAACAAGATTCCATAGTTTTAAATTTACAAGGTACAATATTCATTGGTAGTCGCAAGTTTTAACAAAATTCCATAGTTTAAATTAGAGTGAAGTAATACTTAGAATGTGCTGGTTTCCAGTAATAACATTGATTGAGACAAATGTGAGTAAAAGGGGGTTGGGAGTGGATGTTAGGGTTAGTTTTATGAGATGCGGTTGGGTTTAAAGTTGGAATGTGTATAATTGCTAACTGTTGGTGTCGGTGTTCACAGGTGAGGCACTAGAAGGAGGAGCCACAATTCTTCTTGAAGGGATAGAAGTGAAAAGGAGCAGGAGAGTGGGTTAGAGGGTGTTTATGGTATGGGTCAACCTACTGTATCCAAAATAGTGATGCAGGATACATTTACTCAGCCTGATATACAATCATCTGTATGAAATACATTTTAAAAACTATACAAGTGTGACAGTACCTTTTCCTTATCTGCTAAAGTTATATTTTGAACTTGTACTACTGCTCCCCGATATTCAGCTATTTGTATTACCAACACTGCAAGCTGTTATGTAGTTACCAGTGTTACTGAAATGTACACACTGATATCCTACTTCAAAGGTCAGTAAGAGTAATTAATTAATTATTATACCTAAGGGCATGTACTACAGCTGATATCAATCAATAAAGTCGTCTGCAGTGCAAAATATCTTAATAAACTCTAACTTAGTCTGAAAACATATTTTGTAGTCAATGTACACAAAACTCTTTTCTGTCACATAATACACTTCTTCCATGTTATAAGAAACTTACTCCATTAATGTACTTAAACTACTAACAATAAATATGCCTTACTCCTGCAATGTAAGCCAAACAGCTTTTTCAAAAATGTTTTGTTAAAGAACTGAAAGTCCAAAAAAAAACTTTAAATATGAATTAAATCTCCACAGAAATCCTTTTTAAAAATTAAGGAGTCCTACCTTTGAAGCAAGCTGCCCAGACTTTCTAAACAACAATGACCTGTTTTATGACAGAAGCATACCTCTCAACTTCGCTTCTCAAGAAATCTGGATAGAGCCAAAAAATAATGGGGGGACAAAGGTCCAAAGTCAGGGACAGTTTTAAATATTACTCTAATTCATTTAAAAAGTTAATAGAACCACAAATTTTATATCAATATACATTCTCTAAACAATAAGAAGTTTGAAATTCCTAATGTATTGCATTATTTATTCACTGCAGTCCTCAGAAATATTCCAGAAAATCAAAATTAATAAATACTATATGAAGGACAGGGTAAAAATATGAAGCAAAATCAAAGAGATTCAGTAAGATTCTGCATAGCTGAGAAGTATAAACAGGAAAATAACTGTCAAATAAAATAAAATGAAAATAAATATAGCTTCATATGACTGTTGTTGCAAATTTATTTATTTAACATTTGTTGACCGGGAAAGTATGAGTTAGAATGAAGCCAATTTTCAGCGGAGGCCCTGGGAGAAATGATCCAGATACGTCTTTCTAACATGGGAGGAAACCAGAGCACTCGGAGGAAACTCACACAAATGCAGGCAGGACATGCAGACTCCAGACAGAAAGCACCCCAGCCAAGAATTGAACCAGAGAACCTCTTGCTATGAGGTGACAATAAAAACACAAAAAGTCTTTTTTTACTTTTAGTAAAAGGCAATAAATATGATAAAAAGACTGTGAAACTAAAAATACAAAAAGCAATAATAATTTTGTCAGCCACTCTTTAAGCTAGATGTGTCCAACCTGCGGCCCGTGGGCCACATGCGGCCCTCAGAGCTCTTCCATGCGGCCCCCAACCTCTAACTGCAACATCGATATATGCATGCCCCAAAACACTTTTTTTGTTTTGTGTTTTTCACACCCGTGACCTATAACTCTGCTGGTGTGTGCATGCACCAAAGCACCATTCTAGTTTTGATTTTTTTGTGCCAAAGAAGGATCTGTGTGTTCCCGCCATTATTTCATGCCAAAGATTCAGTGCGTGTGTGTTCTCGCTGAAGAGGGACTCGTGTATGGATTTGCCGTCATTGCCTTTGAAAGGAACAGCACTTACCTGTGTTAATAGGTAAGTACAGAGGGAGTGAATGAGTGAGTACATGCATGAAAGCAGAATGTATGTGCATGTGAAAGTAGTGTGTGTATGTATGCATGACAGAGAGAGACATATGCACAAAGAGGCTAATGACGATCAGTCTACCTACTGAACACAAATAAGGTAGCTCACAAATATATCGTACATTAAAAGTACACTTTCATTAAATTGTGGCTTTCCTGACAGTGTTGTATTGAATATGAAATCATACCACTCAACTGTATGGATTTTCACTTCATTTTTCAATTTGTGTCTTTTGCTTAGGAAATAAAATTGGTCATCCAAGGTAATGCAGTTCCAGGGAGTAAGAATGAGACAGCAGCCTAGGCTTAATGGGTCAGTAGTGGATTGACTTTGTGGGAATGTAGCATATAAAGTTGAATTGTTTTTTTCTGACAAACAAAAAAGTAACCAGTACTGTTTTGTCATGGATGGGTTCTAAGCAGTGGCAGATTGGACAACAATAAGTACAGCTTTGGTGGATCATCAATACTGGCAAATCAGGGGGGCACAATGTCATTTTTTAAATGTTGAGGGTTTTAGTGTGTATGTGTGTTACAGACTGTGGAATATGTTTCTTTGTTTCAAAACCTAATACTTGGGTACTAGGCATGCCAAAAGTAGATTTTTTTTAAGACATAGCTTCTTGCCATTTGCAGTGGATGGATACTTATATTTAATGGACAATGCTAGCAGTGTGTGTGGTCCCGTAGGGATCTGGAGGATGCCAAGTCTACCATTGTCAATGTCTTGTAAAGTGACCTGGAAATGGATATTGGGATGTTAGTGAAAAAATACAGTAAGTGGGCTTAGAAATATAGTTTAATTAAACAAAATGTACTTGCAATTTGCAGGCCATAATTTAATTTATTTCAGGTAGTCCAGAAACTGGTAGATTGTATCCCATTAGACTTAATTAGGGAGAGTTATCAAGCCAGTGATGAAATTTATAGGGGGCCAGTAAGAGACAGAGGAAAGCAAGAAGCTTTTTAGTCTGTTTGGATAACTAAGTGAACTTAGTCCTTTGACCTTTTTGTCAGAAATGGTTGTAGTCTTTCTTTTGGCAGGGTGTTTTTCTGAAGCACATGCCAAAAGGGGCTTTGCACTCAGTAATGGCTCTTATAAAGGAAGAATACAGGGATGTTATGACCACTTTGTCCCTGAATTATACTCTTACTAATGAGGTGGGCCATGTAAAAAGCTTTCTGTACAACAGAGACAACATGGTGGTCAAAAGTCAGGTTTCTATCAACCTGAGTGCCCAAGCACTTCATGACTGATTGCGTGCTTACAACATTGTTATTAATGTGATAATTTGTGGGGACATCACTCTCCCCAAAGGGGATGATGATGTATTTTTGGCATTTAGCTTGAGGCTATGTTTCTGGCACCAGTCATTTGTTTCGATGAGATCCTCTTGTAGCTTATTTAGAATTGTTTTATTAATTCAGTAATGTGAATTATTTACTTTATTGCAACTTTATTGGCTTATTTTTGTGGATTATAGTATTGTAGGTCTGCTAATGTTGACATTTTATGTAGCTGGACTGCTGGAGTGGTTTTCCCAGTGAGAAATGCTAGTGCTGTAGTGAATATCTGTTTATTTGTAAAAAAAAAAAAAAAATATATATATATATATATATATATATACACTAAGATGTTAGAGTTAACTGTTAGATTAGAAAATCTGAATTAGAATTTTAAGGCAAATATTAGGCCTTTATTACATTTATTCATTGTTCAAATGCACCTACATTACAGCCAGGAGGTTGACTTTGGTCGCCCGTGGCAGTGAATGAGTTAACTATATGATATATATTTTATATGTGGCCCTAAGACAATTTCTATTCACTCAATGTGGCCCCAGCAAGCCAAAAGGTTGGACACCCCTGCTTAAGCTTTCATGTTTGCCCATCTTTAATGATACATTTCAAAGCTTATAGTTTTATCCTTAAAAAGTCAGTAGTTTCAGCTTATTACTAGTTTTCCAAATACTGATTTGCTGTAACTTGTAGTTTGTTATATCTGTTCTTTTTGTTTTCTTTAATTTTAATACCAAGACCTGTATTATTTTGTAATTTAAATACATTATTATTAAGTGGTTCTAGTTGGTTATATTATTTATTTCCCACTGTTTGGGGGGTTGGTGATAATGCACTTGTATTAAACTTTTTTGTCATCTTTGTTTATTAACACTTGATTAAATTCAACCTTTAGAATATAATTAAAATGCTGAATGTGTTTTACAGATTTTGTTTAGCACTTCTTCTTCTTCTTCAGACACCTTGTGATCATAACTTGTTTATTATCTTAAAGTCTGTATTTTATGTAATTATTTTCCTTTTTCATTGTTTTACCTTAATTATTTATGTGTTTGTTGTTTTCATAGTCAGAATGTTAGCGTGGCCAATGACCCCTTTTTTAGTCACAACCTGAGAACCTGTAAAAACTGCTATATCCTTGGATGATGCCAACCACAGCACATCAAACCAAGGCGAACTTTGACTTTTTGTTTGCATTGAGTGCTTTTGTTCAATAAATTCAAGGACTTCTTCAGAATTCAAGTAAATTCCATTGTGAGCACCAATTTTTATACCCATAACCCCATCATACAATGAAGACATCAACCAATCAGAAAATTTGAAACAAAATTATGTGTAGTTTGTAAAATTCTATATTTTGCAAAACATAACCAAAACATGATCTTAAAATTACAATATAACTATACTAAAATATGTACTTTTAAAATACTTTAAATGATTTTATTGTAACAATTGTAAGTTAGCTGCACACTACTTTAAAACACTGCAAATTGATATATCTTCATTAAGAGCTGGGAGTGTAGTGGCATTCAATTTTAGCTGCCAGAATAATTTGTTGTATTCTAACTTTGTTTCCCATATTCCCCCTATCATATTGGATTGTATTTTATCTTATCCAAAAAATACACATTTCCTGAAGTTTGTATGTTTGTTTTAGAAATCTTTACAGATTCTCAGTTTGTTTTTTTATGCTGCATTCTGACATCTTATATTTGAATTTGATTCCCTCTTTGGTCACAGCCCAAGCCAGAAGGCAAAACAAGTACTGACACAGACTGCAATTGCATGCTAACACAGACTACGATAGTAACAAGATCTGTGCAGAAGAAATGCTAACAATTTACAAACAAATATAAGCGCAGGTGATCAGAGCTGTAAATATTGCTACACAGGTTACCCAAAAGCCATTGTTTAGCAATAGCAGTGTTAGAGTAGAGTAGAGCAGTGTTTCCAAAAAAGAAAAAAGTCTACCAACCACGAAGCAAAATAAGCGCAGCAAAAACAGGACCCAGAAGACGAAATTGTATAACCCAGCAATGAAGTTGAAATAACGGTTGTTTAGACCATGACAACTGTTCAGTTCTTTCAAGACTTTTAATGTCACGGGTTACGAAAAAACAAAGATAGTAAAATCACATATTTTAAAAACTTTAAATCCAAGCTCTTTCGCTCGGGTAAATCCGAGCTTTATCAAGGAAACAATAAAAAGGTATCATTCCAACCCTTAAATACCTTACTAAATTAAATCACCTGACCCTTCTTAATTAGTGTGTCACTGATGGAATAATACACCAAGAAGTGTTGATCAAATTTACTAAACATCTAAACTTTTTTAATTTGATCTTTATACTTTTTCTAACTTCCTGTAAGTGTGTCATATTTTTAAAACATACTTTAATAAAATGTTATCATCCAAAAATCAAATTTTATGTTTAAAATGTTCAAACATGATCAAAATTAGATCAAACTGGTGTTGACATATAAACCTGTTGTAATAATAATGAAACAAATTGCCAGCACATAAAATTCCTGTAACAAAGTTGTATGTAAAGCGCATTTGTGTTTTAGGATGAAACTAAAGAGACTAAGAAAATAGTATTATGAGTATAATTTTCCCTAAAATGGACATCCTGCTTAGTCAGTAGATTATCCATTTGATCCTTACCCTAAAAATTACCCTTAAATTCGAATTAAAAAAATAATAATAAAATGCTATAACAAAAAATTTGTTTAATTTAGTTCTAAAGACAAGCTTGTCTTAATTTTAGAACACTTTTTATGTTCAAACTGTCATTTAGCCCTGGGTACTTGGTGGAATCCAGTTTGAGTTGCCAAAACAATTCCCGGTATTCCAACCTGCTTTCCCAGCTACCTCCCCTTATGTCAAGTGTTATCTGCTCTAACACTATGAACTTGATAACCATTTCTTTACAAACTAAAGAGTGTTTATAAAAGGCATTGCTCTCTTTACAGGTGGCAATGTCGTTAAAATGTTCATATACTCTTCTCCTAAAAACTCTTTCTGTCTTGCCCACATAAAAACTGTGACAAGCCATGCAACACCCAAGATATACCACACCCTTCACGCCACAATTAAAATACCTTGTGGCTGTGTGTCTAAATTTCCTCGAAGGGAGGTGTAAGATATTTTGGTTTAACATGGCATGACATTGGTTACAGTTCCCACATGAATACGTACCTAGTTTTCTCTTGGTGATGTCCTTTTTAACCTCTTGCTTAACTTCCAAGAACTCTTTAATATTCATGTCTCTTTTTCTAACAAAATGTGGGAACAATGGAATGTGGGCTTTAATGTCATCCTGAAGTCTAAGAATAGGCCAGTATTTACAAATACTTTGTTCGATTTTATCTGAGTTAGTGGAAAAAGTATGTACAAAACTATTTTTTACTTGAGAAAGGTTCACCTGTTGAGTCTGGGCTTGACTAGTTATACCTACACCCAGCAAAGGAGGGTATTTATTTTCTCTATTCTGGGTCACTTCCAGAATCATATCATCAATAAGACTTTCAGGGTATTCTTTTTCCATAAAAAGTTTTTTTAAAATCTTAACCTCTTCTTTGTAGATATCAAGAGTGCTGGACATTCTTGAAGCTCGAATTATTTGTCCTTTTACTATTCCTTTTTTCTGGTAAAAGGGGTGCCCACTATGATAGTTAAGGTAGGAATTTGAGAAATAACTTTTTCTATATATTTTTGACTGGAAACAATCATTTGCATAATCTTTAATTAAGGTTACATCTAGATAATGCAATCTATCCTTATCAATTTTATGAGTGAATTTTAGAAACAATGTGGTATTATTAATATACCCTAAAAAGTCTAATAAACTTTTTTCATCCCCTTTCCACAGAATACAAATATCATCTAGGAATCTCCTATAATATATTATATCCTGGTACCATGAACTTCCCAGGACATAATTCTTTTCCCAGTAGTAAAGTACCAAGTTGGCATAAAGGGAGGCGCAAGAAGCCCCCATTGCCACCCCCTTTTTTTGCCGATAAAATTCGCCATTAAAGTGTATGAAATTGTTTTCAAGCACCAGCTCCATCAACTCTACAATAAGATTCACTATTCTAGGAGACAAACCTGCTTCGGTGCTTAAAAAACAACCAAACCACTCTAGCCCAATTTGATGAGGGATACTTGGGAAAAGGTCTTTGACATCTACTGTAACCATTAACAGTTCCAGATGAAATAGGGCTTGATCAATTCCTTTTAGGAAATCCCAGGAGTCCTTACAAATATGAGTTATTTTGGTCATTTGTTGTTTCAAGGAATAATCAATAAACTTCGCTAAGGGCTCCGTGATACTTCCCGCCCCAGAGACAATTGGTCGAAAAATGGGGGGGGGGTCAATTGACTTATGTGTCTTAGGGATTACAAATATTTGTGCAATTTTAGGTCTTTTAACATATAAATAATTGTCAAGCTGTTCATTAATCACACTTTGTAATAAATGATCTTGTAACTGACAATTTATTTTTGCAAAAGCTATATGGATCTCATTCCTTGAAACTAATTCATATTGGTCAAGGTCTTGTAACATGTTATGAATATATGCTTCATAATCTAATGTATACATCAAAACTGTTCCCCCTCCCTTATCGGGTTTCATAACCCTACAACCCTGTTTTCTCAAATGTTCAATAAGTGCCATTTGACTTTGGGATATGTTGTTAGGCACCCTAGTATGAGTTTGCTGTTCAAATTTCCTAATGTCATTTTCCACAAGCTCTTCAAATATTTTCAAAGAAGGGTGTATGGGAGGGTTAAAAGTACTCTTCCTGCTTAAACTTTTGCAGGAAGTCTCTTGTCCTTTAAAGAACACATTTAAATTAAGTTGTCTTAAAAACAGTTTTAAGTCTATTAGAGTGTTAACGAAGTAGGAAGACCTTAGTGGAACAAAATGAAAACCCTTAGAACAAAGTTCAAAATGGTCATCTGTTAATTTAATGTCAGTGTAATTAAAAATAGTGAAGTTGTTCCTTCTACATATAATCTGTTTTTCCAAAGTACAATCTGTTCCAAAGTTATCATTTGCCCTTAGTAACTTATTCAATTCGAGGGATGATTCCAGCTGTTGTGCTGGTACCTGTGTCTTTTCCCTCTCCTGGTCGGGAACTGAAAACCCTGTGTTGAAGGCTTTCTGTTTTTTTCTGCTATTCTTTCGCTCCTTCTTAGAGTGTCTGTTCCCTCATTATTGGGTTGGTTAAAGTTTGTCCCCCCCCCCTCTTTCAGTAAATACATTATCATTAATGTTGTTATTTCTTCCCTTTACATATGGAAGGGGAAAAGCTCTCCCTTCCCTGTACTCTGCTAAATCTCTTTCAAGTTTCCTAACCTTACGGTTCAAGACCTTGTTACAATGCTGGTCAACTTCGTCAAATAATTTATCATAATCCCTTTTAATACTAGAAAATTTTTCATCTTTCACCATCCTCTCATTCAAACCATTCAATTCTTTCAACAAGTTGTCGCCTTTCTTCTCGTATTCCTTAACCATACATTTCAACATTTCCAATCCAGCTTTGTTAAAAATTTCACAAAGGTGGTCATATAAGTCGAAACCCGACTGTACATTGTTGGG
Source organism: Protopterus annectens (assembly GCF_019279795.1). NCBI lineage: Eukaryota > Metazoa > Chordata > Ceratodontiformes > Protopteridae > Protopterus > Protopterus annectens. Next base: position 1,300,013,276 of record NC_056746.1, on the reverse strand, counting down.
AAACTTAAAAAAACGTAAACCTTTAGGAACCCTTTGTACCTGAATACATTCATTTAAATAGTTAATCTCCATTTGATTATTTTTATAACTATAAAGTTTCTCTTTAAAGTCAAAAAGATTGTTTTCGACTTTCCAATTGTTGTCGTTTGTCACAGTACCTTTTTTAAAAGAGAATTGGTGTGCAGTCCAGGCCCTAAAGTCAAAATTGTTCAGTCCCCCGTCAGATCCATGATTAACGGTAGTAGCGTTGCTACCTTGTCCACGAACGTTGAGTTGCAGTGTATTAATGTTGAACCCTCTGTTTAGCAAGTTTGGATTGTCTTCTGAAATTTCAGAAGTATTCCGAAAATTGAAACTTTGATGTAACTGTTGCTGGTTACCAGGAATCCCTGTAATACCAGTTTGTGTACGCTCGTTGAAGAGCGAAGTTAACTGTGTTAAAAGGGAAAGTACCTGTTTAAACTCTCCCCTAGTAACCGGTGCCACATCCGGATCATCTCTCAATATCGCTGGTGTTTGACCATAGCCTTCAGCTTCCGTTCCTTCTGCCATGAGCTTCCGTAAACCAGTAAATCCAAAAAAGAAAAAAGTCTACCAACCACGAAGCACAATAAGCTCAGCAAACACAGGACCCAGAAGACGAAATTGTATAACCCAACAATGGAGTTGAAATAACGGTTGTTTAGACCACGACAACTGTTCAGTTCTTTCAAGACTTTTAATGTCACAGGTTACGAAAAAACAAAGACATTAAAATCACATATTTTAAAAACTTTAAATCCAAGCGCTTTCGCTCGGGTAAATCCGAGCTTTGTCAAGGAAACAATAAAAAGGTATAATTCCAACCCTTAAATACCTTACTAAATTAAATCACCTGACCCTTCTTAATTAGTGTGTCACTGATGGAAGTAGAGCAGTGTTTACCAGGGACATTACTAGAAAATGTGACAGAAAACTCAAAAGAAATAAAGACGTAAGTAATACCACAGCTAAAAGGGGGTACATTAATAACACATCACAGCTAAGCAGATAAGATTAACCAGTTTCCACTGCAATCTAAAGTGGAGGTCTCCACAGAGTGAGGGCACTTTGAAGTTCAGACTTGTGTTCTTTGATATTACTGCTTTTAATTATACATTCTTTGTCTTTTTCTACTCTAATTTTGGGGAGAACTCAGCAAAGCTCATCTATGTTGCTGCCTGTTATACACCAGCATACTTTTAGCTAGGAAACTTTTCTTTCCCCCATGCAGTAAGACATTGTAATTGTTTTTTCTCTCTCTTATTTATTTTTTAAATCATGCTCCTTTATCAGATTTTGTGCAGCACTGCCTTTATTCTTTTCTCCTTTCCTCTCCATATTACAACAGTGTTAAGGTCATTTTGCCTCATTGCATTTTTGTTTTTGTGTTTATACGGTGGTGGTGCTGCGGTAGCATTGTCGCCTCACAGTAAGACATTTTCCTGTTCGATTCTCAGCTAGAGCGTCTTCTGTGTGGAGACATGCGTGAATGGGTGTACCCTCGTTGAAGGTTGTGCATCAGGGCCAGCAACTCGGCACGTAAAAATCTACTGACAATCATTAGCGGACCAGAGTTCCGCTGTGGCGACCCCAAACCGCAAAAAGCCGAAAGACTCAACTCAACAACCGTTTGACTAAATCATTGGACTTGTTCTAAGGTAATACACTTACCATGCAAGTCCATTACTCTGCAATGCGTACTTGCAGTAATCCCACATCTAGCAGCTTGGAATGTTGGGGAACTGAGACAGTCTGTGTGCAGACTTTCAACATTGATAATAAGCCAGTCTCAACTATACGAATAGTGATGAATTTGGCACTGATTAGTAGAAATTCATTCACATCACTGTATGACATCCCTGTAAGCCTGTTTGTTCAAAGTAAGGTAAGTAAGTAAATCCATCTATCCACAGCCCCTTTTTCCCATTGCTGCACATGGGGTTGGGGTGTCACTTCAAAAGTGACAATCATTTAGAGTCAATGTTCCTACCACAGGGTGGCTACGAAGTAAACATTTTGGCATAATAATCAAATTCCAATTAATAATGTTTTTCTTTCGATTTAGGTACACTTTTGTCTTTCTTCCTTTTTGTATTTTGATTAGACACATTTACTGCCTCCTAACTAAGAACACAAGTTCAGCTTTTGTAGCCTCTTGTAGTGCCTTCTTCAGCTAGAGAAGTACTTTGTTCAACAAAAAAGACAATACTGCATGCACCAGCATAGAATAAATGTAACATTTGGGATGTGAGACATAGTCAAGTCATATGTTTCATACATTGTTAAGTTACTGAGCCACTGTTACACATAGGCTGAAGTGTGCTATTGTGATTATAAAAAGGATAATTCAGAAACCCACAAAAATGTTTAAGCATTTCAGAGTTGTGTTTGTTCTGGGACTAGTATAGTATAGTATATTATCACTTATACTCCAGACATGTATCCATCTCACTTCTGAACAGATAGGCACTGTGCTTCCAGAAGTAGTGTAAGTCATCTCTGAAATGCTTGATTTACAAATTTGGATGCATTGTATGATCCCTAGATGCTTTTACAACCTTAAGACCCCAAATGTAACCCCCAGCACCACCCTATGGTGTCATGCCAGGCCAGGTCAAGGTTTATAAAGGTGTTCATTCTACAGGTGTTCTGAACAAGAGACAGATAACTGCCTTTATAATTCTCTTTTTTTTCTTTTATTCTTAATTACTTTTGTTTTGTCTCCTGCATTTTTGTTTTTGTGTTTATACGGTGGTGGTGCTGCGGTAGCATTGTCGCCTCACAGTAAGACGTTGTCCTGTTCGATTCTCAGCTAGAGCTGGTATGGATAAGTAGATTATTAGTAAGCTACAGTAATATGGGGTTGAGTTGGCATAATATTTAAAGTCTTTACCTCACAGATACACAGTACAAGGTTTGATTCTGGCATCTGGTTATTGACTACGCTTGTAACTGTCTGCAGACTGATAGCATTGTATTTACCCATGAGCTTTGCAGCAGGTATGGTGACTTGCTGTCTCAGTTGCCCCTGATTTTGCCTCATGTTTTTGCACTGTCCCTTATAAAATGTTTGAATTTCAGGTAAATCACCGAGGATTGCAGTCAGTCAGTCAGCCGATAATGCCAGGTGTTAAACTTTTACTTATTCTTCAGAAAATGCATGTTGATGCAAAACTTGTTACTGTATTCATTTTTAAGTTTCTTTCAGCTTTTCCCGGTTAGGGGTCGCCACAGTAGAACTCTGGTCTGTTAATGATTGGCAGTAGATTTTCATGGTGCTGAGGTGCCAGCTCGATGCCCAACCTTCAACGAAGACATGCCCATTCACGCATGTCTTTCGAACGCTACTCGACAGCAGGGAGGACATGCAGATTCCACACAGAAGGCGCTCCTGCCGAGAATCGAACAGGAAAACCTCTTGCTGTGAGGCGACAATGCTACCGCTGCACCACCGAGGCAGGTGAACTAAAGAAATTGTGACACTGCCAGCCCAGCTATCTGGAATTTTGTGGATAGTCATGTGTCATTTGTGAATATTAATATGATTCATATGCTTGTCTTACAAATGTAAGAGAACTATGTTATGTGTATATTAAACTACTGGTGCAGAAGTGTGTGTTGAACTGTATGTTATATACTTGAGCTTCAAGAATGTAACCACAGTGTTCCCTACTGGAAATAAACAGAAATGTATATAAACTATATACCTGTGCAAATATTTTAATAGTAGAAGCTGGAACATGCAGAGTTTACTTGCAAAACTTTAAGAAAATAAGGTGAAAAGTAAAGTGCTTTACCATTGTGTTATCTTTCAGTAAGCAGACACAATGTCTAGAGGTAGAGGTGTTCCTACTGTCTTCAAACAGAAATAATTACTAGGTTTCAAATGTAAAGGTGTTTAATTGTTGTACGACTTCCCGTTCTGAACAAACATATGAGAGATATGTATTTTTCACATAGAAATATTACATTTTGTTAAATTTCTGTTAGCTTGGGAACTGAAGGCAGGTGACATAGAGTGATATCATCCAGGCTAACCCAGCAGTAATATGTGATATTAATTTAAGAACTCTCTCAGAGAGGGAGACTATGCATTTTGTATCTTGCCTTGGACTTGGAAACATCCTCTCATCAACATTTGCCTTTATAATAGTAAGTAACTAACTAGGGAAATGTAATTTCTTTTAGATATAGATAAGAATATAGTAAAGATTAGTTTAGATGTTTTCTGTATTTATTTGAGACAGTCCTGCAATGTTGTTTTAAAATATTCCTGTGATTCTGAACTCTAAGTGTCATTTGAGCATTGTCTTGTTCTTTTATTATTTATTATTAAATATATTCAAACCTATTTTTGTGGCTGATATTTGTGAGACATATTTAAGCTCTTAGTGTACTTGCACATGTATTTGTTGACACTGTACAGGCCACTCCTAAATAGCCGTAGTCTTGGTCACACTTACCATTTGGATAATAGCAACATTACACAGTAGGATTGGTCACCCTTTGTAAGGACCTTTAAGTAGCTGATAAGTAGGGGTTGGCAGCAGTGATAATTACCTTATAGTCTGGGTAAAAGGGGCATAGCTATTAAACCTGTGCCAGCCTTCCTCAGGTGTATGTTTGCATATAAATCAAATCTCAAAGTGTGTGTATGTCAGGTACTTGGACAGGGACACAAAGCACTGGTTGGACAGAGAGGGTGCTGGAGGTCTTGGCTTGACCCCTCAGCTGAGATTTTAACCCTGTAGCTGTGCCAGTGGGGAATCTTATTGGGGATCTGGAGAAAGAGGGAGAAATCAGCTCCAGACTGACTGTGATCTCTGTGCGCTCTTAAGGGAAATTGTACTTTAATGAGTGTGTACTTGTCATTCTCCCATTGTGTACGTTCCTCACTGGTGCTAGTGGTAAGGATTGAGGCTTCTTGATTACTGGGCCAGTGCAGGGGCATCACAGAAATATTTAAAATAATCCCTGATTTGGGGGTCTTATTCCCACCATTAGTTTTGACTTTGTCTGGAACTGTTGGGCAAGTTAGTTGAGAGGTGTGATTCGGTGTATTGCTGGCACAACATTCCTCAGTCTGACTTACCCAAGACTGGCTGTGTTGCAGGTTAGTATAAAACTGCAGTTCCTTGTCTGGAAAAGATAGAGAAAGCAACTGCAAGAAAAAAAAAAGAGACATTTGTGAATAAAAAAAATCAAAATTAGCATGGCAAATTCGTTAGTTAGGACAAGAAGAATAATTTCTTCTTGGTATTCAGATATATCTGCTCAGTTGGTAATATCTTAAATCAACTTGTATTTATTTTTATTCTTATCTTTTCTTGTGGATGTTTCTAAAAACAAGATCACACCCAGTGCAACACGTTCCATCATAGTTTATAAATGACCTCATGCACCACAGCTCATGATGTCTCTGGAGTCATTCTGCATTTTTGTTTTACTGGTGTCTGTTTTCTGGCACCAAACTTAAAATTATAACTTTTGTGAAATGTTATTTTCCCCTACATGGCATCACCAAAACGTTCATTGACTAAATTACATGTATTGGTATGTGTGTAAGTGCACAGCGATGCAGGGGTTCCCATCCATTAAAGTCTGTGGATACACCCCACAAAATCCCTCAATTCATGTCAGTGAGGGATGTAACAGAATTATGTGGGTGTATTCTTAATAAAAATGTTTATGAAGCTTTTTATTAAAAAACCTCTCATATAATTTTGGCAGTATGGGGTAGAAATACTTTATGACATTTACATTAGACAGTACAGCGATGTATAGCCAAATTGTGATGGAATACTTTGAGCCCTGAAAAGCAGGATGACTTAACATTATGGGCTAGCCTGTATACCTCTCAGATAGCTTTCTTTCTTGAGCTAGTGTGCTAAAACACTCTTTTTGAACGGTAATTTGCATATGTTTTATGATGCTTCAAAAAAGGCAGTTGTGAACATGCCTTTATGCACATTTTTGTGTTTTGTCTCACTGTTACTAGCTGACTTCTGTAAGCATCTGCTACTGGACTTACATTCTCGCAGCAAAAATACAGTTTAGCTGAAGTTATAATGTGTTGGTTCACAAAGTCTGTGATTACAGAAGAACAGAACCTGAATGTTGTCAAACAGCAGCAGACTCTTTTTCAACATCTTAAAACATTATGCTTAGAAACATACTTTAATAAAATGTTATCATCCAAAAATCAAATTTTATGTTTAAAATGTTCAAACATGATCAAAATTAGATCAAACATATTAGGAATTGCATTCTGCCTCATTGTTATTAGACACTGAAGGTCATTCTTGTTTAAATAATGTCTGAGTTCTCTGTAACTCTATCTGTCTCTGGTGCTTACTGTCTGCATCTTTGAGATGTTAGTGTTATTCACATGGTAGTAGGTAGGAGATTCTGATGTCACAGCAGAGAAATGTGATGTCATGTAAGGAGTAAGTTAAGAAGGCAGATACCTTCAAAGAAACTTATAATAGGAAACTTGCAGCATATTGTATTGTGTATCTATTTTTTTTTTTAATTTCTCCAAATCATTTGGGTTTCTAATACCATGACGGGAATGGACCCCATTCCTAAGTCCAAGCATGATTAAAGTTTATGAAATTAGTATTGTTTCAGTCTTTGATGTCAGCCAGAAGTGCTCTTCGCAGCACCCACAGTGTGCCCAGTAATGACTCATTTTGCAATTCGTACGGAGTTACATGTATTGGTAACATACCTAAATACGATTGTAGATTTTATTTTATAAGACCCATTGCTCCTACTACTATTGGGACTGTCTGGGTATATTTCTTCCACATTGCTCTTATTTCTGCCTGCAAGTCCTGATATTTTATAACTTTGTGTCTCATTATATGTAAGACACTGTAGTCACTGGGTATGGTGATTTCAATAATCAATGCTACTTTTGTCTTCTTTTCATGAGCCACTATAGCCGGTGTCTATATATGTGGGTATATATATCTATATACAGACCACAGTGTGTTATACTTCACTTATTTGTTGAAAAAGTAATAATAATAATAATAATAATAACACTTTAAAACTGGTGGGTTTATTTAGAAAGTTCAAAAGTAACCAACTTTTATACATGAAAAGTGTTCTGTATGATTGGAACTTTTTAATAGCTTAATTTAGCTCTAATATTAAAGTTAAATTTTATAACATTTATTGAGTATTTTTTGAAGAACTGAGAGTTTTCAAAACTTCATTTTCTCATGTATATTATTTGTTTACACTCAGCTCCTGAGCTCTTCAGATTCCATAGTCTTAGAAGTTCAGAATCATGTTTTTAGTGTGAATAGTGTGTATTTCACTGTCGTCATTTTCAGAAATGTTATATTATAATGTTCATTATAGACAGAAAAATGGGGGCCTTCATGCTACATCAGTAATAACATGGCTTATAAAACATAGCCATGAAAATCCTGTTATCTTAGTGACAAGAATATCGCTTGGCCATTTGCTCTTTTACTGTCGGCTTCTAACCTTGTCTTTGAGAGGAAAGTTCTAAAACAACACTCCAGATTTAAAAGAGTAGGACATGCTTTTAGCAGTGTACAGACCAGTGGCTTAGTAATCTGGCCGCACACTGACCCAAACCACCGCACAAAGTACAAATCATTTCTTTGTAAGAATGCTCTACATATAATGCGCTGTCCTGTTTATACTGTAAGCATTGTCACACTATCAGTAACAGACTGGATCAGACATTTTGGTGTTATTTTGAGTGACTATTACATTCCTGTGTTTTATCATCTACCAGAAGGGCTGATAGGAGTTTAATAAGTGATCTAATTTTAGTGGTGGAATTTCTGTGGGAGCACTGAACTTTCCCATCTGCCTGGCCACAACATTCCATTCTAGTTCATGTGACAATATTGTGGGAAATTTCAAATATTCAATACCTGGGGCAGATGACATACAGTGTGTTCAGGCAATAATTATCAAGTGCTTCCTTTGTATTTTTCTGGGACAGCAGTGAGTACAGAGAACTGCTTTTAAACAAAATAAAAAGTGCATTCTTTTCCTGTTAGTAGCATAACGGCAGTATAAAATTGCCACTTACCATAATGTATAACAAGACTAATGGCTGTTTTCAAACACAAACTATTTCCATCTATAAATTAAATCCATTGGAAGTCAGACCAGAGAAGACTTCCCCAAGTCTGTCTTAAGCCTCACAGATTTTTGTGTTAAAGCTTGGCCATTAAATACTTGGAAGTTAAAGTTAGGCCAAGTCAAAATCAGAGGAAGAATTTTAGTTTGTCTGAGCAGTGCACACAAACATGACTACCATCAACTTATTGTATGCATTTGTGTTTTAAGGGATGCTGCTTGTATTATGGGTAAATGGCTGTGATACCTCTGTTTGGCAAGTGCTATGTGTGATACAGTATATAGCCTGACACAAAAGATAAACACCATGGTTTCATCAGTAATTGTAAATTTACTACCCAAGAGAATTTAGGCAATTAACTTGAGATGTCATCAAATGCTATCCTAACTATATACAGAAAGTTACAAATGGTGGAAAGTGTAACACAATAAGGTGTACATTTTTCTTCATTATTAAACTAAACTTTGTAAGACAGTGATCTGTATTCAGCTGGCTTACCCCTTGTAGAATGAAATCAGTGTATGCAAGATCTAGAGAACATTTTTTTTTACTACCCGGGTGTATTGAATCATAACAAAACTAACAAAACACACAGCTCTGTTTGGCAAAAGTTTCAGTGATGCAGATGGGAGAGAACATCAGAGTGTGAGTGGTGAAAGGAAATTAAGACAAACTATATGAGAAATTAATGCTATCCCAAGCATTTATTCCTGTTTACCTATTCAGGAACAGGATGCAAACTAGCTTTGCTTCTCTAGTTAGTTGTTTTTTGTTGACTGAGATATAATACTGTCAGGTGTAGCTTTAGATAATACTTCACACCACGAAGATGTACAGCAGGACCAGTAAAATCAAAGTGATGTATTCAGCCAAGGAGACAAACTCCTGAACTGTAATAAACAAAACTGCAGTCTGTGCCACCTTAATCCTGTCACCCCCTTCTACGTTGTAACCCTAGCCCTCCTTCCCACATTTTGCCTACACATCCGACACTTGAAGAATTCTAATTCTTCTGTCTCCTTCATAATCTATTTCTTATAATTTTTTATCATGAATTGTCAGCAGATATTTCTTACCTAGTGTCATACCTCTCAACCTGTTAGAATAAGAAATCTGGACAAAGCCGTAAATAATGGGGGGACAAAGGCCCAAAAATGGGTTCTTACTTTAATCACTATAAACATCAGGCTGGCATTAATCAACAATAATTGGGCATGACTGGGGACAAATTAATTGGTTCATTTCCTTCTGGCCATTGTTCATTTTGTAAGTACATGTTGAAATCCAGTTTACCAACAAAAATACCAGTCAGGTTTATGACATTAAATTCTTTGCCAACTGTAGTACGGATTGGCTTATTTATTTGGCCATTTGTTTTTGTTCAGCCTTTTGTTCAGCCTTTTGTTCAGCTCTACTGAATTCTCCAATTATAGGCCAATAGCTATACTCTCTCCACTTGCAAAGATTATGGAAAAATGTATTCATAGACAACTCATGCACCACCTAATCCAAAATCGCCTTATGGCAGACACTCAGCATGGCTTCCGTCCTCATCACAGCACTACTTCAGCCCTCCTAGCCTTTACTAACACCATAAACCATAATCGCAACAATAATTATATATCCTCAGCCCTCTTTTTGGATCTTTCCAAGGCATTCGATATGGTTGATCACCAACTTTTAATCCACACCCTGCAAACATGCTGTCTAGATACTGGAGCCCTCCAATGGTTTCAATCCTACCTGAATGGTCGACAGCAGGCTGTCCTCTGGCAGAACAAACTCTCTAACCTTCTACCTAACACCCTCGGAGTACCACAAGTCTCTATCCTAGGGCCCTTGCTGTTCTCCATCTTCATTAACGATCTTTATACGGTCATCCCAAAAGTCAGCTGTATCCAATATGCTGATGACTCTACTCTGATTTGCTCAGCCACATCTCCAGTAGAGTTATGGTCAGCTACCCAGACCACCTTTAATACAATAGAAAACTAGCTTTCTGAACATTGTCTGATCCTAAATCCCAAAAAAACTAAAATGCTGTTATTTTCACCAACACGTAGGTCTACCACTTTCAGCTTTACCATAAAATCAAATGATGGCACAATAATCTCCCCTGACCCATCTACAAAACTATTAGGTGTCATCATAGACAATAATCTCAAATTTGACCTACATGTTAACCAAACTATCAAAACCATCAATAAAAAACTAGGGTCACTTTACAGAATAAAAGCCTTCCTAACCCCTCCAGCTAAAATTGCCATAGCTCGCTCTCACCTTCTTTCAACCCTTCTGTATGCATCCCTCTACTGTCGAATTTGAACAAGACTGTCCTTAACAAACTCTCAATTTGCTACAACCACATTGCCAGGTCTGCCACTGGGCTGCCTTTTAGGACACATCATTGCATCAATCTAAATCAGCTTGGTTGGCTTGAACTACCTAGCCTAATCAAGTATAACCAACTGATTATGGCCTATAAAATCCTCTATAATCCGGACAATACTCCTGCACTTAAAAATATTATCACCCCCTATAACAATCCTAGACCGCTTCGATCCTCTAACAAACTACTAATTCAGACTAGCAAAATTAATAACACAGCCGGTGATTCTCTCTTTGCAAACTCTGTAAGTAGATCCTGGAACTCTCTTCCAGCTGATATTACCTTACTTTCCACCTTAGGTCAATTTAAAACTAGACTCAAACAACATTTGTCACTTAACTGGCTATGTCAATGTATCAAGCCTGGCTAACTCGAATGTGTAAAAATCTAACAGGTTGAGTTAACCAGTTTACTGTGTAATTTAATTTAATCCTGACTTGTGCTCAGGACTAACTGTAACCTGTGGAACTTGTTTAACTTGCTTACTTATGTAATCTCTGTAAATAGTCTGTTTGTAATATGTAATGCTGGCATTATGTAATGCTGTATCTGCTTGCCCTTGGAGCTTTTCTCCCTGGGCCTCCGCTGAAAATGGACATGCATCCAGTCGGACTATCCCGGTCAACAAATGTAAAATAAATAAAATAAAAATAAATAAATAAATTTTATGTGGGCCAAACTTCCCGCCCATTGAGAAGTGAGGATGTCTGAACATTTCAGTGACATTCGAAACCAACGACCTTCTAATGCTTTGTATATAGACACACTATCAAACATCTATCTGCCAGATTTAGTTTTTGATTATAGACAAAATTCAGGGGGCTAGATGCAATATGTCGGGTTGGCATGCTCTACTGAATAAGAAAGAAAGGAGTTGGATCATTAAACTGGGTGGACTATTTTCCCCAGGTCGTATTGACCACTTATAAACTTAATTATGGGAATTTCTGCTTAATTAATGGATTGACTGAACAGCTTTAAATATGGTTGTGCACTAGTGTATTTTGTAATTGTCACTGAGGAAGGCACTGTTGCCGAAACCGGTATGATGGAGTTTTAACTGTTTGGGGTGCCACAATAAATATTTCTTTGGACTAATTCACTACTTTGGTGCTGGCCATTTTTTTGAACTGCAGTGAGGTATTTTGGCCTGTTGTCCCAGCCATACTTGCGAGTTCTTTCTGGTGGCTGTCGTTGACTCCCCAAATGATGTTAACATACTGCAAGAGAGTCTCACAGCAATTAATGACTGGTGCCAAAGTCATGGCCTCAAGCTAAATGCAAAAAAAGTATCATCATACCATTCGGCAAAAACACGACCCCTACTAATTACCACATCAACAGCAACCCCCTAAGCACACAACCTATGGTGAGAGACCTGGGCACTCAGGATTATAACAACCTCACATTCAATCATCATGTAGCAGCAGTGGTCAGAAAAGCCTTTTACTTCATTCATCTCATAAGTAAAAGAGATTGCATCCAGAAAAAAGGAGATAATTACCTCTCTATACTCCTCTCTCTTTAGACCAATAATTGAGTATAGCTCCCTGTTAGGGACGTACCTCTCCAAACATCTGCACCAACTGGAAAGGCCACTAACATACCTCACAAAGAGAATCCAAGACCTCCAACACCTGCCCTATGCAGACAGGCTCAAATCACTATCACTCTACTCAGTATCGTACAGATTGTCAGGGGTGATCTGTGTCTCACCTAGAAGGCAATTTCGGACCCTGCCCTACTAGAGATGCTCCATATCTGTAAGTCTAACTCCTCATGCACTACTCACTCAAAAGGCCTGAATCTAATGTGAGACATCAACAAAACCTGCTGGAGAGACAGGTTTGTCTCAAAGAGACTGCCCCGTCTCTGGAACAGACTTTCTGTACATGTCAGAGTACCTCACTGGCCCTCTTCAAATGCAACCTTGATAAGTGGATGGGAACCACAAATTTGTCCCAGGGGTTCCACCTGTGTTCCTCATTGACAGGGGTGACAAGTGCTGGATGAGGTTTCTTTTTTGGGGATAAACTCTTCGCTTAGGCTTGTAAGGGCCCCAGGGCCATTAGCCTACTAACCTCCTATGATCCTGTGATCCTCAAATATCTAATTAGCATCTATGGGGAGGGTGGAGGAATTCAAAAGACAAATGTATAAAGCATTTGCTAAAAGCCTGGGATGGCCCACAGGACACGTCTCCCTTTTCCCAGGAGTGGTGTCTGGTGAAGTAACTGGATAGAGTCACAGAAAAGACTTGAAGGCTGACAGAATTAAACCATGTACTACAGGAAACATCTCTAATAGCTCATAACCTTACTCATCTGCATTAAATGATGGACAAACAGTGTATTTCACACTTGCCTGCCTGAAAAAAAAAGTAAATGTTAAAAATGTATTCATAGTTAATATTTTAACATTAATCTCAGACTGCATGCTGTCCAGTTTATTCATAGCTAAGTAATAAGCACACTGTCAACATTAAGGAAGCCATGACTCACAGCCAAAGAACACAGATCACATGATGATGGTCATGTTTGTGGAATTCCCTTCCTTTACTCCATAACTACTGGTTTTCATAGGTAGTTACTAGGCTTGCAGTGCAGGGGACCATTAAGGAACCTAACCCAGATTTCCATTTGCCCCAAAGTACTATCTGTTTAAGTGACTTGTTCAGGGACAGAGAATAAATATGAGGCAAAAATCAGAGATGTTCTGCAGAACTGGAGACAGATAAGAGCAGACAACCCTAAATCACTTAAAAAGTTAACAGAGCAGGTTGTGCATCCACATGTATCCACAAACTGTGAAACTCTAAAGACTGACATCGACTGACTCCCATCCTGAGTGATTTATAATGGAGATCTGTCAGAGTGAAAGTTGGTGTTGAGGATTACAGCTCTTCTCTCCTGCATGTAAGTTACCATTTGCTCTTAGTCATTTAGTGGATTTGCTTTGGTCTGCTGAAAAAAAAATGTTACTTGCTCTCAGCTGTTTCCCTAGTAGCTTGGCAAAAAGAGCACATGCTATTTGTTAGGTTTGGTTCCAGCGAAAAAAAAAATATGCACTCAGCTTCTTTACCTAGTACAATAAGTTGCTAGTTTGGTTCATCTAGTAGGTCTAGTCTGCTGTGCAAGATTTGCTCCATGCGAGAGTTAAAATCATATGCCAATTCATGGAAGTTTTCTCATTTGCTGTGCCATCTCTAGTCTCAAATGCTGAGCTAATGAGAGTGTAGCTGGTAGGCAAAGCAGTAAGTCATCTGCCTGATCAGGCAATCCAGCAGTATTGGGTTTCCAATTAAGCAGGTAAAAAATATTCTGTTATTTTAATGTGTTTGTAGAAAATGTTTTCTTTTTCCTTTTTTTTTCTCTAATTATTTTTGCATGGCTGAGCCCTCCACCCTACAACAGGCCCTAGACACCTGCCTAGGTCACACATTGCTAGATCCAGCCCTGAATCTATCCTTTCAGGTCAGATGTGCCATAAGCCACTCATTTCCCATTGTTCCTCACCCAACCCTTACAAGATCTTATCATCTACTTGAACTTGGGCCATGTTGAACACAACCAGGGCTTCAGTCTTTTGTGTTACAGAGTGAGTATTTGTTTTTTTTATGTTTTTCTCTCTGCAGTTGTACAATTATATAGTTAGTATATATAATAAGGGGAGGATCCAGTTTGGCTAGCTGCCAGCAAAAAATTTTTTTCCATCGGTTTCATCAGTTTTAAGCTTTGATAAGTTTGTTTTGCAGTAGCACAGAGGATAGAGTTTTCATCTCACATCAAGAGGTTCCCTGGTTCAATTCAAGGCTGAGGTGCCTTCTTTGTGGAGTCTGCATATCCTCCCTTTATCCACGTGGGTTTCTTCCCAGTGCTTCACTTTCCTCCTACATTGCAATGACATAAAGTAGATGGATTGGACACTCTCAATTGACCATAGATGTTAGTGTGCATGCAAGTGTGTAGTATGGAAGAGCAGCCGAGGCAGGTCTAGCCACCCGGTGGTGTAAATCTTGGCTCTAGATGATTGTCACTTTCAAAGTGATACTCCAGTTTCATGTGTAAAAATGGAAAACGGGTTTGTGGATGGATGGATGGACGGACGGATGGATGGATGGATGGATGGATGGATGGATGGATGGATGGATGGATGGATGGATTGATGGATGGATGGGTTAACGCTTGATTGAATAGCGAGTCTCATAATGTAGGAAAGTGATGGAAACATTTTCATTAAAAAATATCAAAGAGTTTTGAAATTCATCTGGCATAGAGTATTTTTTTTGTTCATTTTGGGAAACCTAAAATACAACTTTTAAGCCATGGGACTGCTGCTGCCTCATGGTAGCGAGTGGTGAAAGCCTGCATGTTAAACATACAACAGTCACCTTTGCTTTTAAATATTTTTTATTCATTTGTTATGGAGATAAACCCAGATGGACATAATTGTCCCTTTTCAGAGGTGAACTCAGAGCACTTGTGGCTAAGTGACTTACTCAGTTTGGCAAATGTAGACTGAGAGAACCAAACCCTTGGCTATATAGTAAGTAGCTCAGTAACAGCTCAGGCCTTGATCTTTTGCACTAACTGTCAGTATTGTGTCTGTTGTTTTCTTGTTTAGCTATTTTATAGTTGGGTGAACAGCATGAAGCATGACTATTTAGATCCAATGAAAGCTGTTGTAAATCCTAAGAGCGAAATGTAATCCATTAGTAAATGTATCTCAATGGATCTCTGTCAGTTACTTACAGCAACCTGTAAAGCAGATGTAAAAGCACACTGGACTTGATACTAACCAGAAACCTGCAGCAGCCGGCCAAAGCTGACCACCTGCTTATTACCTCAGACAGAGATAAAGAAGTCTGTCATCTGTCACCACAGAAGCTAATATCCGGAGCTTAAAGCACCTACCCACAGACAGAAATTTATCTTGCGACTAACTAATCCTTCATTAATTAACTCCCACATTTTAATAGCACTCATGCATGTTTCAGCAGTGTACTGATAAGTGTTTTAGAGTTTTGCCCTAAAAAAGACAGATTAAGCTAAAAAGCAGCAGTACTCCTTGCATTACCAAGTTCTGCTAGGAGATAATGGATAAAAGGGATATGGCATGGTGATCTTATAAGACCATTGAATAAATGTATATATAGGGTTATATATAGGGTTATTTGAAACAAATGACAGCAGATGGGCCATAAAGGACTATGTTATACCACAGCAGAATAAGTTGAACAATCAAACTTGTTTCTGAAAAGCATTAACAATTTCTGTTCCAAATCACTGTAGATCACCAATGACTCCCTTGGTGCTAGCTCTCCTAACAATGACTCTCTTGGTGCTAGCTCTCCTAACAATGACTCTCTCGGTGCTAGCTCTCCTAACAATGACTCTGTCGGTGCTAGCTCTCCTAACAATGACTCTGTCGGTGCTAGCTCTCCTAACAATGACTCCCTCTGTGATAGCTCTCCTAAGAGTGATTCCCTCAGTGCTAGCTCTCCTAACAGTGACTCCCTCGGTGCTAGCTCTCTTAACAATGACTCCCTCGGTTCTAGCTCTCCTAACAATGACTCTATTGGTGCTAGCTCTCCTAACAATTACTCCCTCGGTGCTAGCTCTCCTAAAAATGCCTCCCTCGGTGCTAGCTCTCCTAACAATGACTCCCTCGGTGCTAGCTCTCCTAACAATGACTCCCTCAGTGCTAGCTCTCCTAACAGTGACTCCCTCGGTGCTAGCTCTCTTAACAATGACTCCCTCAGTTCTAGCTCTCCTAACAATGACTCCCTCTGTGCCAGCTTTCCTAACAATGACTCCCATGGTGCTAACTGTCCTAACAATGACTCCCTCGGTGCTAGCTCTCCTAATGCAACAGCTGACTGTGTCAAGCAGTATTTCTCAAGCATTACTAATCTAGCAAACACAAACTGAGAAAAGCTTGGAATCCAAGTCAGTAGAAATAAAGGATGAGTTGTTTGTACTCAGAATAACAAATTTTCCAGTAGCGGGTAAACTTCCTTGCGTGGCATCCTTACATAATTAGCCTGCAGCTTTCTTTAAGCAGTGCTTTACCTGTTGAAGTAACAGAAATACTTTTGTTCCTAACATCTAAAAAGAGACAAAACTGAGACCTGTTTTTAAGAACCATGGCATTCAGAAAGTTGAAAATTATCATCCTATCCCCTTGACAAAGGCATGGAAAAGGCTCCGCGTGGGCAGATATCTAGTTTTCTCCAGGCACAACATAAATTATCATAACCTCAGCATGGTTTCAGAAGGGTATATGCCTCCCATACTACAGCTAGTTAGTTAGGTAGTCATAAGTTTCGGTAATAGCCAAAACTAGTTAGTTATATAGCCAT
Source organism: Protopterus annectens (assembly GCF_019279795.1). Classification (NCBI taxonomy): domain Eukaryota; kingdom Metazoa; phylum Chordata; order Ceratodontiformes; family Protopteridae; genus Protopterus; species Protopterus annectens. The sequence goes on along the minus strand of NC_056746.1, from coordinate 1,299,996,374 downwards.
ACGTTTCGGTAATACCTGGCATACCTGTCTTCACAGATTTTCCTAATATCTTCAGTATTGTGAGTCACTCCATTAATACAGACATGCTAATGTGAGAAGAATGAAAATGCCTACTCTTTCAGTTGTGTCTCTAGCTACCTAGCTGCAAGAACGCAAGGAACAGCCTAACAAGATTCAACCCTTTGTAGTCACGTGTAGGAGTTCTCCTGGGATCTATCCTTGGTCTGTCACTGTTCAAAATGTAAACACATAAGAATTTTAGTAAAACACTTTAGTTGCTGTTATATGCTGGGGTTCATCACCCATGCATAGCAGTGATTTACTGTGAGAATCACTGCTATGCATGGGTTCATCACCCATGCATAGCAGTGATTCTCACAGTAAATTGCTAGCAAACATGCAGCTAGGTTTAGATTTCATTAATGCCTGGCTAACCAATAAAAGGCTCATTACAATCAAAAAGAAAGTAATGATTATATACTCTGGGAAAAATAGAACTGATTCTGCCAGAGTTTTACTCACAGGCTGTAAAACAACTAATGGAAATCACTGTTTTCACTGAACAGGTGACGGACTGGAAATATTTTAGATCATAATAGGTAACCCCCTCCCTTTTAAGGGCCATAGTGGTAGCACTATAAAAGAAAGCAATTGCAAATGGCTAATCTCTATCTCTGTAGATTAATATCCTTCTTGACAGCTAGGACAAGAACAGCCCCTTGCACAAGTACTTCTTCTCCCAAAACTAGTGTACTGTGGCATAGTTATGTGTAATCTGGCAATGTACCTTTTCAATAAATGAACTTGTGCATAGAGTAGGGTCACTAGGTTTGATGCTAACCCTTCCCTCTTCTGCCAACCATTGTAAAGCCCTGGTAAAAATAAACTGGTTGACCTAAAATCAAAGACATCTATATAACCAGCATTTGTTTATTTTCAGGCTGTTACTTAGAAAGAGGCGTCCTCACTTGTTCAACCTTTTGACGTAGCACAAGGCAAGCAGAGAACTGAGATCTGTGTATCACAGGCATTTAAATAATCCTGACATTCACACTAAAATGGGAGACAGAGTAAGTCAGCTCCATTGGACAGAGGGGTAAAGTATGACCCAGATGACTCTGGACAAAGTAGCAAGGTGGGCACTGGTAGAGCCAATAAGAGATGGTGATAGTGACTAGCTGATGCCAGTTCATCCATCCTGATGGGAAAAAGTTGCAGTGACCTACTGCACTGTTGGAACTGACTGGTTAGAAAGGTCTGTGGCATGCAGAGTGTGGGTTAGAGATGTGCACTTGTAGCTCTAACAAGTTGCATTTGCATGTTAGCTTGCACTGGGCATGTGCAAGAATGCACCTGCTCACAGGAAAAAGCATAACAGGCTGTCACATCTGCAAGCATGCACATCAGCTAAAGGGGAAGGGATCAAGGCCAAAAGAAACCAAGAAAAAAAGCATAGCTGCCTGGATGGTGGCTGTGCTGTGACCAGCTCTCACCCCAGTAATGGGGAACAACTGAACATAATTGCAGTGGGGTTGGATGTTCAGCAGACACGGGCAAGAAACAGAAAGCATGCAAGGAAAAGTGGGAGACGAAGCAGCATGGCTTTCTTGGTAAGATCTATAGAAAAATGATCAAGGTTCAAATATCCAATCATTTTCTATGAAATACAGGGAGTTGACAGTGTTTAGAAGCCTCTAACCTGTAATAGTTCTACCAGTCATACTAAATACATCTTTGTTTGTATGCAGCATTTTCTCAGTAGTGAATCTTTTTATACAGGAGTCCATCAACAACTCCATCTTAATCCATATCTACATTCATTGACTCAGAAGTCAAATAGATTGAATATGAAGTATTGTGTGTCTGCTGTCAACACATCAAATACACAAATAACACAATGAAAATGTTCATATTGTGCCATCATCCTCCTTTGGCCTACGTACACGTTGGTTTACACAGTCCATTGAACATGTGGGAGAGACAGACAAATGTAGGTTTTGTAAAACAGAATTGGAAGCAGTCACACATCTTGTTGCTGATTGTGATATACTAATGGCAGAAGGACTGTATACTGAAAGGCATAATAATGTGGCAAGACTGTTGCACTTAGGATTGTACAAACATTACAGTGCTGAAATGGCTGAAAAACACTGTAAACATGAGCCACAAAGCATCATAGAAAATGAAGACGTCTACATCACATGAGATCATCTGTTACCAACAGTTCAAAAGGTAGATGCAAGGAAAAACAGATAAAGTGGTTCATGAAAAGAAGACAAAAATAGCATTGATCATTGAAATCGCTACACCCAGTGACTGCAGTGCTTTGTGTACAGAAAGACACAAAGTCATAAAATATCACGATTTGCAAGCATAAATGAGAGCAATGTGGAAGAAAGATACCCAGACAGTTCCATTAGTAGTAGGAGCAGCGGGTCTTATAAAAAAGAATTTACAATCATACTTGGATATGTTACCAATACATGTAACTCCGTACGATTTACAGAAGAAGTCATTACTGGGTACATTGCAGGTGCTACGAAGAGCACTTTTGGCTGACATCAAAGATTGAAACAATACTAATTTCATGAACTTTATTCATACTTTCACTTAGGAATGGGGTCCATTCCCATCATGGTATTAAAAACCCAAAAGACTTGGAGAAATTAAAAGCAAAAAACCTGTATATATGTATATATATATATATATATATATATATATATATATATATATATATATGTGTGTGTGTATACACACACACACACACACACACATCTTAAGGAATATGTATTATCAGACCTGCAATTTTTAAATGCCTTGTACATGGGCTACATTTGTACATATATTTGAAAGCAGAAGAATCTTATCAGTTGACTTAGTTATTTAATCTTCCGATTAATACTGTAAATGTTTTAGATCTGTAATATTTCTTGGAATGTACTGTTTGCTGAGAAGTTCATTTGGTAAACACAGTGTTACTGACCAAGAATATTGTTGTACAGAAGTAACAGCAACATCAGAAATGGAAATGGGTCTGATGTGGATATGGTTATATTAGATAATTCAATAGGGTAATCAGAAAAAAGCAAAATCTGCATAAAATGTTTTTAGCATGTGCAAACTGTTGGAGTCATACAGTAATACTGCAGTCATTTCTTGAACCGTCATCTTCAGTATGCAGATAGGCTAAAAGAAGTTCAAAGGAGGACAGTAAAGATGGCATAAAGTTTACAATATATAAAAGATGAAAGGATAAAGAACCACATTTATAATTTAGTTTGGTGGGAAGCAGAGTAGAAACTGTGGTTAGAGACCAGAGTCAGCATGTCTGCTGCTAATACAAATATCTGTACATGGGGGGGGCAGATATTTTCAAAGCATATATTATATGTAAACAGGTAAGCAGTTTGGTTTTAATGTTAGAAAAGTGTAAAAGGTATGGAGTTATAGGAAAACACTAAAATACATAGCTTTGTTGGTGTGATTCAAAGCAAAACCAATGAGGAAAAGGAATTGGGGGGGACTGTTTACTAAACTGAATAATGCTATACAGAGAGAAGGAGTACTGGTGAAAGCCCGTGGGTTGCAGACATACATAGACAATATGCATAAAAAGGTTGTGATCTCAGACTAGAACCTAATTAGACCTTTACCTATGACACAAATCTTAAAGGATTGATTATAAAAACCCTTTAGGACATACACAGTTTTTGATCTAAGCAGATTACGGTGTTCTACACTATGGTCTAATATTCCCTGCCTCTCACAGGGAGTCAGTTTATGAGATACTGAAGTTATCTTTTGTGTATGTGACAATGATAAGTCCAGATTTGCAGTGCTGTAATACAGTTCTGGAGGTCAAAGAGAAGAAGCAAAATTAAGTTGGTAAAACGTGCAGTGCAAAATTACCAGATGGTGAAGAGAGTGCAGAAGATGGTCGAGAAAGAGAATTAGAAGGTAAAATGTACGTAAACTCAAATATAGAAGGGAAGGGGGATATGTCTTGGAGAAAATGCATTGATTGAGGAAACAAGGGAACTATAGTAAGTGAACTGGCCAGGTGACTGTTTATATCCATGACTCGGACTCCAGCAGGATCACTGGCTGTACACAAACATCAAAAGTGGGAATGCAGTACTGTTTTGAAGGAGCAATAATTGTTAGCCCATGTATACTATACAAAAAGTAACAATTATGAAGTATAAATTAATAGGCATAGATTACTCTGCATTAAACAAATGTAAAATGCTTCCTACTGAATGACACATGCTCTACACTAACCAATCCAAAGCAAAGAAACATAAGACACATGCATTCTAAAAGGATCATGTCAATAAGTTTTTACTACTTATGTCAGATTTTTGCATGTTCATAGAATTTCCACAGAAAAGCTTCTCACTGTTCACTGCATAATATAAAATCTTTACAGTAGTAATTGTTATGAAAATAACATGCTGAACATTATGTACACACACGTATGTATAGCACAGAGAAAGCAGACAATCTAGACCATAATCTAAGACAACGCAGAGTAAGCAGACAATCTAGACTATAATCTAAGACAACAAAGAGAAAGCAGACAATCTAGACCATAATCTAAGACAACGCAGGGAAAACAGACAATCTAGACCATAATCTAAGACAACGCAGAGTAAGCAGACAATCTAGGCCATAATCTAAGACAACACAGAGAAAACAGACAATCTAGACCATAATCTAAGACAACGCAGAGAAAGCAGACAATCTAAACCATAATCTAAGAAAACGCAGAGAAAGCAGATAATCTAGACCATAATCTAAGTCAATGCAGAGAAAGCAGACAATCTAGACAATAATCAAAGACAACAAAGAGAAAGCAGACAATCTAGACCATAATCTAAGACAATGCAGAGAAAGCAGACAATCTAGACCATAATCAAAGACAACAAAGAGAAAGCAGACAATCTAGACCATAATCTAAGACAATGCAGGGAAAGCAGACAATCTAGACCATAATCAAAGACAACAAAGAGAAAGCAGACAATCTAGACCATAATCTAAGACAGTGCAGGGAAAGCAGACAATCTAGACCATAATCAAAGACAACAAAGAGAAAGCAGCCAATCTAGACCATAATCTAAGACAACAGAGAGAAAGCAGACAATCTAGACCATAATCTAAGACAATGCAGGGAAAGCAGACAATCTAGACCATAATCAAAGACAACAAAGAGAAAGCAGACAATCTAGACCATAATCTAAGACAATGCAGGGAAAGCAGACAATCTAGACCATAATCAAAGACAACAAAGAGAAAGCAGACAATCTAGACCATAATCTAAGACAATGCAGGGAAAGCAGACAATCTAGACCATAATCAAAGACAACAAAGAGAAAGCAGCCAATCTAGACCATAATCTAAGACAACAGAGAGAAAGCAGACAATCTAGACCATAATCTAAGACAACGCAGAGAAATCAGACAATCTAGACCATAATCTAAGACAATGCAGAGGATTATGAGCAGGTCACTGGTCATGACCTGCTTATTTTATTTTTTGAGACATAGATGCCAAGAAATCCACCACAAGAGCAAAGCTCGAAAGGTGAATCCTGGCATCCATGTTGAGAACACATAATAAAGGGATATGATCGGAGACCCATTCATAATTCTTTGTAGTTTATGGAGCTTTAATTGTTCCATGTACTGCTAGTAACAGAAAAGAAAATCACTAAGTGTTTTGCCGACTTTCAAAGCTGTAAAGCACTTAGCAAGAACTGTCAAAAAGACAGTGAAAGAGAGTCTGTTAGAAAAAGTTAGGAACACAGTATCAGCACAGGCAAACATTTTTTTCTGCTGCTGTCATTTACTGATCAGTTCTGGCAGGTTGTAACAACTGTAGCAGGGGTGCCTAACATTTGTTAAGATTGAGTCTCACACTGTAGTAGCACTTAACTAATTTGTCTTTTTCTGGATATCAGAACATAATCACCACACTCTATTCACTACATTATACTTAATGCTGGAGGAGGAATCTAGTGTTTTTCCTTATTAGAGATCTGATAGGTTCATACATTCATAGGTTTGTACTAGGCTATCTGCCCCAGGGCATTTATAAGTCTAGCCCGAGTGTGTTTGGCTTTCGCCACCCTTTTAGAATAGTGGAATGTGCCTTTGGATGGTAGGTCACAGAGGATTTCCCTTTCATTTTGCCTCTGTCTAGCAGGGACCCAGAAGAGATCCCGGGGGTAAACTTACGATCTCCCATCCACTCGTTAAGATTTTTCTTGAAGAGGGTCAGTGAGGGGCTCTGCCTAACCTGGACTGGGATTTTGTTCCAGAGTGAGGGGAGCCTCTGGGATATGAATCTGTCCCTCCAGCATGTCCTATTTATTCATGTGCTGAGGTTTAAGTCCCTGGAGCGTGTAGCTCTAAGGGATTTGGATTTACTGAGGTGGAGCATGTCCATTAATTCTGGGTTGGACATGGCTTTATACGTCAGGCACAGATCACCTCTGAGTAGGCGGTAAGCAACTGAGTAGAGCTGGAGTTTCTTTAGCCGAACTGCATAGGGCATCTGTTTGAGTCCCTTGATCCTCTTGGTGAGGTACTTTTGGGGTCTTTCCAGTTGCTGCAGGTGTCGGGTAAGGTACATCCCAAATGGGGCATTGTATTCAATTATGGGCCTGATGAGTGATGAGTAGAGGGGCACAATGACCTCTTTTGATCTAGATGTGAATCCTTTTGTGATAAGGTGGGCTATATAGAAGGTCTTTCTAACCACTTTGGCAACGTGATTGTCAAATGAGAGGCTACTATCTACTTGGGTCCCCAAATCCCTAATTTCATCTCCCGTACTTAATGGATTACCACCTATGTGGTAATTTGTGAGCACTTTGTTTTTCCCAAAGGGGATGACTATGCATTTTTTGGCATTTAGTTTTAGGCCATGGCTCTGGCACCAGTTATCCATCTTTGTGAGACCCTTTTGTAGGATGCCTGTGTCAGCTGGAGAGTCGATTATGGCACCCATTTTGCAGTCATCTGCGAACTTGGTCAGCCATAGTCCTCCCCTGTTAGCCTGTACTTTAGAGAAATATATACCGAACAAGAGAGGTCCCAGGACTGAGTCTTGTGGGACGCCACTTGTGACTTGTTTAGAGTCTGACATGGCACCTGCAATTCTGACCATGTGGGTTCTATCCCTGAGCCAGTTTGCAACCCATCTTGTGACATAGGGGTTGATATTTAAGCTTGTGAGCTTATTTATGATGCCCGAGTGTGGTATTGTGTCGAAGGGTTTTGCGAGGTCCAGGTAGGCTGTGTGGACTACCTTCCCTTCGTCTATGGCCCTGGTTACTGTTTCAAAGAAGTCGACCAGGTTCAAGAGGCAAGATCTGCCCTTAACAAAGCCGAACTGGGTAGGATCCAGTGTCTGGAGGTTCCCGATGTCTTTGTTTATGAGTTCCATGATGATACGCTCCATAGCTTTGCAGACCAGGCTAGTCAGGCTTATAGGGTGATAGTTTCCAGGGTCCGTTGTGGCACCACCTTTGTGGAGCGGGACCACTGTTGCTGTATGCCATTCCTTGGGTACATATCCTGCAGTAAGGCTGAGATTGAATAGTGACTTTATGTGAGGGTTAAGATGTTCATCATGTTACCCTGCTGCAGTCATCACACTTGGGTTATCCTGCCGTCAGGTGGTCCTGCAGTCGGCACAAATTCCAAAGTCTTGGTCCGGCGTCGGTTGCTGTCGCTTCTTCCCTGACATCAGAGCACCATGGGTATATCAGAGGCATCCAACGCCATTTTCTTCAGTCTTTCTTGCTGCACGGTGCCCGAAGCAGAAGCTGTTCGCAAGTGCCAGTCGGCCGACACCTGAGATTTTCTAATCGAGTTTCAGTCCGAAGTCTTCAAAGCTAAGTACCCCGTTCGGGAACCTTTTTCTTGCCTCAGTCCGATGTCATAAAAAGTTAACAATTGCATTTCTTGTGGGAAGCAAATACCTCATAAGGACTTTCATTCTTTTTGCACACCTTGCCTAGGCCCAAACCACGATGTCATTGGCTGTCGGTTTTGTGCTAGGTTTAATAAGCGGACTATAAAGCGTCGCTTTGATTTCACATGACACTACTTCAGTAGAAAATTTAATTACACTATGCCGTCGGAGCAACCGACTACCGGCATGCATAAAAAAACGCAAGGATAAAGACCGGCAGCCTAGATCCAAGCCAGACTCCGAGGCCTCGGCTGGCCCGGTCGCCGGTTCTCCGGTTTTCAGTGAGACGCCTATGCAGCCCCTCGCTACCGCTGAATTGGATCCCCAGACTGCATCAGATCCCCAGCAGAGATTTCTAGGCCGAAGCAGCCATTTTCCTTAGGCCCTACCGACGACATTGCAGTAGGGGAAGCCAGTGCTGCAGAAACACCTTTGGTTTCTGAAGGTGTCTTCAGACCAACTACCCTCACCATAAAATCTTATGCTAAGCTTAAGACTCCTCTAAAACCAAAAAAGCCTACACTTCAGTCTCCAGGTCAAGGCCCTATGCCTAAGAAACAGATGCTTAAAATGGCTGAACATTTGATTTCTTTGATCAGGGGTTCCCAACCCCCCCCCCCCGACAAAAGGCCTAGACAAGAGAAGGATTATGCCTCCTCTGATCAGGTGTCTGTTTCCTCAGGCTCCTCTGAGGAACAGGATTACTCTTTTCCCCCTTATGAAGATTCTGATGCTGAAGGCTCCATTCCCTCAGCTTCTCCCCCTGAAGACTACTCCTTTGGGGAAACTTTACACACCATGAGGGAACATTTCCACTGGGAAGGTCAGGACTACTCTGACTCAAAGAAAAGGCTCCGAGAGTTTCTTTTACTCCCCCAGCACAGACCACTTGCTATCCCCCCAGTTTTGGACATAGTGGATGATGTCTTCTTAGAATCTAGTCTAAATCCAGATTCTCTGCCTCCTGCTCCAGCCAAACCAGATAGATACTATAGAGTGCCTGACTGCCACAAATTCCTTTACAAAAGCCCTGCTGCTGATCCAGAGACAATCTCCCAGGGTCCCAAAGGGGCTAAGGCTTCTATGGCTAAAAATCCTGTACCCTCAGAAAGGGACTACAGAGCACTAGATAGGTGGGGGAAGAAGGTTTACACCTCAACTACTCTAGCTATGAGAGCACTAAATTGTCAATTTCACATGCTTAAATACCAGCAATTCCTAATGTCTCAAATAAAACAAAAGATGGGCACGCACCCTCAACAGTCTGAATACAAAGAAATGCAAGATCTGCTGCATGCAGCTGAACAGCTGGGCAAACATACTTTACAATGTGGTTTTGATGCCTTGGAAGCTTCCTCTAGAGCAGCTGTTACTGGGTATGTTATACATAGGCATGCTTGGTTAAAGGAACAATCTCTGCCTGATCATGTTAAAGCAAAGTTACTGGATGCACCCTTACAGCAGGATGTTTTATTTGGGGTTAAAGCAGAGGAGGTTTTAAAGAAAATGGAGGATAAGGCAAAATCTATGCAAACGGTCAAAGATTTCTTACAGGTACAGCCCCCACGCTTCAGCAGAAATTGGCCAACAAAAAATTGGTCCTTTCCAGCTTCTGACAGACCACAGAGGGGTAAATACAGGCACCCAAGGGGCAGAGGACAGGCACAAATCCCTTACAAACCTCGCCAATGGGGCACTACAACACAGAAGGGAGAAGACAGGTCCCAAACCACTAGAAGGCAAACACAATGACTCAAACCTCAAACTGCCAAGCAAAACCCTCTTGGCAGCTCCCTTGGGAGGAAAATTAGCACTTTTTGCAGACAACTGGCGCATCATCACAAAGGACAAATGGGTCCTAGACATTATCTCACACGGATACAGGTTCCATTTCCACACCTTGCCAAGATATGCCAAACCTGCCACAACATCAATGGGCAGAGGCACAAAAACAAATTACAGCTCTCATGGACATGAGAGCCATTCAACTGGTACCTACATAGGAGCAAGGCCAAGGATTTTACTCAAGGCTCTTTCTAGTCCCCAGAAAGGACAATGCTTGGAGACCCATTCTGGACCTTTCAATCTTAAACACCTTCTTGCAAGTACCCAAATTCAAGATGCTAACACTACAGCAGCTTCTTCCCATGTTGGACAAGAAAGCTTGGCTAGTAACGTTAGACCTCAAGGAGGCATACCTGCATGTCCCTATCAGACAAAATTGCAGAAGATACCTCCGTTTCATTGCAGGTTCAACCCATTACCAATTCTCTGCACTGCCCTTTGGCTTATCTACTGCGCCCAGGGTCTTCACAAAATGCCTGGCACCAGCAATTGCATACTGCAGACAGAGAGGAATTCAAATATACCCATACCTGGACGACTGTCTCATCCAAGTAGAAAGCAAGGACATTCTCTTACAACACCTGGCTTTTGTAAGACATATTCTAAGTTGCCTAGGGTACACAGTAAATGAAAAGAAATCAAAACTAATGCCCTCACAAATTATGATATTCCTGGGTGCCACCTTGAATACAACGGCCGAGATAACTTATCTGACGCCAGACAAACAACTACAATTAACTCAGTACTTCAGAACAATGGCAACAAAGACCCAACTCCCTGCAAGAAAAATTCTGCAGGCCTTAGGCTTCATGGCATCTTGCATACTACTAATACCATTTGCAAAACTGCATATGAGGAAATTACAATGGTACCTAAAAAGCGTATGGACTCAACACAGCCACAGCTTGGAAACAATGATAAATCTCATTCCCTGCCTTCAACAGGAGTTTCTATGGTGGTCACAGGCTTGTCACCTCAACAAGGGTCAGCCTTTCACCCTACCCCCAGCCAGGCAAACTATGACAACAGATGCATTGGACTATGCTTGGGGGGCACACATGGCAGGACAGTGCGTTCAAGGCTTATGGACAGCAGATCAAAGGAATCTGCACATCAATCAAAAAGAAATGCTAGCTGTACAAAATGCTGTGACAGCCTTCAAGGACCTCTTGCATCCAGGACAGCTTATCATAAGGACAGACAACACCACAGTAATGTGGTACATAAACAAACAAGGGGGTACACACTCCTACCCTCTATGCAGGCAAGCAATGACCTTGTGGAACACAACACTGGCTTACCAAGTTCAATTACAAGCTCAATTCCTGCCAGGAAAAAACACATTGGCAGATGACCTAAGCAAAAACATCATGGATCCCCACGAGTGGAAACTGGATCCACAAGTATTCGCAATGATAACTCAAAAATGGGGGCTCCCAGACATAGACCTGTTTGCCAGCCCTCAAAACTATCAGCTAACAAAGTTTTGCACAAGGACTTTTCACCATCAAGCTTGGAAAGTGGACGCACTCTCATTCAGTTGGAAGATGCTAACAGTAAATGCCTTTCCTCCACTACCCCTTCTCGCAAAGGTGCTACTGAAAGTCAGGATGGAGAGACCCCGAATGATACTCATTGCTCCAGACTGGCCACGCCAGCACTGGTACCCACTATTAAGGAATATGGCCCAGGGCCCACCATGGATTCTACCATAAATTACCCACCTGCTCACACAGCAAGACAATCAGATTCTACACAGCCAGCTCAAAACCTTAAACTTGGCTGCATGGCAAATCACCTAAGCAAACAGCCAGCTCCTCTCTCACAAGCTGTTATGGAAGTTATTCTGGAGGCCAGAAGACCCAGCACCAGGAAAGCCTACTCAGACAAATGGAAAACGTTTTGCACCTGGAACCAAGCTAAAGGCCAAAATACCCTTCAACCTGACATACCTCAGATTCTGCAATATCTGAGATGTTACACAAAGGCCTTTCTTTTTCATCTATTAAAATCCATGCCTCAGCCATTTCTGCTCACTATAACACGGATCCTCCCTTATTTTCACATCCACTTTTAAGGCAGTTTCACAGAGGGCCAAGAACATTAGGCCTCCCAGGAGAGCACCAACACCTACTTGGGACCTCAACTTTGTTCTGGAAAAACTCACGCTACCTCCTTTTGAGCCAGCTTTCTCAGCTGACTTACAGTTTATATCATGGAAGACTGCCCTGCTGCTAGCAATCACTTCAGCTAGAAGAGTTTCAGAGCTTCAGGCACTAATGGCAGTAGAGCCTTTCCTCATTTTTCATCAAGACAGAGTTTCCCTACGAACTAACCCCTCCTAAGGTGGTATCCAGTGTGGCTCTAAATCAAACCATCCATTTACCCTCCTGCTTTTCAAATCCACAGAACAAAGGAGAAAGACTCCTGCATTCCTTGGACATTCACAGGCAGCTATGTTACTACTTGGATAAAACTAAGGTTTTCAGAAAATCTGACCAGCTTTTTGTATCCTATGCTACAGCATCACAAGGAAAGGCTATCTCAAAACAAACCATTTCCAAATGGATAGGACATTGCATACATTTTTGCTACACCCACCATGGAAAACCAGTTCCTGCTACCATAAGGCCCCACTCTACCAGGGCAGCAGCTACATCTACAGCCTTCCTCAGGGGGATGCCAACCAAGGATATTCTGGAAGCTGCAACTTGGAGTTCAGTACACACCTTTACTAAACATTACCACTTAACACTTTACTCTAAGACTAGAGCTGGCTTCGCCACTGCAGTTTTGCAGGGCCTTCTAGCCTCCTCTAACCCTGTTTGACTCCACCGCCCATCCTTAGCTTTGGGATTCTACCCAAGTGTGATGACTGCAGCAGGGTAACACGATGAACATAGTACAGTTTTGTATCTACCATAAATGTAGATGTTTGAGTGTATACCCTGCTGCAGTCCAGGTTGCCCTCCCTCCATCCCCTCTAAACTAGCTGAACTTATCTCTACCACTCTATTCTATACTACCTCTGTGGTGTATTTGCTTGTGCCTAAGGGTTTTGTTTTATTTTTCCCATATAGTTATATGTATATGTAAATATATGTATATATATATATATATATATATATATATGTATATATATATATCTATATATCTATATATATATATATATATATATATATCTTTTGCCTACCTATTAGGGGCACCTGACATCTGGGGCAAGAAAAACTGAAGAAAATGGCGTCGGATGCCTCTGATATACCCCTGGCGCTCTGACGTCAGGGAAGAAGCGACAGCAACCGACGCCAGACCAAGACTTTGGAATTCGTGCCGACTGCGGGACCGCCTGATGGCAGGATAACCCAAGTGTGATGATTGCAGCAGGGTATACACTCGAACATCTACATTTATGGTAGGTACAAAACTGTACTTTCTTCTTGAAGCTCGTGTAAGACACAGCCCAGGACACCGTCCGGTCCCACTGATGCTGTGTTCTTTGCTTTGGAGAGGGCAGCTCTCACCTGTTCATCTGTGATGTCAGGGAGGCTACACTCTGTTGGGATGGACATTTGCTCTTTCGGGGGGTGGGGGGGGGAGTTTGCACTGAACCTGTCTGCCAGGATGTTGGCAATGTCTGTGGGTTCAGTGTATTTTTTGTCATTTTGCCCTAACTCAGAACATATCTGGGAGTTGCCACCCAGGTTCCTGAAATAACCAAAGAAGGCCTTGTGATTGTCTTTAGTGTCTTGTGCAATTTTTCTTTTGAAGCTGGCCTTAGATGATTTTATGAGGGATCATAGCTTCTTGCTAGTACTGATCAGAGATGCCTTCCCTTCCTGGGATTTTGCTCTAACATGTAGTAGCTTCCTCCTCTTGTTGTATAGCTTATTTATTGCCGGGGTCCACCAGACAGGTCTCCTGCCTTTGGAGGAGTGAGTCTTGGTTTTATCTGGGATAGCACGATCCATGCATTCCTGTAGGTGTCCATAGAATGCGTTTGTAAAGGATTCTGCGGTTTGAGCTGTATTTTCTACTGGCCCGGGGGCTTTGAAGGATACCACCTCAGTTTTGAGTAGTGTGAAGTTTGCTTTTGAGAAGTTCTTCACTGTGGTTACCTTGGCTGGGGGTGGGTATGGGATAAGGATGTCCAGTGAGATTAATTTGTGGTCTGACCTCACCAATGAGGGGTATACCTCTGGTGTGGAACATAGAGTCCCAATGTTGGTGATGACCAGGTCCAATATGTTTTCCCCTCTTGTGGGGGTGGTAACCAGTTGTTCCATAGCATTTGCATTTATAAATTCTAGGAACCATTGGGCGAGGGTGTTGGGGCTTGAGTAGTTTTCCCAGTCAATGTTTGGATAGTTGATGTATATATTTCTTGGAGGTACAGGCCAACACGGAAGGACTGTGGCTGACCAAGTTCGCAGATGACTGCAAACTGGGTGCCATAATCGACTCTCCAGCTGACACAAGCATCCTCCAAAAGGGCCTCATAGAAACAGACAACTGGTGCCAGAGCCATGGCCTCAAGCTAAATGCCAAAAAGTGTATAGTCATCCCCTTTGGCAAAAATAAAGTGCCCACAAATTATCACATAGGTGGTAATCCATTAAGTACAGAAGAAGTAATTAGGGACCTGGGGACCCAAGTTGATAGCAATCTCTCATTTGACAACCACGTGGCCAAAGTGGTTAGAAAAACATTTTATATAGCCCACCTAATCATGAAGGGATTCACATCTAGATCAGGGAGGTCATCGTGCCTCTTTACTCATCCCTCATCAGGCCCATAATTGAGTACAATGCCCCTTTTGGGATGTACCTTACCAGACACCTGCAGCAACTGGAAAGACCCCAAAAGTACCTCACCAAGAGAATCAAAGGGCTCAAACAGATGCCATATGCTGCCCGGTTAAAGAAACTCCAGCTCTACTCAGTGGCATACCGCCTGTTCAGAGGCGATCTGTGCCTGACGTATAAAGCCATGTCCAACCCAGAATTAATGGACATGCTGCACCTCAGAAAATCCAAATCCCATCGAGCTACGCTCGAGAGACTTGAACCTCAGCACTGAAATAAATAGGACATGCTGGAGGGACAGATTCATAACCCAGAGGCTCCCTTCACTCTGGAATAAAATCCCAGTCCAGGTTAGGCAGAGTCCCTCATTGACTCTCTTCAAGAGGAATCTTGATGAGTGGATGGGAGATCATAGGTTTACCCCGGGTATCACTTCTGTGTCACTGTTAGACAGAGGCACAGTATACTAACCTCGAAAAAGGGCATAGCAAAATAAATTTAAAATGGGTGGCGAAAGCCAAACACATTCTGGCTAGGCTTATAAATGCCCTAGTGCAGATAGCCTAGTATGAACCTATGAACCTATGAAGTCACCCAATATAATGGTGTTTGGAGAGACTTTCTTATTCTCCAGTGTTCTCAGGAAGGCCGAGTGGGGTTCCTGAGTTTGGGAGGGTGGTCTGTAGCAGGCTACAAACTGAAAGGCAGTTTTGCCCACTGTTAGTTGCACATGGATGGTCTCCGATGCTTCATGCAGTGCTACTAACCTGGAGGTGTGGGTATCTTTGATGTATATGGAGACTCCCCCTCCTTTTGTGGTTCGGTCCGAGTTTTGTGGCCGAAAAGCATGGTATGAAGTAACCTGGTAGTGCTGGGGTGCTTTCGGGAGCCTTGAACCAGATTTCGGTTACCGCACAGACATCGATATTCTCCATACTGAGGAGAGTCTTGAGTGCGTGCATTTTGAGGTTTAGACTTCTGGCGTTGAGCAGCATTACCCTTAGTTTCTTTTTCCTTGTGTTGTCTATGGAGGTGGGTTTGTCTTTTGAGCCTTGCCTAAAAAAGGCACTATTGGGCTGGCAAGGGCCTTAGCCAGTATTCGAAAGCTCAGGGGTGACAGGTGCAAGCCGTCCCTAGCAAAGCAACGAGGCTTGTCAAGCATGTCATCCCAGGCTGACAGACACTGGATCCCCTTTGAGTGACACCAATACTTTAGCCAATTGTTAAAATTGATCATCTTGTCTTTATACTATGGTATCATTCTTGGTGAAGGTAGGATGCTACTCAAGGTCAGGGTCATACCGGCCTGGGCTACATGATCAGAGAGCTCCTCTATGTCTCTTTTCATGTAGTCCAGGGAGGTACGTCTCAGGTCATTCACACCAGCATGGACAATGATGGAGTCATATTTGTACTTGCTTTGGAGTGGCCTGAGTGCATGTGTTATGTGGCGGATCCTGGCACCTGACAGACAGCTTACAGTGAACTTCTCCTTGTTCAGCCTGGTGAGTGGGACGTCAGTGTGTCTGACAATAGAGTCGCCTATAACAAGTGTATTAGGTGTGTTGTTTAGCCTTAAGGGCAGTGACTGTGTGGCACACTGACTTTGTGGACTATGTGATAAATGGGTATTGTTGTGGGGTAGTAGTTGTTTGGGTGTCTGCTTTGGAGGTCTCTGCTGCTTAGGCAGATTTTTATTTAGAGCCTCTGAGTATGTTTTTGTGTGTTTATGTGTTTGGTTGCTGTTGCTATAGGTCTATGTGAGGCTGGATTTGTGGTGTCTGTGGTTACTTTCTCCTCCTAGCTCCGCCTCCAGTTTGGCTATATAGTTGCATCAGTCACATATGTTTGAGTTTGTTGGGAGGAGGAGAGGGTTGTCTGTGTACATAAGGCAGTTGTAACATTGCCTCAAAATTCCCATGTTCACCAGCTGGACTGGAGAGTACACACGAAACTGACCTTTGGACATGTCAGGATTTGGGGTTTAGTGCTTAGGTTTGTTGGTGTTTTGCTTATAAGATTTACTTATAAGTGCAAGTGTAAGGCTTTTAAAATAAAAATAGAGTGCTTCCTTAGAGATTTAGATCATTTCCAAGGGAAAAAGTGAACAGCAGACTCTGTGGAGCCGGTAATACTTTAAACCTGTTTAGGCGGCTCTGCCTGATGCTGCGCTATGCACAAATTTGTGCAAAGCCACGCTAAAGCGGGTTTTTAAACAGGGGACTTGAAAGAGCTAGGAATTAGCCCAAAATGGCCAATAAACAACAAGTTTCTGGGCTGAGATCACTCCTCCAGTTACAGATAGGCTGCTCTAAGCTCCCCACTCCCACTGGTGAACAAAGAAGCTTCCTTCTATCCAAGTAAGGATATGGGCAACACAGGAACTATTCTAAAGTCCAGAATACAGCAATACCTGTATTAGGGACTATTCTAGCTCAGGAAAGGTGGGAAACAAGGATTTTTTTTTTGTTTTTTTCTTTTTTTTCTTAGCAGATAACAGAAAAAAGCACAGTAAATACTTTACACAGGCTAGCACACTTGAGTGGGCAGCCTCAACAGTTAATTCAACAAACAAACAAATTCAGAGTGCGGGTATTAATAAATGCAGTAACAAGCTTATTTCAAGCAAAAGAGCAGTTTTAACTCGCTTTTTGGTGAGAATAGATGGTTGCAAAGGTAAAGGCAGTAAAAGGTACTTAAATCATGTAGCAGTCACTCTTTTTCGTCTCTCTCTGCTGCTAGCACCACTCTGCAGGACCACGAGGAGCTTTGCTGAGTCAGAACAAGTGCAAAAACTGTGCCAAAGCGGGTTTTTAAACAGGGGACTTGAAAGAGCTAGGAATTAGCCCAAAACAGCCAATAAGCAACAAGTTTCTGGGCTGAGATCACTCCTCCAGGGACAGATAGGCTGCTCTAAGCTCCCCACTCCCACTGGTGAACAAAAAAGCTTCCTTCTATCCAGGTAAGGATATGGGCAACACAGGAACTATTCTAAAGTCCAGAATACAGCAATACCTGTATTAGGGACTATTCTAGCTCAGAAAAGGCAGGAAACAAGGATATATTTTTTGTTTTTTTCTTTTTTTTTTTTCTTAGCAGATAACAGAAAAAAGCACAGTAAATACTTTACACAGGCTAGCGCACTTGAGTGGGTAGCCTCAACAGTTGATACTGGATGTATGGATGTTTGAGGTGGTATAGTGAAGTAATGTCTTGTGAGTCCCATCAACCAACCATAACACAGCTTTTGAAAGTGCTGTTACATTTTGGTCTTGCGCTGTACATGCGCATTACAGTTTTTTTCCCAATTTTGGAGCATAACTGTGGCACTACATAGCAAACATTGGACTTTACTTCTGGTCAACAGGCAGAGATGCTAGTGGCATGTAACATCTGAAATGTTGCTGGGAATATTAACGGACTGGATATACTTTGATATTTATCAGCATCATACTTCTAAACTTCTTAGCACAAAAATTTTGGACAGAGCCAAAAATAATGAGAGAGCCAAAGGCCCAAACACAGGAACACATTTTAAGTATTGTTCTTATAAACTTAGAAAATTTATATAGTAACACATTTAGCATTACCATAGCATGCATTATCTAAAAGATGTCATGTCTTAAATTCAAAAGCCTGGCATTACTTAATGACTTCAATGCTCAATTCCTCAGTGAATTGTCAGAAAACTGTAAATGTTATGAGGAACAGACCAAATATGTGGTTGGTTGAGCTGTATGATCAGCATAGATTTTTACCTTCAAAATGTTGTTTTTCCAATTTAGTTGATTTCTGTTATCATGTAAGTTTGGCCATTGAGTTAGACCTTTCATGTATGGTTGTTTGGAGTATACAGAGGCCTATTTTAAGTCAGAAAACTGCTTTCAGTTTGTGAATTTCATCTAAAAATTAGAAGGTTATGCTTATCCTGGAAGTGTGTTACCCCAGGAGTTCCTCAGGATTCTCTATGGGAACTCTTACTGTTTAATGTAATTTTTTTTCTTTTTTTAGATTAGAATGGACTTATAAATCTGCTGATGATTACAAACTCTGTGCTGTTATGTCTAATGCTGAAAAATGTTGTATTTTTAAAGAGCTTTAAAATTGTTAATCTTAAATTTGCAAAAAAAAAACAGCTGTTATACTTTGTAGGAGAGCTAATATTTCATTACACTTTTTTTCTGTATTGTCAACCCTTAAAAGTTTTTGACAATTATGAAAATGAATTATTATTTGTTCAAATCTGGATTTTTCTTCTAATGTTTCATATTTACCAGTGATGGCATGAGCTGTTATTATTCATTTGCTTTTTGGAAATATTTATTTCCCTGTTGGAAGTTCATGACTTGCCAGTACAAGTCCCAAAACTGTGAAGAAATGTGTGATTCACTAGAAATGGTAGTGAACTGCAGAAATCACTGCTGCTTATTAATGGTACTTATAGAGGGGCAGTGTCTCTCACAGCCCACCCCCAGTATGGGGGGCTGTTACCCCACAGCCCTGCTACAAACACATACACACACACACATACACAAATATATATATATATATATATATATATATATATATATATATATATATATATATATATATATTCTAATTCGAAGATCACTATACCTAGGAGAAAAGCTGAATCACTGAGATACAGCAATTTCAGACATAATATGCATTTCTCCTAATTATGCAATTCCATTAATCTTACTTACAATTCTCAAACGTACAAGCCCCAAATATTTTCACTCATAGTCCTATTGCATGTTTCTCTGGCATGGCCTATTCTAGAACTGAACAGCTTTTTTATTTCTCTACTAAGCAGAATATCAAATGTTTGGGAAGGCTTTACAAGTATTTTACACAAGGTATGATTGATTCTGGTAGCTTAGATTACACGAGGAAGTTCCACTCACTTTCTTTGTATTTTATACACTGTTGTTTTAGGCTTTAAACAGAATGGCTTGTTCAGGAGTTTTTCAGGCAGTTCATTACAAGGTTAGAAGGGCGCTATTGCATCGTGAGTTTTGTCCTTCACCATAAAGGCAAACAGGTGGCAGAGGCCAATTTTTGCTTTTCCTTTTCATTGTGGACTTATACAGTGGCTTTCTTTTCTCATTAGATTTGCAAATTGTGGAACGGGTTTCTTGATTATTTTAGACTTTCTAGCAGTTTTGATGCATTCATATTTTTTATTATGTGATTTTTTAGTCGTAATAAAGTTTGTTAGACATTCGTCTCTAATGGTATCAGCGGCATGACATTTTCTGAATCTACGAATTATGAAAGCATATAAAAATACTTAACACCTGTTGAATGATGGTCTTTATCCCAGGATGTTGCTGCTGTAGGACACTGAATATCAGAAGTAGTAAATGAGCTAATGGCGAATAGAAGCTTTATGATAACTGGAGGGGGGCAGAATCAAGAAAGGTCGATTAAACGTATGCATATTGCACCCCCAGGCAGTTAGCAAATGAATGTGTCATTTCAAATGTTGAGACTTCAGCCATAGAAATATGTGTTTTTAGGTTACTAAACCTATCACTAAGGAATTTATGTACAGATACATGTTGTAGGCCTTAGCTTGTCTGTAAACATATAGCTTCTGTGAGTATTAATTCTAAGAGATGTTCTGAAAATAATGCCCTCAGCGAAGTACAGGGAGTATGTCTGTCTACACCCTTCCTTTTGCAGAAGAAAGACAATTAGAGTGACTCTTCTTTGCTGTGATTGTAGCACGTGGCTGATTGGTCAGGTGTCTGAGGCTTTGGCAGGGGTTGTCCAAGAACTCATCTGCATCATTTAAGGTGGCACCCAAGTCTTCCATCCTGGTTAGTGGGAGTAATTCAGAGGCATGTTAGAAGAGGTGGGTAGCCTAGTGTTGATGGGCATAAGTCAGTTATAGCTATACTGTGTCTTCCTTTATACTTTTCAAAAAGGTATTTACTAGTAAAGTCATGAAATGTTTAGCTGGGTATATAATGGATACCCTGCTAGTACCGATCTATAGTCCCTGCATTTCTCACTACTTCTAAATTTATGTAGGGTTCCACATGTTACATAGATTCAGCTTTTCCTGAATTTTATTTTGCTGCATTAAATCAAAAATGTTTCAGTTGAATGCTGCAAAATGCTAAATACTACCAGTCTGTTTATTTTCTCGATGTAAGTAAATGAATGCATTTTTGTATGGAGTCTGTTTTTGCTGAGATCATCAGTGTCCTTGGTAAGGGTTTTTCTTTTTTTGCACTGATGTTTGCTATCTGAGTTGGTTTATATAAGTAACAGAGCCCCCCCCCCATCCCCCCCTCCAGACACATACACAGAAACAATGTTTATGTGCTTTTACTGTGTTTCTGAGTGGATTCAGCAAAACCCTTTTATTTTGACTTTTGTGATCTGAGTTATTGGTGTTGCTGTTGTCTGCATTAAACTGGTGGCATAGATCCTACGATCCCCCCCCCCCAAATTACCATACCAAGTTTCTTAATTTTAAATAAACAAACAAAAATGTGAAGTAGTCCAAAACTGTAAGTAAAAAAAAAAAAAACACACACGTCAGGCATACAGTACAGTTTTAAGTGGTTTCTTCTTTAATGCAACAGACTTCTTCTGAACTCTATGGTACACCTTGTGATGACCCTTTTCTTCTTTTTTTTTGTAATTTTAAGCAGTCCATTAGGTTTTGATCAGATACTGATATCAGAAAGTCAGGATAGATGTGATATTATGTAAGAAGCATGAGGTATTGGGTATTGTCCAGCAGGATAGCTAGGCTGTAGTGAAAGTGTCTTTGAACTTGACAGTGCCTAAGAAAGAAGGGTTCTCCATCAGCACCCAGAGCAACATATGGGTCTCTGCAAGGAGTGCTGAGACTTCAAAAAGAGCCACCTTGCAACATGAACTGGCTACTCTTTCTAAATTAAAAGGCCTGCTGTGTGATGCAGTGTTGGAAGGGGCCTATCATGAGATTAAATAATGCCTTGAGGGACACAACTGCAAAAAAGAAAACAAATACTAGCATGCAAATAAACAATGTTTAAGTTTTAATTAATTTAAAGTAGAAATTTAGTGGAAGTAAACATTCATCTTAAGTAGCCCGTCAAGCATTTTGTGTTGGCAGTGGACACAAGTGGCTTTGGGCAGTACATGCCTGCTTTAAGGACAATTTTTCCTAATTAAAGATTAATTTGTTTGAAAGGTAATATGTCATCTTTTTATTTGCATAGTGAACTCTTGTGTTGTTTAAGCATATGTTAGCCCTCTGTGCACATGCTCTTCTGTTTGAATAACAATATTTAAGACTGTTAGACCTTGTCTCAGAGGTTGCTTGGTAGCAGGTAGGCTGCTTCCAAATTAGCTCTCAGTCTGCCAAATTTTGCAGCTTGATTTGCTGCAAACATCTCCTCTGGTGCATCCCAGGAGTCATTGTATATTCTTTAGTAGCTCATAGCCTTTATTAACAAATTATCGTCTTCAGTTTGTGGCTCTGTTTAATTGCTACAGTGTGCTAAATATGAACTTGCAGCTTTGTGTGTGGTTTTTACCGACTGTAGTGACAGTTACAGCTTTGATCCTACCTGTTATCAAGGTAAAAGTTATGCCCTGTTGCAGAAAAAAAAAACTCTAAAGCACTAGTTCTTTGATCTTAGTGAGTCAGACGTAGATAGTAGTCTGCATGTATCGTCTACTGAATTTATAATAACTAGACGTAGTCACAGAGCCACGCTTTTCTGACAGCCACTTAGTCAGCAGTGTCGGATCCATTCTGTAGAAACTGGGGCAACACCACAGTAGTCAGAGAACACGGCACAGCTGACTTGGAACCAAGAATAACACAATGCGCCTTCCTTCTCCTCCTCCTGCTGTGGGATTATGGTGCCATAGTAACGGATGCTGTCCCTGAAACTGCCTGTAGAAAGGAAGGGAAAAAAATGCATTTCACAAGTTGTCCAGATTCTATGCCTGTATGGGCCAGGGGGTCCGTTCATTGTGATGGCATCAAGCACTTTAATGAAGTGTGTGACCTTAACTCTCAGCTCTGCTTGCTGTAACCAAGTTTTATGAACAAGAAAAAGTGCATTGAGTTATTTAAATCTGCTAACAAGCACTCTTTGATATTATGAGGGAAAGTTCTCTATCTCTGTAATTTATACAGCCCAACACTGTTGCCTTTCTCTGGACATATGTGCAACCATTTCTAAGTCAGACCCAGGAGCACAGGTTCTGCCCAGAAACATTGGATGAAAACTGTCCATGGTTGTTCTTAAAAGAGGACAGCTGTTGGACTAGACAGGGATGAGTGGACAGATTCCCTTTTTTTTGACTAAGTGTGTGGGAAGAACACAGAAATCTTATTGGCTAAAGTGATCATTCATTGGAAGACTCCTAGAATGCGATATGTAGGGTCATGTAATAATGTCAGATTTTGTCGTACATGTGTTGAAATTTTTATCCCCCGATGGCATTTCAGGGCCAGCTCTACAGAAGCTGTGCTGGAATACAGACTGTGTCCTTTTAGCCATTAATTCCCACTTTGTTGAGGATGTCCACTGAGTGTCAATATATTGATGTGGCTCTGCATGTTAGGATGCTCAGGGTTTAGGTACGTTGGATAGTAAGGAAAAGGCACAGATAACTGAATTAAGGCAGGGATAGTTAGAGTCAAACCATAACATAAATGGTTAAGTGATTTAACTTGCAACACTCCCTTACCTTTGAAATACTAGTATGGCATCTCTGTGCATTTCTGATTTCACTAAATGGTAAATATAACTTTTGGTATGCATATCACACTTTCTGTGAAGAAAATTTCCAGATATTACCCCTTATACTCCATCTTGCTACCTAACATGACATACTTTTCATTGTAGTATACCACCTGAACTTGACCATGTCTCTGACTGTGTGCTTAGCACATTTCACTGTCTGTCCTGCTATACACATTGTGGTTATTTAATTGGCTGTTACACATTTCCTAGAGCCAAGTCCTTACATTTTTGCATCTGTGTTAGTAAACACTTTAGTTATTTATTCGTTTGGAAGTGGAAATGTGAATTTTAGTGGCTGCAGCTATTACTATAGAGAATGTCACACTTGTATTTTGTTGCTGTTGTTTTTTTTTTTTCTAGTAATACTATAATCAGCATTCAGTTGGGTCGCTCTTTAAAACACCTGAAGATCTTTTAGATTTAGGATTTAGTAAAAATGCACAATAATGACAGTAACCATTTCAAATGTTGGGACCCACTAGTGCAAGTCCCGAAACGTGGAGAATGAATGGCCGAAAGATCATGCTTACATATAATAAGACTGAGATGCCATTTCTTGGAATATTTCCCTTTGTCCAAGGCATGGCGATCGCAGAGCTGCTATATATACAGTGGATATAAAAAGTACACACAAACACACACACACACACACACACACACACACACACACACACACACACACATACACCTGTTAAAATGCCAGGTTTTTGTGATATAAAAAAAATGAGACCACAATAAATCATTTAAAAACCTTTCCCACCTTTAATGTGACCTATAACCTGTACAATTCAATTGAAAAACAAACAAATCTGTTAGGGGAAAAATACAAAAAATAAAAAACATACAATAAGCTGGTTAAATAAGTGTGCACACCCTTAAACTAAATTTTTGTTGAAGCACCTTTTGATTTAGTTACAAAATTCAGTCTTCTTGGGTAGGAGTCCGTCAGTATGGCACAGCTTGACATGGCAACATTTGCCACTCTTCCTTGCAAGAGTGCTCCAGATCTGTAAAATTATGACGGCATCTCTTGTCCACAGCCCTCTTTAGGTCACCCCAAAGATTTTCAATTGGATTTAGGTCTGGGCTCTGGCTGGGCCATTCCAAAACTTTAATTTTCTTGTGGTGAAGCCATTCTTTTGTTGATTTGGATGTATGCTTGGGGTCATTGTTGTGTTGAAAGGTGAAATTCCTCTTCATCTTCAGTTTTCTAGCAGATGCCTGAAGGTTTTGGGCCAAAAGTGACTGGTATTTGGAACTGTTCATAATTCCTTCCACCTTGACTAAAGCCCCAGTTCCAGCTGAAGAAAAGCAACCCCAAAGCGTGATACTGCTACCACCATGCTTCACTGTGAGGATGGTATTCTTTTGGTGATGCAAACTGTTGTTTTTGCATCAAATGTATCTTTTGGAATTGTGGCCAAAAAGTTTGACCTTGGTCTTATCAGGCCATAACACATTTTCCCACATGCTTTTGGGAGACTATGTATTATTTTACATATTTTAGCCAGGTCTGGATGTTTTTCTGTCTAAGAAAAGGTTTCCGTCTTGCAACCCTACCCCATAGCCCAGACATATGGAGAATATGGGAGATTGTTGTCACATGTAGTACACAACAATACTTGCCAGAAATTCCTGCAGCTCCTTCAGTGTTGCTGTAGCTCTCGTGGCAGCCTCCCTGACCAGTTTTCATCTTGTCTTTTCATCAATTTTGAAGGGATGTCCAGTTCTTTGCAATGTCACTGTTGTCCCATATTTTCTCCACTTTTTGATGATTGTCTTCATTGTGTTCCATGGTATATCCAATGCTGTGGAAATTTTTGTATCCTTCTCCTGACTGATACCATTCAACGAGATCCCTTTGATGCTTTGTAAGCTGTCTGGTAACCATGGCTTTTGCCGTAATAGGCAACTGAGTAAATGTCAGGAAAGTCCTACTAGGACAGCTGAAATTTATTTGGGGTTAATCAGAGTCTCTTCAATTCATGGCAGGTGTGTACCCAAGAAAACAGAATGCTGTAATTAAATCAAAATGTGCTTCAACAAAGTATTAGTTTAAGGGTGTGCACACTTATGCAACCAGCGTACGTTTTTTTATTTTTTTATACTTTTTTCCCCTAACAGATTTGTTTTTCAATTGAATTGTACAGGTTACAGGTCACATTAAAGGTGGGAAAAGTTTTGAAATGATTTATTGTGGTCTCATTTTTTTATATCACAAAAACCTGGCATTTTAATAGGGGGTGTACACTTATTTATCCACTGTAAGTTCAGGTGGTGCGGGGGGGGGGGGGGGGGTTGCCTCCCTGCAAATAGAAATTTTAAGGAGAAGAGCAATTTTTGACATTTGCTGTTCTCCAGATTTTTGGTCTTTTTTTTCAACTTTTCGGCATTTTGCATTTCTAGTCCCGACATTTCATTAGGGAGCTGTAATGACAAGCATGTACCATTTGATCAAAAACTCATTTTGTCAAAAGAGAAAAACAGTGTCGTAATTGACTTAAAACACATTTCATCGAAAACACAAATGAATGAATGAATCACATCTGATAGAAAAATGTGTAAGAATATAGAAAAGCACTGCTGGTGTGGTTTTGGAGCAAAGGAACTAGAATGCAATTAGTGTTGGTCATTATTTGTAGCCTGTTAATGTCCACAGTTACACTGTACCTTCATCTCTAGAAGATTGTGTTTGTGCGCCAGCAATGAGTCAGTGTGTGAGGAGCGTTCTGTTTTCTCCACAGCTGTGTGACTTGTGGAGTTTGTATATTTAAGTGGGGGGTGGGAGTGCACTGGGGCTTGCTTGCCCCCTTCAAAAAACTTTTAAAGATATATTTTCTATATATGAAATTTTATTTGAAATGTGTTTCAGTCATTTGTGTTTTCAGTGAAGGGTGTTATAGTTCACTTTGTGACGTTTATAGTACAGCGTCGAACGCTTAGGTTATCGAACGCCGAAACATCAAATGCTCAAAACCGCGACCGGCCACTTACGCAAATTTTTTCCCTATGAAAAAATTTGCTTGCCCAACAAAAAAAAAACATACTCCAAAACCCTAATCAAGTGGGGGCCTCGCCCCCCCCACTGCCTGATGTGGGAGGCTGTGCCCCTCACACCCCCCTAACTAAATATACCAACTCTGAGATCGCTCTACATCAGGGAAAAGGGCAAATCCCCGATGACAGCCAAGCAAATTTTTACCTGGGAAAAAATTTGCATAATGGGCCAGTCGCGGTTTTGAGCGTTCGACGTTTAGGTGTCGACATTTAAGCGTTCGACAACCTAAGCATTCGACACAGTAATAGGAACCCCACTTTGTGACACTGTTTTTTTTTTTTTCATTTTGGTGAAATGTATTTTAGATCAAATGATATATATTAGTGATGACTAAAAAGAATGTAGGTGGTAACAGAACCAAGCCAGAATCCCAAGCTACTTCAGTGTTTGCCTTCTGCATCCCAGGTAGGCCTTTATTTCTGACATATAACAAAGTTTTGAAGCATCCTTGTAGGGTACATGTTGCTTTCATATTTCTTAGTTTGTCTGCCTGGACAGTCTAAGGAAGTTGTGGGTAAAGCTATCAGCAGCATCTCTTTTAGTCTGCCATGTCCAGAATCCTGGTAATGGGATCTTAGAATGGAACTGATTTGTTCTGTACATTTTCCCATCACCACAGTGATGAACAGTTCCTTAGGAGTACCATGGGAGGGAGGGAACAGAGATTATGAGACTATATAGGTCTTAATGCCCTAATGCCCTTAACTATGCAAATGCAGTCATGAATAGAGACAAAAAATACAATGCATTTAAAGGAAGCGGTGAATAGAGAGAAAAGGCAAGTCCTGGATAGCGGAGAAAGATTGGAACAAGGAAAACAACACATTAAGCTGAGTGCAGCAGAGTTTGTACTCCAGCATTAGAGATGTGCCCTTGGTGGATGGGATACTTCCCAGAATGTTTGATTCTGTAGTCAGTTCTAGAACATAGAATGTTGCTGCCCTTCCCTGTCTGCTCTTCAGAACTCAGATATTGGAGGAGCTCTGGGAGCAACAAATGCTGTGAAACAGGAGTGACTACAGCTTCACACAGCAGGAATGAGTGGTCTTTGTGAGAAAGAAAATGCCAGGTGAGAGCTAAGTTATTCCATATAAACATATAACTTGGCTGAAGGAAGGAAATAACGCTGTTTAAAATTTGGATGTGCTCCACTTACTGTGGATGGTTCTGAAACTGCAAAAGTCACGTCCTTCAGTAATGGGTCAAGCTATGATGTGACTATGGGTGTTGTTCACTGTATTGACAGACAGTGTTGGAGCTTGATACTGCCTGTGACTGAGAGGGTGTAGAACTACAAGGCCATGGGTGTTTACCCTGATGGGGTATATTCTGTGTTGATCCTAATTGTTGTTGCTCATGACCTGATTGATGCCCAGGACTTGAGGTGACAGCTGTGAAGAATATGCATCAGTCAGTGGGTGAGTACAATATGCTGTGGAATATCCATGTCTATGGCCACAGCCCCCCCCCCCCCCATGCTCGTGGTTATTAGCTGCAGTTAGTTATATCTGCAGCTGTAACATTGCCCACCAAGGTGAGTCATGTCTGGGTCTGTTGCTTCCTGGGATGGCTTGGCATCAGACATGCTAGCACCTACCCTATTTCCACCATGGTGTTTTTTCTACCTTATGTGTCATTCTCCATTCCTTGTTCATTATCCAGCCCTTCTAGTCATCATTTGTCCACCTTCTGTATTTCCATCTCTGCCTACTCTCCTCCCACCTTTTTGTGCATATATTGCCCTTCTCTGCCTGAGTCTGTGTGCTAAGTTTGTTTGTTTGCTTCTTCTACTTGCCCTTTTTCCTTTGTCCCATCCATGGCTATTACTCAGTACCTTCCCCCACTTTCCCTTCTTTTGTAATATGTACAAAATGGTCTCCTTACCCCTTACAAAGATTACCCTTTCTTCCCTCATTTCATACTTTATGGTTACGCCTGTGTGTTTCCCTCTGCTTGTGGTCTGCCCTTTCCTGCATTTCTACTGACCCCATTTCCCCTCTGTTTACATGATTAATATGGTTGACACTTTGCAGTCCACACCAACATCATCTGTGTGGCAACTGCTGTGCTGCCCTTCTTACGCAACATGAGCACAAGAAGCAGCTCTTCAGCTTTATACTGCACACGAGTGTGAGCTACCTCACGTACACAAGCAGCTCTTCAGCTTTATACTGCACACGAGTGTAAACTACCTCACGTACACAACCAGCTCTTCAGCTTTATACAGCACACGAGTGTGAGCTACCTCATGTACACAAGCAGCTCTTCAGCTTTATACTGCACATGAGTGTGAGCTACCTCATGTACACAAGCAGCTCTTCAGCTTTATACTGCACACGAGTGTAAACTACCTCATGTACACAAGCAGCTCTTCAGCTTTATACTGCACACGAGTGTGAGTTACCTCACGTATACAAGCAGCTCTTCAGCTTTATACTGCACACGAGGGTGAGCTACCTCACGTACACAAGCAGCTCTTCAGCTTTATACAGCACACGAGTGTAAACTGCCTCACGTACACAAGCAGCTCTTCAGCTTTATACTGCACACGAGTGTAAACTGCCTCACGTACACAAGCAGCTCTTCAGCTTTATACTGCACACGAGTGTAAACTGCCTCACGTACACAAGCAGCTCTTCAGCTTTATATTGCACACGAGGGTGAGCTACCTCATGTACACAAGCAGCTCTTTAGCTTTATACTGCACACGAGGGTGAGCTACCTCACGTACACAAGCAGCTCTTCAGCTTTATACTGCACACGAGTGTGAGCTACCTCACGTATACTAGCCTGCCTTCATTGTGATGTGTGCCATGTCAGTCACATGATATACTGTTGCACTGCTCCAACTGTAGAGCAGCCTCACACTGTGCCTGCCATTATCGCCATGCTTCTCAGATGGCCAGTGCTATTCAGTGCGAAAAATGTGTCTGATTACCTCAGTGGCTCTTTTGACAGTGATCTCTTCAATGGTTAACACTGTGCTGAGTGCAGCTGTTGTCTACAAATCCCAGAAAGAATTTTATTATGCTTTTAGATGCAGTGACAGTTCAGTTAAATGATGTACTTATCCAACTTGTGATAATCCCCTATGGTAAATCATACCCTTTACAGTATTATTCTGATGGAAGCAAGACCAATGCCAGAAAGCATGGACCTACCTGTTTATTATATCACTGTTGACAGAGGGAATGTCAACATATCTGGAAGTCAGTGTGGAAATGGAAGCAAGTCACTATGGATTTAAATTAAGAAGGTTTGCTAGGTTTTTTTTTTTCCCTTTTTTCCTATTGTGGATAGCCTGGGTACTTAGAAGGAGTCAGTAAATATGACTCACTTAGATTTCAGTATGACATATGACACAATACTGGACAAAAAGTTAGGTGACCACAGACACAGAGTAGCTAACAGCATGTAGGATGAATACAACATTAGCTAAACGAATGAACACAGAAGGACATAGCATATGCAAGCTGCTCTGGTGAAAAAATAGCCACCACAATAATAAGTCTTGTGGCTGGTCCTTTCAGTGTCTGCAAAACTGAGACTGGAAAAAGACCAGAAAGAGAAGAGTACCTTTTTGATGATAACACAAAGATATGCAGCAGGTTTAATTAACAACAAGGTATATAAATGCCAGAAAGGAACTTGCTATTATTGGAAAGCGATAACCTGTGAAAGGTATCTAATACTAGAGTAGAAGCAGTAATGAAAGCAACAGTAGGAAGGAACTTGGGGAACTCTAATGATCTAAATGCAAGAAATTAAGGAGGGTGGCCTAATGGTTAAGGTGTTTGCCTTACAAACACAAGATGCAGGGTTTGAGTCTCACAAGGGATAATTGGCTGAGCTTCAAGTGGCATGTAGGGGCAATTAGCTTAGTACTAATCTATGACCTACAAAATAAAGCAGATCAGAAGATGGGAGGAGTACTAGTATAGCAAAGAGCAGGTAGAAAACACAAATTATTGTGTGGAAGTCTGGACACCTCATTTTCACCATGATGTAAAGCAGGATAGAAGTAGTGCAGAAAAGGGTAAGAAAATGGTGTATGGTCTTCATCAGAAGCTATATAAAGAAAGATTGAGGTTAATGCATAAATTATTGGAAGTAAAGTTGCAAGTTACAAAGTGGAAGATTCAGGGGGCACATAGAAAAGTATTTTTGACAGAAAGTATGGCAGCAACCTTTTGCAAAAAGTGTAAGTGGCCGAAGTAATGTGTATTTACCCAGAGAATGTAGATTTCTGTGTTTTTCTAGCTGACACTGTAAAAGGTGAAATGCACAAGCAATTTATTTTCAATTTTAATAATATTAGAAACCATCACAGAAAAGGACCCAGTAGCCTTTCAGATGTTTTTTTTTTCTCAGTTTGCCATTCATAATCTAGAATAAAACTTTAAATCTAACAGGTAATAGAAATGAAGGAGAAAAAGTGTGGTATATTCTGTGTAGGGGTGGAAGTGCTCTTGTGTTCCAGGTGACAGAAATCTCTCAGAATTTGGCAAGTCTGAGCTGGATGTTAAAAATAAAAATGTGTTGCAATGGGTAGGAGTTGCCAGGTAAACATAGTGAAAAAATGTAGGTACAGAAATAAGATGCAGTAAATGGGAATGTGTGTATCATGTTGTATATGAATGAGAAAAGTAACCAAAGCAACTATGTTCAGCAGACCATTAAAACTGACAGAAAAGCATTGAAGGCCAACCAAATACAAACTAAAGAATACTGTTCTTTATGAATACAGCCTGCAACATAAGGGGACAGATGACAGTTAAGGTTTATCGTTTAGGACTTACAAAAATAATTAAGAATGGAGAAAATAATTTTATCTGTATGTAAAAAGTATGTTGGAAGGATAGGGGATAATTATTGGGCTATGTTAAAGTGCTAAGGCAGTTGTTAAAATGTCATGCTTGTCTGTAGTGGTTACTAGAGATCCACTGTGGTTGCCTCCCAAACACTTGAGGGAAAGCAATTACAACACAGGTCTGGGGATGAGGCAGCTGGCAGTTTCATATGAAAGGCCAGCAAGATTTAATTGTAATGAATATAGATAAAGCCCCAAAGCCTGATGGGATGCAACATAAACTCCTTGTGGAATTAAGTGGTAACTCTCAAATGGCATGACTACGTGTTGCATGCAATTGCTTAGCACGAGTAGCCATTTAGGGACTTGACTGGAGAAATAAGAGAAGGGTTCGGGAGGGACCCAATAATTCGTTTTTTTTTTTTGTTTTTTGTTTTTTTAAGAGGTAGGTGTTATACTATGGTTATGGGATTTTTTGACAAAAATGTATGTGATTTGTAATAGGTAGAAACATAGTAATGGGGTTGAAAAGCCAGATCTGTAAATGAACATTCGAATCACAGACTAACTAGAGAACCGCCATCCACTGGCTGAGATATATATATCCTATCCTCATCATCTCTGCCACCCTTCATCCGTTCGTTCTTTTCTAGCATTTACAGTGATTCTATAGCTGGGGGAGGGTTTTTTCCTCTTTTCCAGCACCACAGAGTAGCTATCTTTTCCTTTATCCATCTCTCGTCCTCACTGCTTAAAAGAAAACCTGTGCAGCCGAGCTTTTGCTTTCATCTTCTGTGCTCGTTACAGTGACTTTGCTTTGACCCAGAACTCCAGCACCATCGCCATCGACACAGTATATACATGTACACACAGCCCTTTTACCAGTCTTTCTTAAAACTGAAATGTAGCCAGAAATGTTTCCTTCTATCTGAACTTCTGTCCTGCAAGTAACTGCTTTGTCAGACTTTTCCTTAAATCATTTGCTTGCATATGCTTCCTTGCAAATCATTTCTTGTACTTCATTCAGGCTACTGCTTCCACTGAGGAACTCTTCATTCCCATGTAGTCAGCTTTTGTGATATAACATGCATGGTTTCTCTCTCTCTTCTGTATCCTGTATCTACGGTCTATATGAACACAAAGTGCTCTACATGGGCATTTTCCTCTTTTTAAATTAAAGCAAATAAATGCACCTTTGCAGGTGAAAATGGAAAACTAAGGGGAATTTTGCTCTATCAAAACCCGTCAGCCTTTTCTTGCACAAGACTTGCTTGCTTTTGGTCCACTGCATAACAACTGTGTGTTCTGGAAAGGACCAACAACTATAAAATTGGCCAGATGTTACCTGGGACTATTACATGATCATAAATACACACATGCACCCACAACACAACTCAGAATGCTAATTGCTTGTTTGCAGTGTGTATCTTTGTACTAAAACCAGACAATGTTCCTTTAGCACACATTGCATTAACCTCTGGACCTCCTAAAATGCCTTCACTAAGATTTTTTTTTTTTTGCTTTTTTAAAAAAAAGTAAATCTTATCTGTAAGTTGATCCACTGAAGCAGAATAAAGTCTTTTTTCTATGTCTCATTGATGACCCTAATTTGGTTATCTGTTTGGACAATGAAAGTTTGCCTAGTGAAGGTCATCTTGCTCTTGGATGGAGATGGACAAGATGTTGCTTCACTGCCCCCAAGTGGAGATTAGAATGACATTTTCTTTCTGAAATGTCTGCTGTGTGGCAGGTAGGCCCTGCTTTGGGACATCCCATGCATTGCACTGGTTGATTTTATTACATACCACAGTGCTGTGTGGCAGGTAGGCCCTGCTTTGGGACATCCTATGCATTGTACTGGTTGATTTTATTACATACCACTGTGAGGGTATTACATCTGTTGATGAGCCTCTGAAAGCAAAACTATGGCCCTTGAGTATTCTACCTAATCAAAGTGAGACACAGATGGCCTAATCTTAGTACTTGAGGACTATTTGGCATAGCCTTTGAGGGGAATCACCTGTGGGTGGTGCAGCTCTTCACATAGGTCCCGGTACCGGTTAAGGCTGAAGTGTTTAGAAGCATAGCACCTCTAAGCCTACTACCCAATGTATTGTAAAAGGACTGGCAGGTCACAGCTGTCTTTCTGCTTCAGAGCAGGCATTGCTATTAAGACACCTGTCATTATGTAAGGCCACGGTATGGCACAGAAAGCTTATAAAAAATCATAAATCAAATTTTCATACAATGTGACCATAAAGACCGCTGGTATCATTTTCATTTAGTTCTCCTAGACCTTCTTTTCTGTCCACAACCACGTACTGCTAAGCACAGCACACAGTTTAGAAGCACTTTCAAGAATGTGAAACTGGTTTATGGACTTTCACCAAGGCTAGTCACAGAGAAAGACACTGACGTTATCCTTCTCTAAATCAAACCAAATTAACACAGGTGGTGTCCAAAAGTCATGTATTGCTCTGTACTGCTTTCCTTATCTGTTGGTAAAATGAAGAAACACTGTGACGCATCTGAGCATATTAACTATGGCACGGGTGCTGCCATGTTCTCTTCCTCTGTGGTCTTTCTTAGCTACAGAGTGATCTCTATAACTTTGAGGACTAGTTAAGCAGTATTGTACGTCTTACTGGAAAAGCTCACCCAGACTCTGCTACAACTTGCTGTTTGGGAAAGGTTGGTTTCCTTTTGCTTTCTTGTATTTTGTACTACTTTATTGCCTTCTTCTATTTTATATGTTGTGATTTGATTTCTTTACACTGTGTTTTACTTGTATTATGCTTTTAATTGCATATTACAATTTTTTCAGTTTTTCTCTCTCCATATCTAAAGCTCACTACTGCTCCTATTTTATCTACCTGTCCCAAGCTCAGTACTTCTCCTATTTTTATCTACCTGTCCCAAGCTCACTACTGCTCCTATTTTATCTACCTGTCTCAAGCTCACTACTGCTCCTCTTTTTATCTACATGTCTCAAGCTCACTACTGCTCCTGTTTTTATCTACCCGTCTCAAGCTCACTACTGCTCCTATTTTATCTACCTGTCTCAAGCTCACTACTGCTCCTCTTTTTATCTACATGTCTCAAGCTCACTACTGCTCCTGTTTTTATCTACCTGTCTCAAGCTCACTACTGCTCCTATTTTACCTACCTGTCTCAAGCTCACTACTGCTCCTATTTTTATATACATATCTCAAGCTCACTACTGCTCCTATTTTTATCTTCCTGTCTCAAGCTCACTACTGCTCCTATTTTTATCTACCTGTCTCTAGCTCACTACTGCTCCTATTTTATCTACCTGTCTCAAGCTCATTACTGCTCCTATTTTATCTACCTACCTCAAGCTCACTACTGCTCCTATTTTTATCTACATGTCTCAAGCTCACTACTGCTCCTGTTTTTATCTACCTGTCTCAAGCTCACTACTGCTCCTATTTTATCTACCTGTCTCAAGCTCACTACTGCTCCTATTTTTATATACATATCTCAAGCTCACTACTGCTCCTATTTTTATCTTCCTGTCTCAAGCTCACTACTGCTCCTATTTTATCTACCTGTCTCAAGCTCACTACAGCTCCTATTTTTTATCTACATGTCTCAAGCTCACTACTGCTCCAATTTTTATCTACCTGTACCAAGCTCACTACTGCTCCTATTTTATGTACCTGTCTCAGGCTCACTACTGCTCCTATTTTATCTACCTGTCTCAAGCTCACTACTGCTCCTATTTTATCTACCTGTCTCAAGCTCACTATGGCTCATATTTTTATCTACATGTCTCAAGCTCACTACTGCTCCAATTTTTATCTACCTGTCCCAAGCTCACTACTGCTCCTATTTTATCTACCTGTCTCAGGCTCACTACTGCTCCTATTTTTATCTACCTGTCTCAAGCTCACTACTGCTCCTATTTTATCTCCCTGTCTCAAGCTCACTACTGCTCCTATTTTTATCTACCTGTCTCAAGCTCACTACTGCTCCTATTTTATCTACCTGTCTCAAGCTCACTACTGCTCCTATTTTTATCTACCTGTCTCAAGCTCACTACTGCTCCTATTTTTATCTACCTGTCTCTAGCTCACTACTGCTCCTATTTTATCTACCTGTCTCAAGCTCATTACTGCTCCTATTTTATCTACCTACCTCAAGCTCACTACTGCTCCTATTTTTATCTACCTGTCTCAAGCTCACTACTACTCCTATTTTTATCTACCTGTCTCAAGCTCACTACTGCTACTATTTTATCTACCTGTCTCAAGCTCACTACTGCTCCTATTTTATCTACCTGTCTCAAGCTCACTACTGCTCCTATTTTATCTACCTGTCTCAAGCTTCCTACTGTTTCATGTTCCCTCCTTCTTGTACTTTACCTCCATATTGCCTTAGCTGTCACTGTTAGAACAAGTAACACTAGTATAGCAGCAATCAGCTATATTCTTGTTCATACACCATACATATACCTCATAAATATTTACCACCATAACCATGATATTGATCTATTGATCAGTCATTACTCTATGATGGCACAAGCTATTTCATGCTAGTTTATTTGTTAACTTTCTTTTTTTCCACTTTATAGTACTCTGTCAATTTTTATTGTTTATGTGTAAACTATTTGCTACCTATATTTACAAAAGTTATGTATTCTTGATTGTTATCAGTTTCATATATTGTTTGCAATGTTTTTGTAATGGAACTTTTCTCCCCAAGCCTCTGCTGAAAAAGGGCCACTGGCCAGTCAAACATTCCTGGTAAACGAATGTAAAATAAATAAATACATACATACATACATACATACATACATACATACATAAATAAAACTAAGAATGAGACCACAGCTGTCTCTTGTAAGTCTCACAGTGATTAGAACAGGTCAATTAAGGAGTCATAGAAAATATAGAGTAGGTCAATTAAGGTTAATTGTCTATGAACTGAAGGTGGAGCTGGGAACTAAACCTTCTATTTAAGGGGCAAAACAAAACATTTCAGAGCTTTACTGGAAAAGTTCACCCAGACTCTGCTACAACTTGCTGTGAGGGAAAGGTTAGTTTGTGTTTGCTTTCCTGTATTTTGTATTACTTTATTGCCGTCTTCTATTTTGTATGTTGTGATGTATTTTTACACTGTGTTTACTTGTATTCTGCTTTTAATTGCATATTAAAACTAGGAAAGAGACCACAGCTGTGTCTCTTGTAAGTCTCACAGAGATTAGAACAGGCCAATCAAGGAGTCACAGAAAGGATAGAGCAGGTCAATTAAGCTTAATTATCTATGAACTGAAGGTGGAGCTGGGAGCTAAACCTTCTATTTAAGGGGCAAAATAAAATATTTCAGAGCTTTACTGGAAAAGCTCACCCAGACTCTGCTACAACTTGCTTTGAGGGAAAGGATAGTTTGCTTTTGCTTTCTAGTATTTTGTATGTTGTGATTTGTTTTCTTTACACTGTGGTTTACTTGTATTCTGCTTTTAATTGCATATTAAACTAGGAAAGAGACCACAGCTGTGTCTCGTGTGAGTCACACAGAAAATGTTCCCACCCTGATGCTTTTGCATTCTTAAACTCAACTGTCTTTCTAATTTGCCTGGTCCTTACGTTAATTTGACCACATATCTCCTTCCCTGTCCCATTTCATTGGCTGTTGTAAGTAAGCACAAAGTTATCATTTTGTGAAATCACTACCCCTTCAACTATTTAAATGTATTGGCCATCCTACTGTATTCCATAGAACCAGAATACAAAGTGCCCACCCCTTTCAGTATGTCTTTCTCTTTTAAAATTTGTGGCTCTCCACTTAGCTAAAGCTTAAGGTACCCCTTCTTTCATATGTAACTGCTTAGTGCATACTGCAGTGCTTAGGATATTAACCATCTTTTTCCATCTTATCTTTAAAATCTGCAACATCTATTGCAAGACCTCCAGTTATTGGAGAGCCCATATTCTGCTTCTCAATAGTCATCTTGAGATTAGTGCTGCTGTTTTCTCCTGGCGAGAGAAGGAGCACAGGGACATTTCCTGGAGACTGCTGATCACTGGAAGCCAAAAAAATGCTTCATATGTGACAGCTTGGAATTTGTGTTTACATTCTGCTTCTTGTGGAAGAAGGAGCAGGATGCATTGATTCCTGACTGTTTCTGGTTGGGCAGTGAGTGTCTGTGCTAGACATGCCTGATTGGCATGGTTGCTATTCAAGGCATCTACCAGGAAAATACTACAAGATGCCTACAGACCCTTGCTTCACCTGTGTGGATCACTTATTTTGGGATTGGTGCTAATGTTTGGCTTTCGGTGAGAGAAGAAGCAAAGGAGCATTGTATCCCAATAGAGTGAAGCTGTGGTGAGACCAGCACTAGTAGTAGCCAGGCAGCACCCATTCATGTGACTCCCCTGTTTTCCTCATTCTTGACAAGCTATTTCTTTGTTTCCAGTAAGTACTGCTTGATTTGTTTCTCTCTTCAGAATATCTGTCTAAATACTTCATCCTTAAAATTTTCAAAGTCTACTTATTAGTTTATTCTCAAGTATTTGGCAGTGCCCTGTATAGACACAGACACCTTGAGTGGTATTTTTCCTGTAAAAGCACAATTGAAATTTCACCAATACCTAGTTGCACACAGGGCAACTAGTTTGCAGTGATAAGTACCGTCCCCAGAGTTGCAAACTGGATACTCCTGACATTGCTATATATTCTCACTCCAACTGACTAATCAATAAAAAGAG
The DNA here is from genome assembly GCF_019279795.1 of Protopterus annectens. Lineage (NCBI taxonomy): Eukaryota > Metazoa > Chordata > Ceratodontiformes > Protopteridae > Protopterus > Protopterus annectens. Next base: position 1,299,958,380 of record NC_056746.1, on the reverse strand, counting down.
TCTGTTGCCATGGATATGAACTTTCCCACTATCTCCGTTACCAGCTTGGTGAATATGGGCATCCTAAGGCAATGTAGAAATTGCCTTATGTTTACTGATGACCAGTTTATTCTGAAACAAACTGATATAGTATGTGAGATATGTAGTTACACAATGTCACTGGAAGCAAAGCTCTCACATAAAAGTACTCCTAATGTAAATAATGTTGTCAATAGTACACACGCTGCACCCATTACACACAATTCAAAGCAGAAATATAGATGCACATATGCTGAGGCACTTAAATGTAACCTTCCTAAACTCCAAAGATCTCCTAGATGAAGTACACATAACAAATACCCTCAGCAGCCCCGAATGCACTTTTTCAAAATAACAACCACATCAACACATACAGTCACATCTCATGGAGCTTCTGCTTCTAAGCCCATATGGCAAGTCACCACATAATCCAACATTCTGGTCATCGGAGACTCCATCATGAGACACACTGCTATCCCTTTCACCAGGCTGAGTAAGGAAAAGGTCATAGTCAGTTGCATATCAGGGGCTAGGATCCACCACATTACACACACGCTCAAGTCATTGGACCACAAGTACCGGTATGACTCAGCCATAGTCCATTTGGGTATTAATGAGCTGAGACGTACCTCTCTAGACTATATGAAGAGAGACATCATGGAGCTGTCAGACTATGTGTCCCAGACTGGTCTAGCATTGAGCAGCATTTTACCAAAGATGGTGCCACAATATGAACAAAAGATGAACAACTTTAATAATTGGCCTTAGAATAGTCATTCTAAAGGGGTGCAATATTTGTCAGCATGGAAGGAGATGGTCAACAGAATTTGCTGCTTTGCCAGGGATGGTCTGCACCTCTCCCCTCTAGGCTTTCGAATATTAGCTAAAACATTGTCTTCCCCCATAGTGCCTTTTTTAGGCAATGCCAAACTGAAAGTACTTCCGACATAACAAATAAAACCAAGAAAATCTAAAGGTATTACTGCTCAATGCTAGGATTCTAAACAAAAAACTCCACTTCCTAGAAGCTTTCATCACCCTAGAGAATGTTGATATCTGTGCAGTCACTGAGACATAGTTTAGAGCCACAGAGAGCACACCAACAGTGCAAGGATATAATGCCTTCCACACATTTATACCAGTTACTACACAGACAGGGACTAAAGGTGGAGGTGTCTCAATTTACATCAAAAATAAATATACCTCAAGGCTGGTCAAACAGGACAATGCACTTGAGCTATTCCATGTTCAAATCACCATGGGTAAAATCCAGTACCACTTCCTTGAAAGCTATAGGTCCGCCTGTATGACCCAGGAAGCCCATAGCATGTATTTAAACTTATTGGAAACACTCACCATCCAACCCAATACCATATTCATGGGCAATTTTAATTACCCCACTATTAATTGGGAATCCAATATGACACCAGATGTACAGGTACAGAGATTCCTGGAGTTTGTAAACACAAACTCCCAGGACCAGAGTGTCAATACACCAACCAGGGGTGCAACCATACTGGATCTGGTCCTCACTAATATGGGAGAGTGCTGCACACACTCTAGTGTAATGTCTTCTCTGGTAAGGTCAGGTCTGCTTTGAAGTAAAAATAAAACCAGGACCCCCTAGCTAACCCTGTAATATTCAGGAACTACTCTAAGGTTAACTTCCTGCTATTAAGTGATAACCTGTCAAAGTTTGAAAACCCACATAAACCCTGAGAACACTGCTGCCTATGCAGAACTGTTCACAGAAACCCTATATAAGCATGTTAATAGCTGCATAGAGGCAGCTGCACCCACCAGGAGGAACTACAGAACTAACTCAAAAAAATAAGCCACCTTGGTAGAATCACACAATCAGTAGGCTGTTTAACAGAGTGAAGAATATCATGGCAAAAATTAGGAGGTGCAGCACCCAGCAGGAAAAAGCACTCTCATCAAACTAAATAAACAACTCAGAGGACAAATAAATTCTACCAAAGCCAAATTTGAAGTAAATTTGGCCTTTCAGAAAAAGGACAACCACAAGGCACTCTTTACCTATATCCACAACCTCAAACACAATACACAAATGTGTGCAGAGTTCATTATAAATGGAGCAACCTATACTGATCCAGAAGATAGAGCAAACCTACTGGTCGACAAATTCATTTCCATCTTTAACCCCTCTATCCCCTTATATCTTCCCTCAGGAAATACCATCAAACATATTTTTTCCTGCTGTCATTAGGGAACAGGTCCTTAATGCTCTCTTTAAGGCCAAGAACACTGCATCATTGGGCCCAGACAATATCCCAGGATGCCTTCCAAATAGCATGAAGCATTACCCATCAGGGCCTCTACAATGACTATTTAACTGTAGCCTGCAAACAGGCTTTGTGCCTCATTAGTGGAGAACAGCAACAGTCATCCCTGTCCACAAAGGTGGGTCATCCACAGACCCTGGAAATTACAGACCCTTAAGTCTCACTAGTCTTCTATGCAAAACCATGGAAACAATTATCATGGAAATGATTGATAATGATATAGTAAACCTCCAGACATTTGACCCAACTCAGTTTGGTTTCATCAAGAGCAGGTCATGCCTACTCAACTTGGTGGACTTCTTTGAGAAGGTCACCAAATCAGTGGATGAGGGCAAAATGGTTCACACTGCCTACCGTAACCTAGCCAAGGCATTTGACACAGTACTGCACTCGAGCATTGTTGAAAAACTCAAATGGTTAGGTACAAACCCATATGTTACACGGTGCATTGCCAAATGGCTCACAGACAAAACCCAGGAAGTTAAAACTGGGGAGTCCACCTCTACAAAGAGGCCAGTCATAAGTGGAGTACCTCAGGGATCAGTCCTTGGACCACTCCTTTTTGGCATTTACTTCTCTGAAGTCAAGGCCAATGTGAATGGTCTCTGGCTGACTAAATTTGCAGATGACTGCAAATTAGGAGCTGTCAGTGAATCCCACACAGACACAATTGTTCTCCAGGAAGGGTTGAGACAGACAAACAATGGGTGTCAGAGCCTTAGACTAAAACTAAATGCTAAGAAATGCATAAGAGTATCCTTCTGGAAGTCATCCAACCATGGTAACTCTCATATTGACAACACACCCCTTAGAGATGACCTAGTAGTCAGGGACTTGGCAACACACTTATACAGTAATCTAGCCTTTGACCATTACGTGTCTACAGTAGTGAGGAAATCATTCTATGTTGTGCAACTTATAAACAAAGGTATGGTATGTAGGTCCAAGGAAGTCATTGTTCCACTGTATTCTGCATTCATCAGACCTGCCATTGAGTACAATCCCCCCTTTGGTATGTACCTAACCAGGCATATCCAACAAATGGAACGTCCACAGTGGTACCTCACTAAAAGAATACAGGGCATAACTAAAATGTCCTATGCAGACCGCCTCAAGTCCGTATCCCCGTATTCTGTTTCCTACAGGCTGTTGAGGGGAGATCTATATCTGACATACAAGACATTGTCAGACCCCACCCTGATGGACCTCCTGCATATGAGCAAAACAAGCAGCATTAGAATTACCCATTCTAAAGACTTAAACCTTTCCTGTAATATAAATAGGATTTCCTGGAGAGACAGGTATGAATCCCAGAGATTACCCTGTCTCTGGAACAGGCTCCACATTCATATGTAGCAAAGTTCCTTCTAACCCAATTCAAGTGTAACTTGGACAACTGAATGGGAAACAGGAAATTCATCCCAGGCTTGGTTCCTATGTCTCTAATGGACACAGGCAACCTGTAAATGGTTCATCTCCCTGGCCCCTGCTTACAGTTATCAAGGGTACCAGAACTTGTCAGAGATTTGGGATGCATGGCTAGGCTTAGAAAGGCTTTTGTGGTCATTAGCCTAGTAAATACCTATGAACCTGTATACCCAGGACCAAAGCTGTCTTGTTCGGAGAGTAGTGTTCACCCCAGACTGATCCCATCCCACCTAGAAGCTTACTGCCAAAGATAGATCATTAATCAGCATGGATTCCAACGTAAAGTACTTTTGGATCTCATATTTAACAGGACATGATGTTCTGTCAGCAAATGCTTGTTAAATTCTAGCAGCTTTAATAAGTAACTAAGCCTTCATTACCAAATGAGAGGCAATCTCTCCGGTGTAACTAGGCTGATAGTTACCACAGCCAGTGTCATGTCCATTTTCTGTATTCCTGTATAGTGGGGGGGGGGTGTCATGTCCCATCTTCTGTATTCCTGTACAATGGGGGGGGGGGGGCATTCTCTCAGCCCTTCCCACAATACATACCTTATTATTAATAATACATGCTAGATGCTGTCTGTAGCGGGTTGACAAGGTTCACACCTGGAACTAGAGAATGTGCACATAACTACAAACCATTAACCTTCTGTTAGTCGGATACAGCCATTAAGCAAGTTAGTATATGTATACCTACTAGAATTTTCATATTTATTTGTAGCCATTTGTTCTGGTTCCTCTCTCAGTAAAAACACCTACTGTTTTTACCTACCTTTCTGATGGTTGATCAGGACATGCCATTGTCACCTATTCTGTTTGCTGTATGTCTCAAACCCATAGCTGTTACTGTTTAGAGATCAGATATTTGTGGTAGAAGGTTGGATTGGAAGAATTTAAATGTCTTTATTTATGGCTTATCTTTTAATGTATTTGCGGAAGCCAAAGCAGCATGTAGGATGTCCTTTTGAGTACCTTTTACTTTAGTTCTTTTTTGGAATCTAAGGTAAATAAGACTGCAACCAGATCGGTAATAGTTTATCATGAAGCATCTAGACTTTTGGGAGGGGAATCTGAGTTTCTTTGGTAAGCAAGTGCTTGGAATTTGTTTGGGAATTGTACATATTTAGTGAATGGTTTTGCTTCTGAGAATGAATTCCAGTGACTGCCTTTTACTGGCTTTTGGATAATATTTTGTGTGTGTGTGTGTGTGTGTGTGTGTGTGTGTGTGTGTGTGTGTGTGTGTGTGTGTGTGTGTGTGTGTGTGTGTGGTTGTGTGAGCGCGCACACACGCATGTGTTTTAATTGTAACTGGCTAAGCCTAAAAGAAAACAGTAAACTTTTGTAGGGGTAAGCTGGAGCATTGTGTGGTTGAGGGGTTTGCTCAGAGGTGCACATTATGTATGTAGGAAGCAGCTCATTAACAACAAGCCCTAATCCTCTGTGCTGCCAAATACACAATATTATAGGACAACCTACACATACAGGCATGCATGCACACTTTCTTAGTGGGATGGTTTCACTCGTAAGTACTGCTGCATCGTTCATCATTTTGATTGTTTTTAACTCCATCTCATCAACCACTACAGTGAAGTACAATATGAAGGGATGTACTTTTCCAACATCATCAAACTTTATCGAATATGAAATGTGGTGTTAAGAGGATTGCACCTGTACCCACCAATAAGCCCTCATCATCTTGCATTTGTAAAATCAGGGAAATTAAATCTGCTATCCCTCCACTAAATAAGATAACACCCATTGCTCAGTTATAATAGGACTGTTTAACAAATCTGCAGTGGTGGTGCTACGGTAGCGTTGTCGCCTCACAGTAAGATGCTGTCTGGTTCGATTCTCAGCTAGAGCATCTTCTGCGTGGAGACATGCGTGAATGGGCGTACCTTCGTTGAAGGTTGTGTGTCAGGGCTGGTAACTCGGCACGTAAAAATCAACTACCAATCATTAGCAGACCGGAGTTCCACTGTGGCGACCCCTAACTGGGAAAAGCCGAAAGACACAACAACCAAGTTCCCCAAACAGTTGCATACCACAACTCCTGTGCTCCCTTCTTTGGTATTATCACAACATTGCTGGACATTTTAAGACTATTATTTTATTGTACTATAGAAATTCTGTATTTCAGCTTCTCTTACCATTTTGTTTGCGTATTTATTTATTTATTCATTCATTCATTTATGTTTGTTAAGCAGGTACACACAGCAGACACGAATGCCACTTTCACGGATTTCTCCAGAGTGCTGTTTGGTTAAGTGCACTTGCTTAGTAACATAAGCAGGCAAATGAAGATTTTCATTTGCCACACAGCACATCAGAAAAAATACCACTATCATAAAATAAGTAGCCTTTATGGAACACTCTGTGCATAAGAATTTTTCTGCAGGTGAGAGCAACATCTGGGAGAGTTCACTTCCCACACCACCATTTATATATACATATATATGGCTTACATTTAGAAAGGCAATTCACACTCGGGCGAGCAGCAATTGTTCGAACGGCTGTTTGCAAAGTTTGCAAATGCTGAACGAAAAAAGGTTTGAATGTGCAATGAGCGAATGCACAGTGAAATTCGCTCATTGCACTTTCGACATTGTGGGGCAGATTGCACTATAGTGGGGTTTGGAAAATGGTCCCTTTCCCCACTGTAGTGCGATCTCCGAGTTAGAATATTAAAGTAGGGGGGTGTGGGGGACATTAATGTCGAAAAACAGTGAATCTGCTTTTCGATTTGTTGTTTATCGAACATTAAGGACTATCGCCATTTCCACTTTCGTGGTTACGAGTCTCTCATATGAGCATTCGTACCACTGTGATTTGGCTTTATAAAGGTAAACCACATATATAGATATATATATATAAATATGTATGTATATGTATATATATATATATATATATATATATATATATATATATATATATATTTATGTGTATGTATATCACCATTTATATATATATATATATATATATATATATATATATATATATATATATATATACATGTAAATACCACCATTATGTATGTATGTGTATATATATATATATATATATATATATATAAATATATATATATATATATATATATATATATATATGTGTGTGTGTGTGTCTCTAAATGCCATGTGTGTATATATAAAACATGAAAAATAAAAAGCAGTGCTGCCTGGAATCTGTTGGCTCTGGCTGGTACTAGTTTACCACCTGTGGAGGACAGAGGGTGACATTAACAAAATTCAGTCAGTGAGTGTGCCCAGCCTTTTTTTGAGGAGACTTCAATTAATTGGATGTGCTGCTTTGTTCCCATGGGGACAGGTCTTGTTTGTAATTTTCTGATGTGTTTCTACTTGTTGCCTTGTAAATTTATATCATCTTTGCCGGTATCTCTGATATTTTCAGCGATCTGTCATAATCAATGATATTTTGTAGTCTTAAAGCTGGCTCTGACAATGTCTTTAATCTAGGTCATCCTAAACTGCAGTTTTGATTTATTGTATCTTTATCTATTTCGCATTGTCTGAGAACTTAGTGTTTCTTACGCCCTTAAGTATAGGCTGCTGTCGTCCGGAGCAAAGTAAAGGTTTCTTTTTTTCAAATTACACTCAAAGTTTATACTGTTTAAAATAGCAGTCTTGTATTTCCATTGTCACTTATATACTGTCAGGTCTAAATATCAGTTTTCTTCACTCCTGACAAGCCGTACCTTATATGCTGCATGCCACACATAACACAAAACAAGGAAGGGTGACACCTTTGGCAGGCATTTTGTGGCTACAAAATAGTACCACTAAGGCAGTGGTGTGCACAAGGAGTGTTGTCATTGTACATCACAAAGCACAGAGTAACATGTCCAGTAATTTAAAACAAAGTTCCAAAGACATGCATCTGGAGCATTTCTCCCCGGGCCTCCGCTGAAAACAGGCTCTGTGGAACCTAGTCGGACTTTCCCGGTCAACAAATGATAAATAAATAAATAAAATAAATAAAGTAGGAGAGTTTTTCCATAAGAAAGTAGCGCCGCTGCTTAATATAGTCAATATGGAATGATAATCATTTGGTCTTGTTTCATACTGTGTGGCAAAATTTAATGTGCATGCTGATAAGTGTGGCAGTATGTATTCTGTCTCTGTCATATTGTTTCTGCCACCCTGATATGCTGACAGTTACATGGTATTGGAACAGAAGCAAGACATTTAGTTTGCAAAGTAGAAAACGCAAGGTGTAGACATGAACAAATTCTGCATTTGCTAGAAAAGTGTACACATTGAAAGAAGCACACGAAAGTAAGTCGTTTTATCTTTCGTCTGAGAAATGATTCAGTTGTAGCCATCTAGTAATCTCTTCTGAATAATTTGAAACAACCACTTGGATGGATGGTTATTATAAAACACACTTTATTAAAACAAAAAAAAATGTAACTTCTCTAGCGCCTCGACTTTACTGTCTTTACAGAGTATGACATTTCATTATAAAACACTCCATCTTATATACCAAAGACGGATGCTGTCCATCAAAGTGGTTTTGTCATTATATTGGACTTATATCGTGGTTGCTGTGGTGATTTTCTAGCTTTATTGGATGGCCAGTGACTCCTTTGCACAAATACCAAGGGTCTTTACAGTTGGGACTTTAGACCCTACACAAAGGAATATGGAGAATGTTGTTACCACGATGGGGGAATGTTCGATGTCTTGCAATGTTGTTAATAATGGTCAGCAGAATAATGGGGGTGTATTGCCAATGTTACTGGACAAGATACTGTAGATGAGGAAAGAAGTAAAAGGTCCAGTAATCCTTTTTTGATGGTGGGGCAATGTTGGGATCATTCCATATCCGCAGATGTCCAGATTTTGTGTGATAATGCATATTATAGACTCAACACTAGTAAGGTAACATATAAGAGCCAGTTTTTACCTCCTTTTAGTAACAAGGTTATTCAGTGTTTCTTTACTTCGTTGAATTTTTGTATTGAGAAGGAATATGATCATTTTTGTTGTAATAAATTAACATTAGTTATAATTTGACAAAACGAGAATGGAATAGTCTCCAGCACTTGGGTAATAAAAAGGATTATTTAAGCCAGCAGACAAGGGGGGTAAATTGGTTGATATGCATTATGCTAATTATTCAAAAATGTGTATATACAAAATTGGGAGGTTTATGCTGTAGTGAATGCAGATATATATAAGAAAGCACTGGAGGAATTTAAAGAGATAATGCATAAAGGTTATAGGCTCAATTATTTTTCTTTTGAGGATGTGGAATATAGGTTTAGTGTTAAAAAATGTAGAATGGCTCAATTTTTTTGCTTGCCTAAAATTCACAAGAGTTTGGAAGGCCCTCCAGGCCGACCCATAGTTTCAGCCTGTCCTGTTTTTTTTTTACATGAATATTTATTACAGAAAGTATTGAAGTTACCTTCTTACATTTGGGATGTGTTTGATTTTATGGCGTCGATAAAAGATGTGACTTGGGCTGAAAATATGTATTTTGTAGCATTAGATGTAGTGAGTTTATACACTAGTATTCACCATGAATTTGGGCTGAAAGCTCTATTTTATTTTTTAGGTGATAATCCCAAAACATATTTTATTGGTGAACGAATTGCTTTCTGTTTGAATAATAATTGTTTTGAGTTTAATGGTGTTTTGTATAAACAACTTCAAGGTACAGCCATGGGGTAGCTTTTGCTTCCATGTATGCAAATTTATTTATGGGTCTTTTTGAACAATTTTATATTTATAAGAATGATTTTTTTTAAGAATAATGGAATTAAATATTTTATATTCACTGATGATTTGATTTTTGTATATAAAGGGGGCGTTAGTGAAGTTGATAGTTTTATAAACGTTTTAAGTAACAATAGATTTAATTTGACATTTGATGGTTTACAAATAGGTATGAAAGTTGTTTTTTTGGATATCCAGATGGAAGGTATTGTGACTAGAGGGATTAAAACTAGAGTACATAGGAAGTTTGAGGATGGCTTGCATTTTTGAATGGATGGAGTTGTCACTCTCCCCACACTCTTAAAGCTTGGGGAGTTTTTAAGATTGAAACAATTATGTGGTGAAGATAGAGAATTTAAACCAGAATTAGATGTAGCTGTGCATATGCTACGTTTAATAAAAGAGAGTATAGCAAGGACTTGCTAAGAGAATGCCAACAGAAAGTATGCGGGGATTTTAATCCAAGATTATGACTTTTATGGGAGTAAAGACACTCGGGGTAAGAATAGTAACAAGGATGGCAAGATTAGGGAGCCCATCTATTTTGTTACTAGATATACATTGTTTTCAGATAGATTGGTTAATTTGGTTAAACATTTTGGGGGTATTTTACTGCAAAATTAAGATCTGAGTCTTATATTAGAAAATCAGCCCAGGGTGTCATATACACGGGGTAGGAACCTTAATGATATATTGGTTCATTGCAGATTCTGCATGCCAGTGGTGAGCTGTAGCCACAAAATACCATTTAAAGGTACAAGTTCATGTGGGAAGTGTTCAGTCTATCCCTATGTGGTTAACAGCTTCCCAGTTATTAATGGAAAAGGTATGAGATTTAGGGCAGCTACAGTTGGGATAGTGAGGGAATAATATATGCCATGGAATGCCAATGCAGGAAGTTTTATATAGGGGAAAGTAAGAGCTCTTTGCAGCTAGGGTAAGGAACATATAAGGGACATTAGAAAAGGAAAAATAGAGAGCCCTATAGCTGTACATTTTTGGGATTATCACAATGGATGGGTGGAGGGTCTACAAGTCGCTGTCTTGGAACAGATTCATTATAATTTTTATGATACATTTGATGTGAAGAGTAGGCTCCTTAAAATGGAGTCAACGTTTATTCTTAAGTTTGATACTATGTCCCCTATAGGCCTTAATAATGAGCTTAATTGGAGATTTTTGATTTAATTGTTTTATTGCTTTATTGCTTAATGATGTAATTGGGCTGTTTGGTGCATAAGACGGAGTGTTTTATAATGAAATGTCATACTGTATAAAGACAGTAAAGTCACGGCACTAGAGAAGTTACATTTTTTGTTTTAATAAAGTGTGTTTTATAGTAATTGTCCATCCAACTGGTTGTTTCATTATATTGGACTTATATTGTGGTTGCTGTGGTGCTCTGAATAATTTGCTTGAGAACTGGAAGCATTTGGTTGAAAATTTCAGTTTGTTCCTGATTGTGAATTGGCCTAAGAAGATATAATGCACTACATGCCTACATGTCAGAGGGGAGGAAGCTCTGAAAGTTTGTATTACATTTGAATTTTGAAATGGTAAAAGAGATGAAATAGCAGCATTGAGCTAAGAAAGAATGTGACATTCATTTGCTGTTCATGAGAGCACAGGGTCCCAGACGGCTTCTCAATGTGTATGTTATTAAATAAAGAATTAGTCTGAAGAGTGCATTTTTATGAGCTGTATGATTCATTAGTACAAGACAAAATTCTGAAAGGTGTTAGACATGATCAGACAAGGAGCAGATTACGGACTGACACAAAGTTAATGGAAGCAAAGTGATTGCTGTTTGTTAGGTGAGTGAAATTGAGTCTTCTCTACTAAAATTGCTCCCTTAGATGTCAACAGGGTACTTTACAAGAAAATGTTTGGGTGGAGGAGTGAGGTTTAAGGCAAGGCAGGGAATGAGAAATCTATATAATGTTAGACTGATAATTATGTATAAAGCATGAAAATGAAATAAAAGTTAATATGGCTTTTTTATTATTTCTAGTACTGTATGTATGCCTATGTGTTAACGGATAATTTAATAAAGGTATTAAAAATAGAGAAAAAATGAGCAATCACATTCAGGCAGTAATGAGCTGTCAATCATATTTGGTGCAGAGAAAAAATAAGTTATGTCTTACCATAATGTTCCATCTGTATTGTTGAGCCTCATTCCGTCATTATGTGTGGGTATCGGTTCCGAGCTCGGAACCGAGCCGGCCATTTTCCAAGCTCGCGTCAGCTTCAAACTCTCGAGCTAAACTCTTACCCACAATTCCCCTCTCCCTGTTACCTCAAATTGAGTTTGCAAGTTAAAGAAGGTAGAGGCTACCTCTGGTCAAATAACCTAAGAGAACTAGATGGTGAGATCCACTAGAAACCACAGGAGGGGGAAGGAGGGAGGGTCGTAATGATTGAACAAAGATCAACAATACAGCTGGAACGTTATGGTAAGACATAACTTCTTTATCTGATATTGTTAATCTTCATTCATTCCTTACATGTGGGACAGAGACCCCAGTTACCTCTATTCCTGGGAGGCTCTCATGGAAGGACATTCCTGAGCACCATAGAACCAAAAGATGCTCTTCCCCTGAAGGCCAAATCCAATTTGTAATGATTGATGAAGGTATGAGGCATGGCCCAAGTTGCAGCTGCACAGATGTCATGTAAAGAAGCTCTGGCATGGAAGACAGCAGAAGTTGCCACCGACTTTGTTGAATGAGCTTTCATGGTAGTAGGCAACAAGATATTACATTGTGTGTAAATAAAGGTCACACAGTCCTTCAACCATCTAGCTAATGTGACCTTAGCAACAGCAGATCCTAATCTAGGTCCAGAAAAGGACAAAAATAACTGGTCAGATTTACGAAAGGGTTTAGTCCTGTTTAAGTAAAAATGGATTTGCCTGTGGATATCTAGGGTATGTAGGCAATACTCTCATCTGTTTGAATGATTGGCAATTCAATGGCTTGATTAATGGACATTTCAGAGATAACTTTAGGCAGAAATGATGGATTAGTTCTCAGAGACACTCTCTCTCTGTGAAAAATCAAGTATGGACTCTTGATACATAAAGCTTGAAGCTCAGAAGTACGTCTGGCAGAAGTAATAGCGACCGAAAACAAGGTTTTCCATGACAAATACTTGAGGTCGCAAGAAGAGGCTGGTTCAAAAGGTGCCATTGTCAGAGCTTGTAGAACTAATGATAAATCCTATGGTTGAATAGGTTCTCTAAAAGGTGGCTTCAGATGATTCACACCTTTTATGAAGGTCTTGCACAATTTATGGGACATAAGAGAAGAATCTTGGACACCCTCATGAAAATTAGAAATTGCAGCCAAATGAACTCTAAGAGGCCGATAGACCCAATTGAAACAGGTCGGCCAGATAGTCTAATATTATCGACACTGGTGCTGAAAAGGGGTCTACTTGTTTATCTTTCAGCCAACAGGTAAATATTTTCCACTTGCTCAGATAAGTAATTCTACTGCAGGACTTATGAGAAGCAATGAGAATATCACGTGCTGGTAAAGAAATATCATTCTGCCTGGCAATCAAGGGACTTGGAGTAGCCAAGCCGTTAGCTTCAGGCTGTTCAGGTTGGGATGAATCAGGTTCTGTGGGTGTGAGATCAACTCCGGGATTGGATGGAGGATCCATGGTTGATCTAGTAGGTGAGGCCAAAGGAATGGGAACCAAATCTGTCGTGGCCAATATGGTGCTATGAGGATTACCTTGCTCTTCAACCGCCGGGCTTTCTTCAGAAACTGGGGAATGAGAGTAAAGGGCGGAAATGCGTAGAGAAGACCCAAGGGCCAATCGTGGACTAGAGCATCCCTGGGTGACTGTCCCAGTGTGGGAATCAGGGTGAAGTAGTTGCTGCATTTGTAGTTGGCCGGGGATGTAAAGAGGTTGCAGCAAGGATAGCCCCAGCAGTGGAAGATCTCCGCCACTATCAAGGGATTCAGGGACCACTCGTGAGGTTGTAGAATGCACCTGCTGAGTCTGTATCATGTTGGTTCATAGGTTCATAGGTTCATACTAGGCTATCTGCCCTGGGGCAATTACAAGCCTAGCCCGATTTTGTTTGGCTTACGCAACCCCTTGATTTGAATATACTGTGTGCTTTTTAAGGTTTAGTTTACTGTGCCTCTGTCTAATAGTGACATGGACGTAATCCCCGGTACAAACCTACGATCCCCCATCCACTCATCAAGATTCTTCTTGAAGAGATTCAGTGAGGTGCTCTGCCTAACATGAATTGGAATTCTATTCCACAGCGAAGGGAGCCTCTGGGTTACGAATCTGTCCCTCCAGCAAGTTCTGTTTATTTCTGTGCTGAGGTTCAAGTCCCTCGAGCGTGTGGCTCTAAGGGATTTAGATTTACTGAGGTGGAGCATGTCCATTAATTCTGGATTGGACATAGCTTTATATGTCAGGCATAGATCGCCTCGAAGTAGGTGGTATGCAACTGAGTAGAGCTGGAGTTTTTAACCGAGCAGCATATGGCATCTGCTTGAGTCCCATGATCCTCTTGGTGAGGTACTTTTGGGGTCTTTCTAATTGCTGCAGGTGTCGGGTAAGGTACATACCAAAAGGGGCATTGTATTCTATGAAGGGCCTGATGAGGGATGAATAAAGGGGCACGATTACCTCTCTTGATCTAGATGTGAATCCTTTCATGATGAGGTGGGCTACGTAGAAGGTCTTTCTAACCACTTTGGCAATGTGGTTGTCAAAGGAGAAATTGCTATCAACTTGGGTCCCCAGATCCCTAATTACTTTCTCTGTACTTAATGGGTTACCGCCTATGTGGTAATTTGTGGGCACATTGTTTTTGCCAAAGGGTACGACTATACACTTTTTGACATTTAGCTTTAGACCATGGCTCTGGCACCAGTTATCCGTCTCTGTGAGACCTTTTTGAAGGATGTTTGTGTCAGCTGGAGAGTCGATTATGGCGCCCGGTTTGCAATCATCTGCGAACTTGATGAGCCATAGTCCTCCCACGTTGGCCTGTACCTCGGGAAAGTATATACCGAACAAGAGCGGTCCCAGGACAGAACCTTGTGGGACGCCACTTGTGACCGGTTTCGAGTCTGACATGGCTCCAGCAACTCTCACTCTGTGGGTTCTGTCTTTGAGCCAGTTTGCGACCCATCTTGTGACATAGGGGTTTATATTTAAGCTGGATAGCTTATCTATGATGCCCGAGTGGGGTATTGTGTCAAATGCCTTTGCTAGGTCCACATAGGCTGTGTGGACTACCTTCCCTTCATCTATGGCTTTGGTGACTGTTTCAAAGAAGTCAACCAGGTTCAAAAGGCAGGAGCTGCCCTTGACGAAGCCAAATTGGGTAGGATCTAGTGTCTGTAGGTCCCCAATGTCTTTGTTTATGAGCTCCATGATGATCCTCTCCATAGCCTTGCAGACTAGGCTAGTCAGGCTATTGGGGCGATAGTTTCCATGGTCCGTAGAGGCTCCACCTTTGTGGAGTGGGACCACTGTTGCTGTACGCCATTCTGTGGGCACATATCCTGTAGTGAGGCTGAGATTGTACAGCTGTTTTATTTGAGGGATTAGTTCTTCTTGGAGTTCATGTAGGACGCAACCCGGGACGCCATCTGGTCCCATGGAAGCAGTGTTTTTTGCTTTGGAGAGGGCAGCCTTCACCTGAGCATCAGAGATGTTTGGGAGGCAGCCCTCTACCGGGGTAGATACTTGCTCTTTTGGGCGGGAAGGGGTGGAGAAGTTTGCACTGAACCTGTCTGCCAGGATATTGGTGATGTCTGTGGGTTCAGTGTATTTTTTGTCGTTTAGAATCAACTCAGAACAAGTCTGGGAGTTGCATCCCAGGTTCCTAACATAACTGAAAAAAGCCTTATGATTGTCTTTAGTGTCCTGTGCAATTTTTCTCTCAAAGCTGGCCTTGGAGGATTTTATGAGGGATCGTAATTTTTTGCTAGTACTGATCAGAGCTGCCTTCCCTATTAGGGATTTTGCTCTATGATGTAGTAGCTTCCTCCTTCTGTTGTACAGTTTATTTATGGCTGGGGTCCACCAGACTGGACGCCTGCCTTTGGATGATTGGGTCTTGGTTTTGTTTGGGATAGCATGATCCATGTATTCCTGGAGATGTCTGTAGAATGTGTTTATATAGGATTCTGCAGTTTGGGCCGTAGTTTCCACTGGCCCTGGGGCCTTGAAGGATTCCACTTCAGTTTTGAGAAGTGAGAAGTTCGCTTTTGAGAAGTTTTTCACTGTGGTTTTCTGGGTTGGGGGTGGGGTCGGGATGTGGATATCCAGTGAAATTAATTTATGGTCTGATCTTACCAATGAGGGATATACTTCTGGTATGGAGCATAGAGTACCCATGTTGGTAATGATCAGGTCTAGTATGTTATCCCCTCTTGTGGGAGTGGTGACTAGTTGTTCCATAGCATTTGAGTTTATAATTTTCAGGCACCTTTGGGCTAAGGTGCCGGGGCTTGAGTAGTGCTCCCAGTCTATGTTTGGGTAGTTGAAGTCGCCAATATAATGGTGTTCGGAGAGATCTTCATGTTCTCCAATGTTTTCAGGAAAGCCGAGTGGGATTCCTGACTTTGAGAGGGTGGTCTGTAGGATGCTATAAACTGAAAAGCAGTCTTGCCCACTGTTAGTTGCACATGGATGACCTCCGATACTTCGTGCAATGCCACTAACCTGGAGGTGTGGATATCCTTGATAAATATGGAAACTCCCCCTTCTTTTGTGGTTCGGTCTGGGTTTTGGGGCCGAAAAGCATGATATGAGGTATAACCTGGTAGTGCTGGAGTGCTCTCTGGAGCCTTGAACCAGGTTTCTGTCACCTTGAACCAGGTTTCTGTCACTGCACAGATATCGATGTTCTCCATACTGAGGAGAGCTTCGAGTGCATGCATCTTGAGGTTAAGACTTCTGGCGTTTAGCAGCATTACCCTTAGTTTCTTGTTCCTTGTGCTGTCTATGGAGGTGGGTTTGACTTTTGGGCCTTGCCTAAAAAAGGCACTATGGGGGTGGCAAGAGCCTTTGCCAATATCCGAAAGCCCAGTGGTGACAGGTGCAAGCCATCCCTAGCGAAGCAACATGGCTTGTCGAGCATGTCATCCCAGGCTGACAGACACTGGATCCCCTTTGAATGACACCAAACTTTTAGCCAATTGTTAAAATCGATCATTTTGTCTTTGTACTGTGGCATCATTCTAGGTGAGGGTAAGATGCTGCTCAAGGTCAGGGTCATACCGGCCTGGGCTACATGATCAGAGAGCTCTTTTATGTCTCTTTTCATGTAGTCCAGGGAGGTACGTCTCAGGTCATTCACACCAGCATGTACAATGACTGAGTCATATCTGTATTTGCTTTGGAGTGACCTGAGTGCTTGCGTTATGTGGCTGATCCTAGTGCCCAACAGGCAGCTCACTGTGACCCTCTCTTTATTCAGCCTGGTGAGCGGAACGTCAGTGTGTCCGACAATAGAGTCACCTATTACAAGAGTATCAGGTGTGTTATTCAGCCTTAAGGGCTGTGGCTGCTTGGCACACTGACTTTGTGGGCTATGTGTTGTGCGTGTTTTGTTTTGGGGTAGCGTTTGCTTGGATATCTGCTTTGGAGGTCTCTGTTGCTTAGGTAGATTTTTATTTAGAGCCTCTGAGTATGTTTTTGTGTATTTATGTGTTTGGTTCGCTGATGTGGTGGGACTATGTGATACTGGAATTGTGTTGTGTGAGGTTACCTTCTCCTCCTGACTGGTTTCACCAGTTTTGAGATGAGAGAGCTCAGCCTCCAATTTGGCTATATGGTTGCATCTCTCACATATATTTAAACCTGTTTGGAGGAGGAGAGGGTTGTCTGTGTACATGAGACCGTTGTAACATTGCCTCAAAATTCCCAGATTCACCAGCTGGACTGGAGAGGAAACCATTGACTGATCTTTGGACATGCTAGAGTAATATAGGGAAACTGAATTAAGACGGACCAATAGGGGTCAAGGTAATCGTAGAGAGTATAAGAGTAAGTAGTGCTTATGGTTTAATAGTGCTAACTTGTAAGATCCCGGGAATGTGCATTGCTAGAAGAAAATGGTTGGTAGCCATTGCCCATTGACATATCCTCATGGCCTCTTGACAAAGTGGGTAAAATTTGGTTCCACCTTGCTTGTTGATGTACCAGACCACCGCCATGTTGTCTGATTGAATCGCAATTGTCCCAGACGGCAGCAGGGGATGGAATGCTTGCAACACCAGAAGCACCGCCCTCAGCTCCAGAACATTTATATGCAGATGGGCCTCCGGTTGGGACCAAGTGCCTTTGACAGTCTGTCCCTGACATAGCCCCCCCACCCCATCAGGGAGGTGTCCATGGTCACTGTGGCCTTGACGTGCTGGGGGGAAAAGGGCGAGACCATTGAGAGAGATTGTGTGTCATCCACCAATTTAAATCTTGTTTGCACCTGTGGGTTACTTGAATCATGGCTGAAAGAGGATGTTGAAAAGGAAACCATTGGGTGAGCAGTAGCCATTGTAGAAGCCTCATGTGAAACCTGGCCAGGGGAACAATGGTGATGGAGGCTGCCATGGAACCCAACAGCTGTAGAATCAAGTGAGCCGTGGATTTTTCCTTTGAAGGGATAGGCATTAGTTGTTGCTTTATCCATAAAATTCTGTGCTCTGGAATAGCCGCTCTGTAGTTTTTTGTGTCCAAGATAACCCCTATGACTTCTGTCGACTAAGATGGGGTGAGATTGGATTTTTGCCAGTTTATGGTTATGTCTAGCCTTTGAGCAGCAAGGAGAGAATATGCCAGGGCTTTCTCCAGAAGATGTCTGGTGGGGGCAGAAATGAGCCAGTCGTCTAGGTACAGAAACACCTGGAATCCTTGAGGTCGCAAGTGAGCTGTGACAACTGCCATGCACTTTGTGAACACTCTTGGGGCTGTAGAGAGTCCGAAGGGCAGTACTCTGAACTGGTAGTGACTGGCTCCCACACAAAAGTGCAGAAATCTTCTTGATGGCTGTCCACCTTTATGTGGTAGTACACATCTTGAAGGTCTATCGAGCACATCCAATCATCTTTTTCCAAAAGCGGGAGGATAGAGTGTATAGTGACCATCCGGAATTTTGTACTCTCACAAACTTGTTCAATACACTGAGGTCCAAAATTGGACTCCAGTCCCCAGTTTTCTTTGGCACCAAAAATAGTCTTGAGTAGAATCCGGATCCTATCTGGTCTGGAGGGACTATTTGGATGACTCTCTTTCTTAGCAGCTTTTCTATCTGTGGTGGTGCTTCTTCTCTTTGACTGGGTGGAAAGTCGGGAAGATTTTTTGAAGGGACGGGACAAAGATCGAAGGGGATATGATAACCTCTGGTTATGATCCTTTGTACCCAAGAGTCAGTGGTGATGGTTAGCCAGGCAGAAGGGTACAAGGAGAAACATCCCCCAAAGCACTTCCAGAGGAAAGGAGTTGGGCCGCTCTTCAGGAGCGCTGGTAGGATTGACCAGGGAAAGAATCCCTGGAACCCTGGTTACGCAGACCCCCTCTGCCCCAAAAGGAGTGTCTTCCCTATGAGTTTCCCCCTCTACCTCTGGGGGAAAACTTGGCCTGTGTGTCATGGAAAAGACCCTGAGATTTCTTGAACCATATCTTCCCACTCTTTTGGTTTCGGGAGAAAGCATGTTGAGAGGAAGAATAACAGACACCTACGGCAGAAAGGGTCTTACCGTCTTGTTCACATCTGGCCAGTGTTCTTTTAACTTTGGGCCCAAACAACGAGGAGGGCTGAATGGGGGCATTAAGAAAGGAAGATTTAAAAGGTTCCGTGAAGTTGCCCAAGTGCATCCAGGCATGTTGTCTCAAGACTGCAGCTGAACCCGCCACTCTAGCTCCTCCTTCTGATGCGTGAGATATCAATCGCATAGAGGAGTTAGATATAGACTCAATGGTGGTTAGCTGAGAGGCCACTTTGTCATGGACCTCATCAGACACTGCACCAGCCAAGGTTTCAGAGAGCTCAGAGACCAGATCCCTTTGAAGCCTGGAAAAATGTGCCATATAATTCAGGGACCTGATAGTAAAGGTCACTGAAGCAAAAGTGCACTTCCCTATTCTGTCCAGGGCCCGGGACTCTCTGTAAGACAGATGGACAGCATGGTTTTCTTCTTCTGCCAGATCCTTTTTTTTGTGGCCGCCACCACCAAAGCATCTACAGGAAGACCCTTGGACCAATGGGGATCTGAAGCAGGAGGGGACAAGATCTTATCAGGCCTCCAGGGAATAGCAACAGTATCAGGGGCCTTCCAAGCATGCTGCACGATGAACTTGACAAGTTCATCGGCAGGTGGAGTAACCCAGGAGGTAGGGGCCAGGTGCAAAAAGCCTACAGGAACACAGATTCTTCAGGGGTCATATTAGAAGGCTGCCAGTCACCTCTCTGTTTCAGGATTTCAAGGATATCGCCAAAGGATACCTCACAGGGTGACTGAGGGGATCCTTCCCCCTCATCAAAATCTGTGTCTTCGGTGAGAGACTCCTCTGTGGAGTCCATGTGCTTCCTCTTACACAAACTTTTCTGGTGGACCTCCTCAGCGGGAGAAGCTGGGGAAGACAACGGAAAAGGGGATTCCTGAGGGAATATGTCCTGAGGCTCTTGCACCCGGTGTCTGCTAGGTGCGACTTATGAAACCAGTGTACCAGAGGAGGGTGGAGGTATAGACAGTCCAGTATCACCAACAGCAGTGAAAGCCTTCTCCGTCAGTTGGAAGTCTGGTCCACCTGAAGAGGAGCGTATTTCGAAGACAGGGGGCACTCCTCCCCTAAGTAGATGAGCCTGCTGACTCAGAGTCCCTGGATGGCTGTGGAGCAGCAAGCTATGTGTATCACAGCTGACATCCTGGGTCATAGCAAAACTTTCCTGCCATGAAGGCAACTGCAGTTCATTAGTGAGATCCATAAAGGGAACCGCAGAAGGGGAAGACTGTACTATATCCATGGACTTCAAAAGCAATGAAGGAGGAGAATAAGAAGGCGTCTTTGGAGATGGGTGATCACCTCCCAAGGAAGGATAGTTCCTGGGGGGTGGAATACCTCTGGCCAAGAATGCCTGGTCCACAAGACGCAACACGTCATGTTCAGAAAGTCTTCTAGTGGACCTCACCGAGACTGAGGAAGAAACAGGCCTGTCCACAAAAGAGGCAGACTCGGTGCCCATCTCATCTGATTGCACCGAGGACAACTGTGCAGAGAAAGACTGAACTACTGTAGTCTGCACCGAAGGGGTCATCAGTGCCAATGTCATTGTCTTCACCGACTCAGGGATCAGTGCCGAAGTGGTTGTCGGTGCAGAAACTGGAACCAACAAAACTGGAGTCAGTAATAAAGGCCTCGGTTCCAATGCCGTCAAGGTCTGAGCTGACTGAACGGTCGGTGCCAATACAGTGGTAAAGGTCTGAACCGAGGAGCCCCTCGGTGCCGATATGTAGAAGGCTGCAGGAGAGGATGGAGCCAAAATCACTAATGGAGCTGAAGGCTTCGGTGCCAAAGGTCTGGGCACCGAAAGCACTGGGGCTGACTGAGAGAGCTCCGGAGCCGAAATTTTAGCCTTTTTAGATTTTTGGTTGTTGAGAGTCCCCAGCCGGGGACGAAGGCAAGGATTTAGCCGTAGTAAAAATTTCCATTTTCTTATGGGCTTTAGGAGGGGTTGAGACCTCTGACCCAGAAATAGCCTCTGAAAAGGGAGATTTTAGAAGTCCCTTCAGTATCAGCTTATTTTTCCTTTCTAACAAAGTTCTATTAGAAAAGTTTTCACATATAGTACAAGGTGGTTCAACAGATAAATGGGAAGCTCCAAAACAATAAACACATAAAGAGTGTGCATCAGAAGTAGGTAGATTGTGTCCACAATCAGAACACTGCTTATTTATTTTATTTATTTATTTATTTATTTATTTTATATTTGTTGACCGGGCTAGTCTAGCTGGATACATATCCATTTTCAGTAGAGGCTCAGGGAGAAAAGCTCCAAGTATGAGAAGATTACTCCATACAATAGTTAGAATAAAAAAAAACAAGCTTAAAATACATTATAAAGCAAAAAATGTTTGTAAAGAGAGTACAAGTAATTTGTGCGATCCAAGTTACAGAGTCATGGTATAGGTTTAAGCAGCAATCAAGCCATGGGTTTTCTGGTACAATCAGCACAAGTTTATACAATATTTGAAAAAAAAACAAATTGACATTCACTTAGTCAAAGAGGGAGAAAGAGAGTAGGCTGGAAAATATAAATAGTAGTAAAGAGTTAGCTTGTAATAATTAAAAGTGTGGTGGGGCAGTAGTCCAGGAGGCAGGGGAAAAGGGGAAGTGAAAGGAGGATAAGTAATGTTTAGTCAGGCATTGAGCAGGGACAAAGCCAATGTATTTTAGGTGATCTTTGAGGTATTTCTTAAAGAGTGGAGTAGATGAGAGAGAGAGGTTAGTGTTTTAGGAAGGTTGTTCCAGATTCTGCCCATGACATTGGTAAAGAGTGAGTCACCAGCTTTGTTATTGGATTTATTGTTGGCAATTAGTAACTTGCTAGCTGAGCGTAGTGTTGTAAAATTTTTATACGGGGAGATCAGGTTAGAGAGGATAGGAGTATTAGTAGGGTGGTACAGAATTTTTTGTGTGATCACAAGTTGATTGTATTGTAGTTGGTTTTGTAGTTCTAACCATTTGAGTTGTTTGAGGTTGAGACAGTGGTGGGTTCTATAAGGAGAGCCAGTGGCAAATCTGACTATATTATTATAGCTAGTTTCAGGCTTGGTAAGATTGTGCTTAGATAGATTGGTATAAATGGCAGAAGCATAGAATAGGGTACAAGTAAGATGAGCCTGGGCAATGGTGGTTCTAGCCAGTTGTGTATGGAAGGGTTTGATTCTATACAGAGAGCCTAGTTTTTTTATTGATAATTTGAATAGCATTATTGATATGGTCATCAAAGCTGAGGTTATGATCAATGGTTATGCCCAGAAGGTGTGCAGTGGGATCAGGGGAAATACAAGTTCCATTATAGGAGGTAATAGTGAAGTGGATCTGTGGAGATTTTTGGGTGGGAGTGAAGAGTAATAATTTGGTTTTTTTGGGGTTGAGGAGGAGACATTGATCAGTAAACCACTTTTCAACAGAGTTAAATACAGTTTGAGTAAGGGTTTGGAGAGAGGATGAGGACTTAGCAGTACAGATTAGAGTAGAGTCATCAGCGTATTGTATGCAAGTGGCTTGTGGAGCAACAGTGTAGAGATTGTTAACAAAAATAGAAAAAAGAAGAGGGCCTAGGATAGAGCCTTGAGGGACTCCAGTGTTCACAGGGAGGGGTGTGGAAAGATTATTGTCCCAGAGCACTGCTTGATGTCTGTTATCTAGATAGGATTTAAACCAAAGAATAGCTTGTGGGTCAGGAGACTGGGCTTTTAGAGTACTGATAAGTAAGCTATGGTTGACCATATCAAAAGCTTTTGATAGGTCTATAAATAGAGCAGATGAGAGAGAGTTATTGTTTCGATTCCAGTTAATACAGTCAGTAAAGCTTAGTAGGGCAGTAGTGGTGCTATGAAAGGGTCTAAAGCCATGCTGACCGTTAGCAAGTAAGTTGTTATGGAGCAGGTGTTGAAGTAGTTGATGGTGGATACATTTTTCCATTATTTTGGCTAATGGAGAGAGTAGAGCAATTGGTCGGTAGTTGGAAATGTCAGTGGATTTACCTCCTTTATGCAAAGGGATTATATGGGATACTTTCCATATGGAAGGGATGGTACCTTCTGTGATTGTTCTGTTTATAAGGATGGATATTGGATAAGCTAAGGCTTTGGCAGCTACTTGAAGGTATTCTGCTGGGAGGTTATCAGCAGAGGGAGTACAAGGTTTGAGTTTCTGAAGGAGTTTACAAATAAAGGAAGTTGGAACAGGCTGTAAATGTAAGAAGGGAATTAAACTGTTTGTATTTTGTAAAGAAGAGGGGGTGGTGGGTGTTAGTGTTTTTGTTAAAGTTTAAATAGCTTCAGTGAAGTAGTTGTTAAAGGTATTGGCTATTTGCAAAGGACTATCATGGGGAATAGAGTTTGGGGCTGGAGTTCTAGCCTGCCCTGGTTTGAGAAGTTTATTAATGCCTGACCAAAATGTTTGAGGGTTGTTAGAGTGTGATTGTTGAAGTTTGGAATAGTAGTTTTTTTGTCTAACAAAATGTCTTTTTTGGTAGCGTTTCTTAATTGCTTAAAGTGTAAGTGATCAGCAGAGTTCTTTGAGGCTCTCCATTTAGCCCATATTTTTTCTCTGGTTTGTTTTGTGAGCCAGGGGGCTATTTTAGTCCTTACACGGGAGGAGTGGATGGGGGCGTGGCTATTTAGGATTTGAAGGAATGAAGTATTAAAGTAAGAGACTGCTTCATCCAGTTTGAGTTGCTTTAGAGGTGACCAATTACAGGCTTTTAGCTCATTTTGAAAGTTTTCTGCTTGGAAGTATTTTTTAAAACGAAAGGTGACCATATTGTTATTATTAGAGCTGTATTTCTTTTGTTTTATTATGAAGGTTAGTACATAATCACTAATGTCGTCTGGGAGTGTTCCGACTTTATAAGAATCAGGATGACTGTTTATAAGGATCCAATCGAGAGTAGTTTCCTTTTTACTAGGTTTATGGAATCTTGTGGGGAAGTTTATAATTTGAGTGAAGCCAAATAGGTTTATGTGGGTGTTTGGATTAGGGGAGTTACATGTGGTCCAGTCTATGTTAAAATCGCCAAGTACTATAGTTTCTTGAGGTAGGAGAGTAGATAAGCTGCTAAGAATGTTTTCGAGAGTGGTAATATTATTACCTGGAGGGATGTTGGAGCAGATTATATAGATAGATTTAGCACTATTCATTTGAAGTTTGACAGTAAGAGTTTCAGCATTGGTATATTTGAGGGTAATAACACATCAACGGGTGAAACAAGAAGTTCAGATTTATGCAAGATGGCTACACCTCTACCTTTTTTGGATGTACGGTCGGATCTTAGGATGTTATATCCAGGTGGGGTTATTTCTAGGTCGAGAGTAGGTCAACGCTTAAACCCCGGACTACCCTTTTTATCTGCCATATTAACAAAAAGAAAAGTACCAACAATGGTACAAGAGAGTACTCGAAGGTATGAGAAAGAAAAGAAAGGGATTACCAACTATGGTAAGGAGAAATTACCTTGCGGTAAAAATGGATAAGTAAAGGACAGAGAAGAAAACCTGAAATTATGAACGTTAGATGCGATAGGGCATAAGACAATAAAATATTAACTTTTCTGACAGAAAAGTAATTTGCAAAGCAATTAAACAACAATTGACTGTACTTAGTTCAAGAGAAGTAGCTTGACACGACTGGATGTCAACGCGGCAAACAAAATCTGAGGTAACAGAGAGAGAGGAATTGTGGGTAAGAGTTTAGCTCAAGAGTTTGAAGCTGACGCAAGCTTGGAAAATGGCCGGCTCGGTTCTGAGCTCGGAACCGATACCCACACATAAGGAATGAATGAGGATTAACAATATCAGATTAATTGTGCAACAGGTGTAGATCTATGTGCATGATAAAAAGAAATATCTTGCTATTAGTAAAGTCAATAGGAGCTTTAACAATGGGATTCATTTTGCTAATGCTTAAAAGGGAAGAAGTGAATTTACAGTTGAAAAGATTGCAGGTAGTAAAACACATTCAGGAAAATGAGATGTTTGTAGGTACTGTTTGTAATGAAAATATATACAGTATTAATTGTGTTCATAATAAATCACAGCAAATCTGATATCAGAAAATTATTTGGAAATCTAAAAGAAAAACGTAGTTAATAACTGAAGTCAAGATCGTAGACTAGACATTGGAACAAAATGTAATGCAATGCCTTTTTGAATATTCAGAGAACTGGACCCAAGACTGAGCCAAATGAAGCAGTTGTTGTGCAAACTGTTACTTACTCTGGGTATTTTATAAACCCAAAGGATTAGATAGTGCTCACTTATAAATATAAATAAGAATAGTAAATACAGTGCTGTGTTCCGTATAACTGATATTTTGAACATACCTTCCTGAAGCAAAGTATTAAGGGCTCTTTACAAGGGTTTTATCATATGTAGACAAATCCTGCTTCTAGTATATTCCCAAGGAAAGTTTTTGTAGCTTTGTCAGCTAGAAAGGAGAATTTCTTAAACCACTTAGAGGAAATGTGTGTGATTTAGAAACAAATAAATCCTCCTGATCAACAGAAGGATTATTTTAGTGAAGCAGGATAAAAAATTCATATTTGTGTAAAAACTACTAGATTTAAATAAAGCTATACGAAGAATGCATTATCCATATTATACATCTAATGAATCAGTAGTATGTTTATGTGCTTAATGCCAATACAAGATTTTGTTAATATTTCTTAATGAGAAAAGTTCCAAGAAGTACACTTTTAATTGATGTCCAGGAAGATACATATTTATAAGACTTCTTTTTGGCATTTCTTCATCACCTGAAGTATTCCAGAGAGCCATTGTATTGATGCTCAGTGGGCTTATTAACATTGTTAATTTAATAAATGACATACTGGTATGGGGCAAACCAAGAAATGGTATGATGTGAGACAACTTCTTTTGTTAGCAATGCTTAGACAAAATAACCTCAAGGTAAAAAAGCGAGAAATAAATGTGGACAGAGTTAAATCTCATATATTATTGTCTGAAGACTTGAGATCAGATGAGGATTTAAACACAGATGTTTTGACTTGAGGACAAAAAAGCTTTCCTCAGATTTCTAGGACTGATGTAGCATGTTTCCAATGTTTATTCTGAACCCATCAAAAATTAGTTTGCTGGCTACTTATCAGGACTCTGAAAGCACAGTCAGCGATTTTCAAATTTATGAAAAATGAATTCATATTTCAACACAATAACATATTGAAAAACTCACTGCTACATTATTCAAACATTTTTTAGAGAGGACATTTTTTGTTGATCCCCTTGACATAAGATGCTGCAGGACCCATACCCCAGTTAAATATATATGCATTAAGGGTAGTCATGCTTTTTTTGAGCAGAGTATGAAAATCATAACTTCTATCATTATAAGATGTTAGTTGTTCAAGTGCCAAGCAGGCAAACTGTGAAGGGGGATTTATTTACAATACTTAGAACAATTTATTTATAATTTATTTATTTACCATTTATTACTAAACTCACACACGCTAGCAAATCACACAGAATCACAGTCCTCAGAATTACTCTGGGAATCCTATTCTGTCATTAAGGAAATTACTGGAACATGATGTGGAGTATTAATGGAATAAAGAATAAAAATAAGCTTTGAAATGGTTAATCAGATGGTGATTAAACTGGCATTTCTAAAGTATTTTGATGTGAAGTAGTCAATTACATAATAAGCAGATACCAGCATGAATGATATCTGTATAATGATTCTGCAGGGAGGTAACGTAGTTGCTTAGGGCTTAAGAACTTTTACAAAATGTGAGGGGAAGGTATAGAATTGTTCACAGTTCATTTGTGCAAACAATAAAGGACTGTTGTACTCTTTTTATATTAATTTCAAGACTGCATTATCTTTGATAATTCCTTGTACATATTTAAAGAAGCTTTTCAGAGAATTGACTTTGCTGTGTCAGCACTGAAATAGCTGACAGACTTCCCTTTGAAATATAACAGCAAAAGATTGGCTAGAACAGAAGGAAAAAAATACAGTCATATGTTTATTTAAAGGAAAAAAAAAAACAAGATTCATTTGCCATCTGATTTTAAATCAGATAAATTAATAGTACCTAAGCAGCTAAGGAAAGAAATGTTGTTAAAAACAAGAGGCAGATCTCAGAAGTGTGAAATGTAAAGAGGGTATATGATGGTTTTATGGTTTGTGTACAGTGCACTCAGACAAGTAATCCAATAGAAGAGGTGATTTCTAATTCATTAGAGAAAAGACCATGAAGTAACTTTCATAGGTTCATATGTTCATAGGTTGGTACTAGGCTATCAGCCCTAGGGCCTATACAAGCCTAGCCATAACAATTCCCTGGCTATTTCTTCGCACAGTATTTACTCTTTGTAATAGATTTGTTTCAGTTTGGACACTGTCTAATTTGTGTTATGTTCTATTAAAATTTTCCAGAGGTTGTGACATTGTAGGACACAACTGTTTATGTTACCATTGTATTTAAAGCTGTATTTTCAAGATATGGAGTACCTGATGTACTTGGTAATGCTGTGATATGGAGTACCTGATGTACTTGGTAATGCTGTGATATGGAGTACCTGATGTACTTGGTAATGCTGTGATATGGAGTACCTGATGTACTTGGTAATGCTGTGATATGGAGTACCTGATGTACTTGGTAATGCTGTGATATGGAGTACCTGATGTACTTGGTAATGCTGTGTAAATACTGAAATTCAATAAATATTCAGAAAAATGGGAATTTCAGCACGTCACCTCCAGTTCATAAGTATCTAAAGCCTTGGTCATGGAGAGACAAAGAGTAGTTCAAACTGAAAAAAATCATAAGTAAAGCTCAGAGTATTAAAAATGACTGTAATATAGATATAGATTGCGCCTTTCTGGACTATAGAAATGGTCCCATATGCTCCCTTGCATGTTGCATCTCTGTCACATGGTCAGCTGTTCATAGGATGCAGGCTGTAGAGTACACAATGCTTACTTCTATTACTATAGGATAAAGACATGAATTCAGTACAAGAGACAGTGAAAGCAAACAGTAATAGTTAAAGTTTTCCTTCTTTCAAAGAATAAAAGGAACCAAAGAGCAAGTAAGGATGCAACAAAGTCCACAGTGAATCAGACAGAAGGAATGAAAAACTTAATAAGTGTGAGCAGCCAAGAGGTTTTCACTGAAGAAATAAAGTAGCTGAGAAGTAACTGAAGGCATTTGTACAGTTTGTCAGAAAGAAAAGTTATTGAGTGAAAGGGCTGTATTTGCAAAGTGTCCAGTGAAGTGGTGGGTCAGTGTCTACAATGATATCAAAGAAAATGTCTATATTGTCATTTTTATAAGCAGCACAGAATCCATAACATCCTGATAGACTGTCTAAAGAAAACATGCTCGATTTTGTTCCTAGTACGTCACCAGAAGAATTGCAGACCAGATGCTCTCCCAAATGTTAAACATTTGACAAATTTATGAAAATAAATGCGAGGCATACCAGCAATGACTGAAAATTATTGAAATATGTGTACAGTAAAAATGTGGTTGTATTATACTAGTGAAGTGTATCAACTTTCTGCATCAAATATCAAACAAAAGTATAGAAATAGCTGAAAATGTCCTTGTATATTAATCCAAAGTAGAGACTACATGGAAGTATCGACATGTGTAGAGTCCATTGTTCTATAATGAGATGAACTATAAAGAAGGTATAATGACATGCATCAGAAAGTGTATTTATCCAAAAAGATGTCTCTCATAATCAGAGAGAAATCTGTTTTAAAAAGAGGCTGACATAATATAATGTATAGAGTGCAGCTTTGCAAAATTATCACCTTAGCCTGATGAAATTGAAAATGAGTGTTAATCAAGTGGCCTGCTTTCCTGCTGTGGCCTGATGTACATGCAGATGAAATTGACATCATATGTCAAGTCTCTTTCTCATTGTTTCAGACATCCAGATACAACAAATCATATACACTGCTAGATATAGGACATCTTAAGGAAAGAGCCTGTTACAGTGGACAGGGGATCAGCAAAGCATCATGGGTGCTTTGTAAACTACACCATAAATTACTGGTAATTGTTTTATTTTGAAGATGTTAAAATCGTGCTACATGCTAAACAATGGAATGTGCAGATCTGTACCTATGTGTTTTTTTACACATTTTTGTAATAAACCTTGTATAAAATTTGCAAAGAGAAATACGCTATTTTTCAGTTGTTATACACAATCCAAACCTGTCCCAGGCAAAACATATAAATGCCTGGCATAGGATGCTACAATTTGTTTACACTTTTGATGCCATCCCATTATAGTCCATGGAGAGAGCTTTAAAAATTAGCACTGTGACAGAATGAAGCAATGAGAACCTGACGTTAAAGCCTAAACCTGTGAAAGCACAAGCAGAGTTCAGTATTAGTTATTATCTGAGGTTTACATAATTGTAAATATTAAAGCACTGGAGATACTGTCATACAGGAATTTGTAGCTCTTACATGCTTAGTCTGGGGGTTATTTGTTATATTTAATGGTGTGTTACCATGATACAAAGTAGACTATGTTAAGGAAGGTAAACATACATCCATGGCAATCCTAGAAAACATTAATTGAACATACAAATGAATACATCAGATGGGGGGAGGGGGTTCAGGATGAATTTGGAATTTTCAGCCGTGCTGACTGGACTGTTTGTGATGTGGTATATGTTACTCTGCCGTTGACACCTTCAGAATGATTATATGATACCAGTCATTACCATATGAGGTTTGATTATTTTTATTTTATTTTAAATAAGGCAAGAAAAGATGAGTGCAAACAAAGGAGCTGATATGGTCTTTCCCCCACCTGCCCCCATCAATCCAGTTCCTCCTGTTTTTGTTTTGTTACTAAAAATATCCAGGTTGCACAAAGGGTTTATTGTGTTTTTTGTTCTAACTGTATGTTTTCACTCATTGCAAAGGCAGTCCTTAGTATATTCCTCTAGCTGTCTTAATTTTTATGGCAGTTCTTTCTTTGGCAATGAATGTGTATTTTAAGCCGTGAAAAGAGACACATCATTTGAAATGATTAGTATTTTTTCACACAATTTTCAAAAGGCACATTGACAGAGCACTTTCCAAAATCTGCACATCACATAGGCTTACCTTCCGTAATATATCCCAAAGTAGTGAGTTTTTTCCAGTGGATGGAATCGTTGTACATACCATTTCTTCTGGGCTGCACTCCTCCACTGCTAGCTGTTCAGGTCCCAGCAAGTCCAGCTAACATTGTATCACATAGCGATTTGATGGCTGTTAACATTGTATCACATAACGATTTGATGGCTGCTAACATTGCATCACATAGGGATTTGATGGTTGTTAACATTGTATCACATAGCGATTTGATGGCTGTTAACATTGTATCCCATAGCGATTTGATGGCTGTTAACATTGTATCATGTACTGATTTGATTAACATTGCATCGCATACTGATTTGATGCCTGTTAACTTTGTTTCACATACTGATTTCGGAGCGGCTGACACTGTATCATGTACTGACTTGGATGCTACTATAACTGTAGCATGTATTGATCTGATGCCTGCTAACTTTGTAACACATATTGATCTTGGTAGCTGTTAACATTGTATCACACTCTGGTAAGATGCCTGCTATCATTGTATCACATTCTGATTTGATAGCTGGGAACACTGTATCACATCCTGATTTGATAGCTGATAACACTGTATCACATGCTGATTTGATGGCTGTTAACTTTGTATCACATCCTGATTTGATAGCTGATAACATTTTATCACATAATGATCTTGATGATTGATAACATTGCATCTCATGCTGATAACATGGCTGCTATAATTGTATCACATCCTGATTTGATAGCTGATAACACTGTATCACATGTTGATTTGATGGCTGTTAACATTGTATCACATCTTGATTTGATAGCTGGTAACACTTGATAGCTGATAACACTGTATCACATGCTGATTTGATGGCTGCTATTCAGTACTGCAAGATTAGATAAGGTGACTCCCAACACATTAAAAATAAACTCCATTCATCCATAACAAAGAGTTGATTCCAAAATTCAGTGTTATACTTTTTATGCATTTTTGCTGAAAGGCATCACCCATCTCCGCCCTCCGTTATGGCAGCAGTCTGCCTCTCTTATAACCCTGAGGATTATGTGTAGTAACTCTGAGATAGAAAGAAACGTCAGTATACCACAAGCTTGCAGTTAATATGTGCTCCTTTATTCACACTTTTTTTACAGTTTCAAGTATCACAGTTACTGTCCTCAAACATTCAACAGGCACCCAGTATGGATGTAAATCAGATAACAGATATTTATATTATTACAGTGGGCATAACTTTACTTTACTTAGAATTTGACTGTAGATATTATTCAGAATTTTCTTACTGTCTCTCTTGTTGTTTATTCATCTCAGTCTGACAAGCTTCCCCTACCAATTCTTTAGTTCTGCTGGAGTCCATATTACTGTGTTGGTTAGCAGGTTTAGCAAGAACTAGTACTGAAATACTGATGTGGGAGCACTTGTGTGGTTTGGCACCTGGGAAGACTAAGGCTTGATTGTGGGCTGTCGACAGTTTGTGCACTGAGGCTTCCTGGGGCCTGGAAATATCAGCAGCTGTGATGATTGGCCCAAGACCAAGTTTTTTTTTTCTGGCATGCAAGTTGCAAATCTTCATGTGTGCGTGTACGTGTGTGAGTGTGTGTGTGTGTGTGTGTGTGTGTGTGTGTGTGTGTGTGTGTGTGTGTGTGTGTGTGTGTGTGTGTGTGTGCGCGTGTATACACTGATACTTTATTGTGTTTAACAGCAGTGCATCTAGGAATGATGGTAACACATAGAGACATCATGAAACTGCTTTATAAGAAGGCTCACTGTGATGAATTCAGAAGATAAAAATAAGCTATCCCAAGTAATACTACAACTAAAACTGTTTTGATTCTGGTCACAGTCATTGCTTGTGAGTCGTTCTTGTTATAGTTTGCAATAGAAGGTGTAATAGGAAAAGAATCTTTAGGAATTGTAATGCTTTGGATGTAATAGCACTGCAAAATATATGTGGTCAGCAACAGTCTATTAAGCTAAAGAAGATATGTTATTGCTCTGGTGTGCCCAGTTCTGAAAGGTAATTGAAGACCATTTGTTTGACAATTTACTAACACATACACACACACGTGTACACACAAATACAACAAGGATTTATATTTAGGCACTGTTAGAATTATACAAGAAGTATACAAGTGAAGAGATAATATTAGCTCTCATGCAGGACTTGAACTCAAGACCTCCAGCATACCATGTTGGTGTTACTGCCAGTGAACCATTAAGAAACTCTGGTTATACAAGTGTTGCGTTTTCCCTTAAGACCTTTATCCTTTCAACTTAAGAGCACCCCAGTATAGTGATTAAAGTCAAATTACAAACACACACACACAAATATAGAGAGAGCTCTCTGCACAGATATTGTTATCATAAAAGTGAAAGATTGACATTAACTCTCATTTGGGACTCAAACCCAAGTCCTCCAGCATACTATGCTGGTGTTGCTTCCACTGGGTCAAGAGTCTTTTTAAATGTCATGCCTAAATAGTAAGCTCTTATTTTTCTTTCCATTCTTCAGAGACATCAAATCTTGATTTTTGAAATGAGCCTCTGGGTTTACTTTCATGTGTGTGTGTGTGTGTGTGTGTGTGTGTGTGTGTGTGTGTGTCTGTGTGTGTGTGTGCTTCAGCAGATCATGTACAAAACTGAGTGTTGTATAACCTGCGCCATTACAGAAGGGTGAATCTTGCATTTGCGTTTTAAAAGGGCAACACAGATGCCTACCCTTCATGTAATGCTATGGGCTTATGTGGCAGCATATTAACTTTGTCACTCTTTCTTACGTCTGAAGTACTTTTCTATGAATAATAAGATCTTCTTTGCAGATGCATCAGTCCTGCATGGAAAAAAAATGTATTATGGTACAGGGGGTGGAGTTAGTAAAATCATTTAATTTTATAGCGGATAATAGTTTAGTTCCTCAAAGACTGATTCACTGACAATGCATTTGCTAGTAACTGCAGGGTCAAAAAGTACTCTCATGTCAGAGAGCATTTTGATGGATGCTGCTGTAATTCAGTATTTTACTTTCTTGGCCAGCTGCAACACCATCAGAGTTAAAATATTTTTCTGAGGGACTGGATTGTAGCAAGTGAATCCCCTGCAGGGGGTGGTAGAAAACTCATTACCACATATACATACATACACATAACATGCACACATGTAACACACACAGCACCATTCATGCATGCAAACATGTGCACACTTTCATGTGTGCATACATACACATACACTTTATACATATCACATCACATGTACGCACATCCACACACAGATGCAAATGCGTGCATTTGACCATTTGGGCATACACTTCACTCAGTCAACCAAATAAATATTAGACAAATTTGTGTGTCTTTGCACTCACTAATGCTGAATGTTCAGAACATTGAATGTTACACGCATTAGTGCTGCTGACTTTACTGATGTGTTTGTGCACAAGATTGCTGGGTAGCAGGAGTTGGAATCTGCCCTTTCCCTGCTGTTGAACCATCTCAGAGTTGGTATGTAGAGATTGCAGGGGGTAGGGAGGATGTTGGGAGGCTACCCCCCTGTATAAATTTTTTTTTCAGTTTTTTTACTTTCGATCTTTTAAGATACATTTTTTTGTTTCAGTCTCTTTTTTATGTTTGCTGACAGTTTTATATATATATATGTGTGTCTGTGTGTATATGTATATGTATATATGTATATATATATATATATATATATATATATATATATGTATTCGTATCACTTCACTGAAAGACCATTTCACTGACACCCATTTCACTGAGACCAAATCACCTAAAGTTCATTTCGCCTAAAACTCATTTCACCTAAAACCCATTTCACTGGCAAGTAGTACTCTAAGGCAAGTCAAAGGTATATGTCTTTTTACCCATTGTAGTGCGATCCTGGTGTTAGTATATATAAATAGCTGGGGGGTGTGGGGGGCACAGCCCCCCACATTGATGGGTGTGGGGGGCATAGCCCCCCCACCTAGTTCGGTTTTACCAAATAATGTAAAACAAAACCAGACAACAGGAAACCAAATTAAGTGGGGGGCTATGCCCCCCACAACCCCCAATGTGGGGGTCTATGCACCCCACCCCACCCCCAACTATATATACTAACACCAGGATCGCACTACAGTGGGGAAAAGGACATATACCTTTGAATTGCCTTAGAGTACTACCTGTCAGTGAAATGTGTTTTAGGTGAAATGAACTTTTATATATATGTTTATCAGATGTGAGGCTTTTACTTCCCCATCATGGGAACTGCAGGGGCTTGCAATGTTTTCAAATAGTGCCTTGGCAGTTTAGTTGAGTTATGTCCTTGATGGGTTAAGAGCGAGAAGTGGGCTTGCAGTTGTTTGTTTATGATTGTTCCCAAGGGTGATGCTGTGCAAATTCATGCAGCTACCATCATTTAGAGAAGTCCTACTTTACGTCTGGCAAGCTGAAGTCTGCCATCCCCTGTAAGCCTTACACCTCTGTCATATCACTTTTTTCTATTCCAGCCTCAAGAATGACAAATACTCTGTGGAACGTTTTCTCTTTCCTACCCAATAATGCCATCCTTATCTTATCATTTCCTTTACACTGTAGAGGGCCAGGTCAGAGATGATACATTCGTTGTTGTGGCCTTACTTCCCATCAGTCCTTCTTCTTCAGGCTCCATCTGCCTTATTTCCCCCTCACAGTTTACTGCTGGAAGATTTAGGGTCCCTCATCACAATAACTTTTCTGTCTTTACCCATCCTTTTATTCTGCCAGAGTTTGTTGTCATCCTTCCTGTTTCCTTCATACGGTAATATTTGAACTGTTAACCACTCATTTGGGAGTTTTCAACCTAAAAGTTAACATTTTATATTAATGTTTCATTGTTATCTTCCTCCACTCTACACATTATATCTCGCTAACATACACTGTCACGTCAATCCGTTTTGCTACAGTAGAGAGTCGATTATCCAAACTTCAATTATCCGAAACGTCAGTTATCCGAACCAGCCTTCTAAAGTTTGTGGGTAGGAAAAATCATAAAGTCTGAATATGTAAACATTCTACATATTTGCTTGAGTATGATTTTTGAGCTTGTAGCCAGCTCATGTATGAAAAATATTCTTTATTGTCCACTGGAATCGCTGAATTGTTGAAAATTGTATTACTGTCTGCAGAAAAAAAAAATTTGAAGTTTTTTATCCGGTTCAATTATGTTTGATTATCCAAACTACCCTAGGTCCCAGTTAGTTTGGATAATTGACTCTCTACTATATCTCTAAATGCCTAGTAGGAAGCCCTACTGTTTCTGACAGGCAAGTCGATCGATGCACATGTCACGAGTGAATGATGTCCGTCAGCTTAATGTTTGCTTAATGACAGAATGTGACAGTAAGCCTGTGTTGTCTGCCCTTTAAGTGTATTCAACAGTCAGCACTTAACAGTTACTACTAACTAGGCTAACTAGATCTTAGTGTATAGCCATCACATGCAGTCTGCTAATTTTACTCTGTGGGCTGCTGGTGTTACAAAGCATAGCATTCATTCCCAACTCCAGTCCTCTCCATACTAGGGACATTCTCGTTTACTGACCTTTCCCCACTAGTACCAGTACTTAGCAATTTAGTTTTAAAGTAGCCTTAGCTCTGATATACTCTTCTGTGCTGTCTTTTCACTGATTGCTAATGTTCTACATTTAAATCATTTTGCAGAAATTGTGGAGTTATAGAAGGAAATCTTCACATGTAAAAGAAAAAGAAAGGAGAAGACAGTGAAACAAAGCCTGCTGGTCATCGTCTGTTGTAAATAATGAGCAAAGTGTATACAGTGATGAACTAACAGTGACAAAACAGTGACTCTCTATTCTGCTTCTTCTTTGTGCTGTACTGTTTACATGCATGAAAAAATGTCTGAGCATTACCCCGCTCATTGTACATCCCAGGATGTCATCAGGATTGCATCTCTCTCTTCTCTGCAACAACTAAGGCTGCCACAAGCACAGAGAATTGGTGCATGCTTTTCTGCCCTCAAGGCAATTATAGATGGTTTTCACATGCATCATTTTAGGTCCAAAGTTCACTGTATCCAGTAGAATGGTTTCAGAGATGGTTCTGTCAACACTGCTAGCAGAACTGTAATCAGCATTGTAATGACCCTTCTGTTTGCAGAACATTTGTTTTCAGATGTCTACTTTTATTTTGGAATTTGGTGTCCCTAATGTACAGTGAAGCAAAACAGTCCTTCCATTTGATGCATCAAGGTCTGTTCTCTCATTCGCTTAATGTGTTCTTTCTAGCCTCAAAAGTGATTTGTTGTGGTGAATAGACTATGAATGTACTTTGTTTTACACAGCATTTTTCTTGTGAAACATCAAGTCCCTTGCATTCATAGTCCATATTACCACTGTAAGTGCTACCAGTTATACTAAAATGGCAGCTTCTGAATACCAGGCTAGAGTAAGGTTTTATCACTGTTAGTGCCGCTTCAACAAAATGCGAATCATTTAAGGATAACTGCAAGTTACATTTAAGAGAACAATTTATAACTGGTAAAATGTGTAACAGTTTATAGCAAATAGAACGTTACTTATTTAAGCCAGTCATATGTTAAGCAACCTCTGAGGTTCTACCAAAACTGAAAAAAAAAATGTTGTTAAATCAGATTAAAATAGCAATATATGCTTTGATCCATTAATTACTGAACATATTCTTAATGTGGAATGCCCACTTCCACTACCTTGAAAGATGTTTTTCTTTTCTATTGTGAGTGCTCCATGGCATCATTTTCACATTAAGTACAAACCAGCAAACATTCCTTTAGATAAATGTCTTTCTTGTGCTAAATTATTATTATTATAATTAATTTTCTAAGTGTTTACTTTGTTAGGGCATGGCAGACCATGTGCGCTGTTTCACCAGATATAAAAGAAATGATGGCAAACAGACTGAGGCTGTTTTTCAGACAGATATTGAGAATGTAAATTGCTGCGACTACAAGAAACTGGAATTAAACCAAAGCTTTGCGCTGAACATGTGTATGAACTTTTTGTTCTTTTGTTTTTTGTGCTGATGTATAACTTGGTGTGTTCTGCATAAGTGTCTAACTTAATGTACTCAGATAACATCAGATAATAAACAATTAAAGAATAAATAACCTAACAGCTGCACTTCTTTAATTCTAGTTGACAAAAGCTGTGGGATGCAACTTTTATGGATACCTGCAACCAGGGCTGGCAGCAGCAAGTGTTGTAAACTGCTTATCTTTTTAAACTGCCATAGCTTCCTGCAGCTTTATAACTAACTGCTCACCCACACGGACATTTTGTCGTAGCTCTTTGGCTGCTGAGAGCCACAAAACTGAACCTTGATAAAAATTAGTTTCTGCGTGTTTTTCTCCATTTTTTCATAATACTCCTGCTTTGCTGAATGAAACATTAACTTTTCTAAAGCAACAAATGACCTCTGTATAATATGAAGTAGTTACATGTTATCACACGAGCAGGCAGAGCAGATAGTGAAGAACATGCCTTGGTTAAAATGGAATATGTCAAAATTTGTTGGGAGTTCCAGAACAAATATGCATATCAAAAGGACAGATAGCAAGTTAAAACAATTCTCAGACAATCGACAGTGAATGTTAAGGAACACAGTTGGCACGTGGAGATGAAGAAAACACAATTAAAGCCGCAGGAAGTAGGGAAATGATTGGAATAGCAGTGACCCAGACTGAAACAAAGGATAGCCAGTTCAGTGATGAAGGAACATAAAATCTTTTAGGGAACAAGGAATTTCAAAACAAGGTATTCTGAAGTTTAATAGTAATGGATTTGCTTGGTAGATCAGGGTTGTAAAAAGGCACCTCAGTGTTCACAAGTATGTAGAAATGCGGTAAATGCCCAAGTTAAGAGAGTGCATTTCAGCCCCTTCACAGAAAAGAATCCTAAAGGAACTCCAGAAAGTAAAAGTGCAGAAGGCAATAGTGCGAATAGTATTTATACTACGAGACTTAAAGGTTGCTATTGTAGTTACATAAATGACTGGAACAGGACTGAGGCTGTAAGTTAATTCACTACTAATTTGATCTCAGTTGTAGGGATACTCATGTAATCTATGCAGTAGTAAAAAATTGTAGATTATCTGGAAGTGACTAGGGTACATAAAAATTGGGTTCACAACGGGAAGGACATGTGAGGAAAAAAAAATAATTGATTTGTTTTACTAGATGGCAAGATTATGAAATCAGGAATGGGCTGTGGCCATGTCCTTCTTAGACTTTAGGAAGTTATTTTGCATTGCACCATGTTAAATGATGGAGAACACATTTTAAATACATGGAAGTGGACCTGCAAGGATGGCATGGATGTTAAACTAGCCAAACAATACCATCCAAAGGGTCAGAATGAACAGAGTGAGTTCAGATGAAGGGATGGTGACAAAATAAGGGGCTTCCACAGGAGCCAATACTAGAAATAATCTTTTTTTATGTCTTTATAAGCACCACTGCAGAAAGGCCACAAGGAATTTGATTGTTTTGCTGAGGACACAAAGTGATAAAGCTCAACAGATACAACAGAATTGTGCAAAAAGGAGAAGCAAAGACTTGGGGGGGGGGGGGTAAAGCAGAGGAAAGGGACTTAGAGTAAATTGTATTAGATGGCATAACGGTATGGAACTATTGTGAAACAGCAGGAGGAAGACAAGCAAAAGCTCTGCATGCCAGTGGAAAATAATAATTCATCTCCTTTGCTATAAGACTTTAATGGGAGTCCTTTGTACAATTCTAGAAACGTCATTGTTCCAACGACATATACATTGTGGACGTACCTGGGATGATGGCAACAAAAGTGGTATGTTGTCTGTACCAAAAGTCATGTACAAAGAGACTCTAGGGCTTATATGTGTAGTCTTAAAGCTGAAACTTTGAGAAGGCTCATGATTGAAATATTTAAGTGTATCAGGAGTATCAGGAATTTCTAAGACTGTCATCTTTCAAAATAGAGAGATATGAGGAAAAATACAGTTTGAAGATGCAAGGTGAACAGATGAGGAAGACATGAGGAAATATTTTACCAAAAGAGTGGTAGATAATTAATTGAAAAAATGGAAATCAGGACAGAATGAGCCAAACACAGCCTACTTTTAAGAGTGGGACAAGGAAGAGAAAGAGATATAAACTTTGGCTACATTAAGAGAACCTGCTTATCGGATATGTAGGAATATGAGTGAACTAGGTGGCCTAAGCAGTGTTAATATGTCATCAAAACAGGGCATTTATATGTAAATAAAGAGAGAAGACGCATTTTGCCCTTAATTCCTTGGAATGCATACTACACCACTGATGTATTAACAAAGCAGCTTTTAGGTGTTCATAGGCAAATAAGGAGATATTAGGCTATCAGTCATCAGGCTTTTAACAGCTAGCCAGAATACCGTGCATCAGCAGTTAATTCCTACCTCAAGCATGGTTGGACAAAATAGGCCCAGGAAGAATTTGTGAGTGCCCATCCAGTTGTGTAGGTAAATTCTGAATGTAGCTAATATACTGTTGTTGTTTGTCTTTCAGCTTTTTCCCGGTAAGGGGTCGCCACAGTGGAACTCTGGTCTGCTAATGATTGGCAGTAGATTTTTACGAAATGCAGAGGTGCCAGCTCGATGCCCAACCTTCAACGAAGGCACGCCCAGTTACGCAGGCATGTCTTTCAAACGCTACCCAACCGCGGGGAGGACATGCAGACTACACACAGAAGGCACTCCCAAGCCATGCCGAGAATCGAACGGGAGAACCTCTTGCTGTGAGGTAACAATGCTACTGCCGTACCACCGCGGCAATTAATGTAGCTAATATACTACTTTGCTTAATAGAATTGTGAAGTCCAGAAACAAAAGGTACACAAAGTGCAGGTGGGAGTAGGGTGGGATAAGAACCTCTCACACCACCTTGTCTTATTAATTTGTTGATAGAGACCGAGGTCCTTCAAATATGTATTTGAGGCACCATTAATTCTAGGAAGATATAGTAGGCCGAGGTGGGTGGAGGGGTCTTTTGTGATGCCAAAAGTATAAACACAGATCACTGCAGGGGAGTCTATAGGAAAGAGAGTATTGAGATAGGGGTGGACAGTTATTTTGGTTAAGGGACTTGAGCTGTGTGACTTTTTCAGTTTTGAATCTCTGACATCTGTCCAGCTGAGCACACACACACACACACACACACACACACACACACACACACACACACACACACACACACACACACACACATACACACACACAAGTCTACTTCTAAGTTACGAACTTTCATAAGTTTGAGTTTCTTTTGCTCAAGACCATAAAATCGAACTTGTAAAAGTTTGAACCATTTAAATGGAGATTGCCATAGAGCATGGAACAGTATACCATTACCTCACTGTAGTGCGATCTCAATTTGGTATGTTTAATTAGCAGGGGGTGTGGGGGGTGCAGGGGGGCTTGCCTCCCTGCAAAACTGTAAAATTTTTTTTTTTTATTTCAAATTTTCACAAGTTCAATCTTATGGTTTTGATCATAAGAAATTCGAACTTGTGAAAGTTAGAAATTTAGAAGTAGACCCATATACACAGATATATGTTCGGTTATTGGGCAGATAAGCAATGATTACCATGAAAGTACATCTTCTCAGGTTCTGAATGAGATGTTAGTTACTGTTAGAACTGATACAAGAATTTCCCAACTCCAGTAGAGACAAAATGATCAAAGGACAGGGAGTCGTCTGCATGGGTGCCTAGGTCTCTAATGATTATGTCGTTCTTAAGGGGTGTGTCTGGTGTGTAGTGACCAGTCATATTCTCCTTGTCCTGGAGTAGGAACTTATCTTATGCTTAACCATCATTTCTGTTTATTCAGCAGGCCAGCCTCAAACTATGGAAGGAAGGGCCTGTGGTAACTTTTTAGTTTCCTATTATGGTAAAATCAAACAAGTTCTCCTTAAAATTATAGCTTTGAGTTCCCCATACTTCCTCATCCATCTGTGTTTTTCCCCTGTGGTTAGAGTCTATCAACGCCACCTTCCTAGTATAGTAACCCATAGTCTTGCAAATCCTCTGTCTAATAAAGCATTACATTGTATGTGCATAGTCTGTATTGTAGATGTACGGTCGGTATTATACAGCCAGTAAAGGCACTTGACAACGTAAAACTTGTGCTGTTTTGAGTGTTTTATTAGGTAGCAGAGGTCTTCCTGAAAATCAGAATGCCCTTGTCTCATCTTGCA
Organism: Protopterus annectens; assembly: GCF_019279795.1. Lineage (NCBI taxonomy): Eukaryota > Metazoa > Chordata > Ceratodontiformes > Protopteridae > Protopterus > Protopterus annectens. The sequence continues at coordinate 1,299,916,799 of NC_056746.1, read as the reverse complement.
TATATGTCATAATAAAGTGATTCATCATTTTTTTCAGCCTTTCATTAAACAAACAACATGAAGCACTTTTAAAGACAGCCTCCAAATGTGTAATCTGAAGTTGGAGGCTGGTAGACAGAAAGGATGTCAGAAGGTAATTGTCAGTGAATGCAGACATTCAATGTGACTTCTTCTCCTTTCTACTTTTTCCATTAGAGACCCATGCATGTCAAGCAGAGTGCCTCTTTGGCCCTCTTCAAAAGGAACCTTGACGATTGGATGGGAGAAAGAAAATTCACCCCAGGGATCACGTCAATTGCCCTGCTAGACAGGGGTCCAGGGAAGTAAATAGTGTGGGAAGAAGTAGCCAGGGAATTGCTATGGCTAGGCTTGTATAGGCCCTAGGGCTGATAGCCTAGTACCAACCTATGAACCTATGAACCACAGCGGAACAACGGTCCGCAGAACAATTGGCAGTGGAGTTTTACGGTGTTGAGCTGCCAGCCCAGCACCCAACCTTCCACAGAAGACACACACATGCACACACTCATACCTTGGGCCAATTTACAGTGCCCAGTCCACCTGCAGCCTGTCTTTGGGATGTGGGAAGAAAACACAAACATTTAATGTGACTAAAACTTGAAAAATGGAAATAAACACTTGTAATGAATGCTTGCTTTTCTTTCTTTCTTTGTATTGCTTCTACATGTTTATTTATTTATTGAACAATCTTGATTTTATTCTGTGGATACTGATGTTAATACAATTACATTTGTGTTTTCTAGTGTTCATTGTTTCCTTTTATCTTATGTTTTCCATAGCATCTGTCTTGATTTACAAGCCTGGTAGATCAGTACAATTTTGGTCATCACATTGGAGTCTATTAATTCTCAGGAAGTATAAAGTTAATTATTGTCCAGCCTTCTGAAGGTTACACTGAGAGAATTGTGTTCATTTGGTTATTTATTTATTTATTTATTTATTTTTGATTTAGTTTAACTTTTATTGTTTTGTAAGTATAACTATCACAATGAAGCTTTTATTTCCCAACATCATAACCTGCTCAGACTGACTATGTCTGAGTATGTCACCAGTCTCAATAATTAATGCAAAAGTAATAAAATCATGGGTGAGGTGTCTTTAATTTAAGTACCTGTAGTAAATTACTGCGGGTTAGCCTTAGCCAAGAGCTGTTTTCTTTATATATTGTATTTTATTTAGTATATGTTTTCCAAGGTAGAGCACATTTGATTAATCCTCTAAGCCAACTGCCAGAGTTAAGCAGCCTGTACAGAACCAGCATGTTCCTAACAAGTAAAGTTCATAGAATATTCAACAGAAGATAGGTAGCATCAGATACATTTTTGCAGAGAAGATCAGAAGGCTGTAGGTTCTATTTCCACAACAAGTGACTACATTTCTCTTCCAGTGTTGACATCATAGTGCAGATTAAGGGAAATACTGCATTCCTGAGGTGTCATTGTCAACCTGAGTTGTTGGCAACTCCTATGGTTGTATAAGAGCCCATAGCACATACTGGGAAATAAAAGTCAGGGAAGTTCCCTGGTCTCCAGGTCAAATTATCCTTAGTCGGTATGAATACCACATCTAGTCACCCTGAAACTAAGCTACAGCCTTAGGGGACTGACCTGCTTATAGCACCCCAATTAACTAATTAAATTAATTAATGTTTGACTGTAGCTTAGCAGTTTTGATCACACGTATGATTTCTGTCTCTTCCTGGGAGAGATTGTAACAGAGCTGGACAGTTACAAAAATGTGTCAGGAATACATGTAAGGTAATATGATTAGAAAATTACAGAAAGCATTACAATGTGGTAAGAATAAACACATGATCAGTAATTTACAGACAGATGTATACTGTTATATACAGCAGTGGTTTAAAACTCCTTGGGTAAGTTATGCACTGAAGGGGTGTAAGTCTTTAGGCACTGAGAGACGATGGTGAAATATGAGGGGCATTAGCATTTGACCAGTTTCTAGAGACGAGCCTTTAACTATGAATGGAATTATGAGTAGGAGAATGTTTCTGTAAGGTGAGAAGAGAGTGCTTACCAGAATTTAGGGGTTAGTAATAAGAAGCGGTGTTCTGTGCACTGACGTTTTGTTATGGGTGCTTTTACTGTAGGACCACCAGAAGGCAACTTTATTATTATTAGTTAGAGTGCAGCTGTTGATCAAAATAAGACCTGGCACATGTTTCCCACTTTTACTTAAACCGCACTTAGCTGTTTGCCTATAAATGATCAGCTGTTAGATGTGTTGAGTCTTGAACCTTTTCTACCACACTCCTATCATAAAAACCATTAAAGGGCACAACGAATCATTTCAGCAGACAGAGGTGTTCTATGAGTCAGTTCTGCCTTGGGCTCCCACTAAAGCGATGCACAGATTGCAAAATGGAGCTAAGGTGATGACTCCATTTCCTACTAAAAATACCACCAGGTGTCATTAAGCTGTTGCTTCTACTTTTCTGGCATACAGTGTTTGTTCACTTGGTAGGCGGGTGTGTCTTCCTCATCCCATACATAGGGGACCAGTAGGAGTATGCAAGGTTCCATTTTATTAAAAGGCATGTTTAGTCACACTTGGCTGTAACTCTGATAGTGATATGCAGTTCACATCCATGTAGCCCACTAAGCATTTGCTAGCAAATGGCATCCTGAAATCATAGAACAGAGCAGAAGAACAATTAATGGGAATTAATCACTTTGAACATTTCCAAGTGATCCATCAGTCATCAGGCAGTATGACAATGGAGACCTGCAGCGGTAGTAGTGGTCAGTCTGCAGCTTATAATATGAGCAGTCCACTCCAGATCCAGAAACAGGCCCATATCATTAGATAGCAGGCTGAGGTCCATGAACTTTGCCTCTTGGAGGATGATTTTATGAGGGGAGGAGAAAACTTGACAATTCCTTGCTGTGCAACTGTGTGTGCCTTCACTGGTGACAGCAGAATAGAGGTCACTGTTTATTAGTTCAGAGGATGATGAGCTAAAGGGGTTTCCCCTATATTTCATCCACAAGTTTAGGTCAGCCCTGAAAAGGAGTACATCCATGTGTAAATGGATATGTAAGCATGATCTCATACGTATACATATACAGCTATAGCTGAATATACATATCTATTTACATGTATCTATATAGTGCATCTCTATATACATATACATCAATATATACATGCATACATACATCTACATATACATATCTATTTACATATACATATCCATTTACATATATATATATGTACACACACACACACACACACACACACACACACACACACACACATATATATATATATATATATATATATATATGGGTTACCTTTAGTTAATCGACAGCCCACTCCATCGAAACCAACTTCACCGACATGGCAGAACATCGACAACGGGAGAGCTGACGTTTCCCACATGGTAAGTAACCGTTTGGCCATCAACCTGAACTTCGCCCCTTAGCCCCGCGGCAGTGCGATCTCAGAGTTGGAGTATTTCTGAAGGGGGTTGTGGGGGACAAAGCCCCCCACATAGGGGTTTGTGGGGGGCATAGCCCCCCCACATCGGTGGGTTTGTTTTACTGGTAGTTGTTGAATTCGGGATGGCCAAACGGTTACTTACCATGTGGGAAACATGGGCTCTCCTGTTGTCGATGTTCTGCCGTGTCGGTGAAGTTGGTTTCGATGGAGTGGGCTGTCGATTAACTAAAGGTAACCCATATATATATATATATATATATATATATATATATATATATATGTGTGTGTGTGTATGTATACACACACACACACACACACACATATATATATGTGTATATATATATATATACACACACACACACACACACACACACACACACACAGACACATTTTCATATATGCAAAGAGCCTTTTTCTAATTTTCTTATGAAGGAATATAAAACAAGTAGTGGCTATATCATTTGACTTTCTGCTTCCCACTACTTGCCTGATACTTCCGAGTGTCTTACTTGAAATTTAGCATCTGTGCAGTCTTTAGAAGTGAGTAAGAGGGGTTTCTACTATCACCCTTAAGGGATACATAGGGAAAAAAGAGCACCAGTAAATAAAGTAACAGTATGGAACTCAAGTGAATACCATTAACAGCAATTTTTTTTTTGTATAACACTGATATTTCACCACAAACATATCAAGAAGAAGAAGCAATAACTTTCTCATCCCACTTAGTATAAAAGTTAAGATGAACTATTCTTATCAAACACCGAAACGGTTGTGTTCTGTATTATTTGGGGGCAAGAGTTCATCCGTTAGAAATTATCTTATTATTTTCCCTTGCTGGAAGTACACATGGCCTGATGATGCCTTCTTTACCAGAGCTAACAGCAGCATTTGCTAAGAGACCCTAGTTAATCACTACTTCCCTCACTATGTCCCATAGCAAACAGAGTTTTGTCCATGCTTAATGACATCGCTGGTGACCAGACACCACTTATGAAGCTGGACCACAAAAGTATCACAGACAGAACTCTTTTATATATAAGGCTTTCTGTTATTTTAAGTCTGACACTGAAATTAGTAGAGAACAAACTACATTAAAATTATGATAAAAGCTTTAGTATATGATTGATCATTGACAGTCATGTATACTAGTTAAAGGGTTTTATTTAAAAATATGTCCATGCTAGGTCTCTCCTTCCCATGAATGAATGAATTTTCAGTAGTAAATTAAAGGTGTTAGTGCCAAAATTTGGAGGTTATTTCTATTACACAAGACTTATTATTTAATAGTGTACAAGTAAACATAACAGGAGCAGGGGCAAAGGGTTTGTGGGCATTCACTTCACCCCCAACTCCCACAGTGGCTTATGCCTCTGAAGTGAGAAGTGAATGCATAACAGATGAGATATTATTGAGTTTTGTTTCAGTTGTAGAAAGTAAACAAAAACCTAAAAACTACAGATGAGTATTAGCTTTAGGAAACATTAAAATGTATTGTCAGTGAGTTACTTTCCTTGAATGTTTTGTTGGCCACGTAATGTGTGTGGCATGCTATTGTTACTAACTGACGAACTTTTGTTTAAGTACACTTGCATTCGTGGCACTTTGTCTCACACTCTCTCTTCCACACATGATCTTCTTGTAAATGAGCAAGGTCCCCCTAGCCTTTTGTGAAAAACTTAAATAATTATGCTTTAATTCACTGCTAACAAATATCTTAGAAGTGTTGTCATTAAAAATGTGAACAAATTTATTTTATTTTTGTTTACCATTTGTTGACGGTAGTACGTAATCCAGGCAGACTATTTTCGGGCACATCCCAAGAAAAGTGAGTACCAAGTAATAAAGTGTAAATGATTTAAAGCTGGCTCTGCCTGCCATTCTAGAAGTAGCATGTTTGGTAAAGGAACAGTTTTAAATGGGATTAGCAGTATCAACGGAGAAGCAGATATGTATGATTCATTCACCTGGTAGTTTATTACAGAAAAGCCCAGCTGCAGATCACAGCAGCATGGATTTCCCAAATGTGACCTGTGACCATTCAACCAGCTGCTATGGGTTAGAACCCCAGGGCAGGCTAAATGAATCCTGTTTAAAAGAGCACTACAGCTTTAAAGCCCCCCAGTAAATCAGCTTTCTTCCGAGCCGTCAGACAGTTGGTATCTAATTACTGTGTGAGAGTGAAAAGTCAGGCTGTCCCAGCTTGGGGAAGTAGGATTAGCACTCTCCTGCCAGCATACCATTCCTCCTGCACGCTCCAGTGTGTTGCTATGGAAACCCTCATTACCTGGCTGCTAGAGAGAGAATGGACTGAGGCTGTCAGATCCTACAGGCCTTTTTAACTCTCGACTCTAATGGGGGCCTTTCTCCCTTTCCTTTCACTCCAGTCTGGTTTCAGTGGTCTACAGGACAAAAGCCACTAAAGCTAGGCAAATGAGCAGATGTCACAGGTGTGAGGCATGCTCCATCAATACCGCACTACTACCTAATAGCTTGAAAAGCTGGGCAGTGCTGACACAATGCTAAGTAACCACGAATTAAGAAAAAAAGGGAAAGAAAGCAACTGAAAGAAGTTATGTTCTGTTACTGACAGAGTGAGGGGGGGGGGGATTATCTCTAGCTGATGTGTGTATGGATCAGCGAATCCAGCACCAAAGAACATGTTTCTTTTAAGATGAAATTAAATAGAACATATTATTAACCCTCCCCAATTTATTTTTTATTTAATCACTGAAAGTCTGCATGACTCATAACTGGCATGTCGGCCAGAAGTCTGAGTTGAAAACAAATTTGCTTTCGACCTGCAAATGTCTTGTTATATCTTGTCTCAGGGACACAGCTGTTGTTGTAATCGCATCAGCTAGAAGAAGTGTGGTTCACACTGAACTCTTTAAAAGGCACCAGGATATGTGCAAGTGAAATACTGTCAGTGCTGTGCACGACCAGTAAGATGATAATGCACTACTTCATTCCTTACCTTCAGAACACACAGTGTTGAGTCCTGAACAGGCAGCCTGTACATGGTTCATCTCCCAGGCCCCTGTAAATGTTTCATCTCCCATGCCCCTGATTGCACTTATCAAGGCTACCAGAACTTGCCAGAGATTTGGGATGCATGGTTAGACTTAAAAAGGCCCTTGTGGTTGTTAACCTAGTAAACACCTATGAACCTGAAACACAGCTTTGAAAGTAAGAAAATGAGGTGCTGGGTGCCATCACTGTACCCACACATAAATTGCTTCAGTAACGAACTGTGGTCTGTGATAGTAATACAGATCCCCTTCCTGGCACAGAGATACTAGCATTCTTATGGAGATGTACAGAATGTTTCACTCTGCATACCTTTCAGCTGTACAGATTTTCGCAGAATGTCCAGATTTTTGGTTCATATTTTTGGTCTGTTCCTCATAAAATTTGTGGTCTTCTGAAAAATCACTGGGATGATCTGAGGACTGAAGTCACTAAATAATGACATACATTTGAGTTTCAGACTTCAAATCCTTCAGAAAATGTATGTTAAAACAAATCATGTTACTCTATAACAACTTTCTAAGCTTCTAAGATCAGTATTTAAAATGTATCCCTATTTTTGGGCCTTTGCCCCCCCCCCCCCATTTTGTCGGCCTTTGTTAGATTTCTTGCATTAAGAGGTTGAGAGGTATGTGCCCGGGGTATGTTTACAAATAACTGAATCATGTAGTGCCACTGTTCTGTATGGTGGTAGCACCATACTTCTCATCCTAATGCAAGAAATCTGGACAAAGCCAAAAATAATAGGGGGACAAAGGCCCAAAAAATAAGGACAGATTTTAAATATTGCTCTTATGTACTTAGAAAGTTGCTAGAATATTTTCTGCAGGATATGAAGTCTGTAAATCAACTTTAGGTCATTATTTAGTGACTTTCAATCCTTAGCGATTTTGGCAGGAAAAGCACACATTTTATGAGGGACATTCTGTCAAAATCTGGACATTTGGGAGTTATGTTTAGCATTCTGTCACAGAACCTTAAATTTCAAACAGCCTGTAGATATTACAATCACTCACACACATACACACACACACACACACACACACACACACACACACACACATACACACACACTCGCACACAAATGCACATAAAAGTCAGCTACTTCTGTCACTCACTACTGCTGCTTAACTTCCACTCTGATGGAATTCTTGCTGAATGCCCAGTGGGTCTATGGACGTTTATGCTTTTTACTGAAATTTTGGTAATATTGTTATTGTCTTTCTTTCCTTTTCTGTTACACATCTTCATCACCAACAAATTGGGAACTAAGTGAAAAATAACGAGAAACAAAACCCACAGATAGGCATATTTTAACTATTTCTATTATTTATCTACAAAACTGATTGCTAAAGAAAAATTAAATTAGTATACACTTCCTAAAGATTAAAAATTCTGTAACACTGTTGTCCTGAAAATCAGGCACAGTTGAAAGGTATGTTACAATGACTATTGCTTCTCAAGTAAGGACCATTCAGCATATCCTGTTGCTGCACATTTTTTAGCTTGGCCGTATATAAATGCTGAACCAGGAACCAGTAGCTTCAGTTAGTCGAGATAAATTGCAAAAGAGCTGCAGTCTGCAGTGCTGAATGGATTCTCACAACTTCAGCCTCCATGCTCTATAATTCTGAGCAGATCACGTAACCATATTAAAATTCCCAGGTTGCCCTGAAAACAATCACTTGTGACTGGTAGGTCATTCCCAGTTAAAGATTAACTAACTAAATGAATAAGTAAATACTGTTGCTGAAATCGTAAGCCAGCTCCATGCTGCTTCCTTCCTTAACCTTTAGTGTACCCGTGCACTGTGAGTGTACATAAACTGGTGTGTACTGACAGAGAGGGTCTACCTTGATTTCCTGTAAAGGTGGCTTGAAGGCACGTGGCTGACACTAGATTGGTTTTCTCCATGTAAGCACTAAATTGGTGGTTCAGAATCAGACTACTGTTTTCTGAACCTCATCTGACCCTCTGCTCTGTGTACTGACATCATGGCAGTGGTTATTTCTAGAAAGTATGATGGCTGTTCCCTAGCAACAACCTGTACCTTAGTAACTTGCTGCTTGGAAAAATAATTCTTAGTAGGAACCCACAAATATCTATACTGCTTGGTCCATGATTCTCATGCAGTCATATTGTCACCCCACAGAGTGGTGCTTTTTGATAAACATGCTATTAAATGTTTAGTTGAAAAACATTTTTGCAGTTCCATGCTGTGTTTCCCATTTTCTTATAACTTGCCCCAGAGAGAATGTAGTTGAGTTTTACCATTTCCAGAATGGCAGTCAGAATTAATAAGCTGTGCCTGGAGGAACATGCTAGCATCTCCGAGAATCTTCATTAAAAAAAAAATCATTACAGCATTTTTTTTCATATTACTTTCTAACTGTTCTGGAGACAGGGACTTTGGAATCAGTCACTTTTCGTTATGCAATCTCCTTGTTTGCCTCCACTTTTCGATTACAAAGAAAAGAACCATCCCTCATCACTGATCAGCCTAGGTACTGCTGACAGGTACCAGCCAAATAATAGTTGCATTGTTGTTGCCAGCAGTTAATGGAGAGAACATATTGCTTGTATCACTTTAAGATAAGAGACCTCCTGTAATCTGTTCTCATTAATGCAACATCTTTCATTTGTTGCTCTTACCCAGTACATCCTCCATATCCATGTTCATTGGAATTATGGTCTTTCTCTAACCCTCGCAAGTATTCACTGTGTCTGATTAATAAGCATCCTTTCTTTCAAAACCCCAGCTCTTTCCCATTGCTAAATGAATTTCTTTACTGTAGAGATCTCAGAAGAGAGTGCATATTCTAGTGCCAAACCAAAGCCTGGCCTCCACCCACAAAGACTGTGGAATGCTTATGTGGTTTTTGACCATCACATACAAATGGAGGATATGTATGTTTTTGCATGAACTTTGGATGGTGTCCTGCACTGTCACTAATGCCAGATATTCTGCAGTGCCACTCAGTTTGGATGCAAACTGAAAAAGCCTTCGGTGATATTCCCATCTTGTAAAAATACAGCTGGTAGAAGGACACAGGAAGAAAAAGGCATCTATCCTGAAGAAGTGTAGCAAGACACAGACAAGTACAAGGTCTGGTGTCAAACAATTTAAAGTTTTGTAGTTTGACCTCTGCCCTCTCAGTGACCAGGCTCTCTTCTTTTCGGAGGATAACAATTGGTGTTACATTCTGCAAGGGATCTGATACACAGAAGATGTAGCTTTGAGGGTCGTTCAGATCCCCCGCTCTTGGTAATATCTCCTGGGTCACATTAGTAAATGACACTCCCTCCCACACTTTGTTCATGAGGATGCTGTCACTGTTGCTTGAAAGTTCAGTTCTCATGCAGCTCTGCCAAAACACACTCACACACAAACACACACACATATTCCCAAGTGATGGATCTACTTTTACCATCCAAAGCAGCAAATTGTCTGTACACTTAGGATGCTGCCCCTCTATCTGAGGCCTGTCTGGCCACCTCTTCATCCATGTGGATAAGGACTTAATGAGGCCATTAACTGACTGTCCTACAGGTGCATCAGCATTATATTCTTTAAGCTGATATTTATTTATGTGTGTTTGATAACTGGGGTAGAGCTCTAATCCACGTGAACCCTTCTCAGACTTAGCCTAGGTTTACTCTCTGATTAAATAAAGTGCTCGGAGTCAAACAGTTAGGTAAATGGAAGCTGTGAGAATCAAACCCTTATCCACAAGAAGCAGTATGTTAACAGCTCATCGCCTTAATCCTGTGTGCTAACTAACAGACTAAGTCAGCCTAGCTACAGTTGCCTGTACCTCAGGTCTGAGTTCTCCTTTCACCAGTGCCACCCACACCAGTAGAAATAATCAGTCCCCACTCAGTTAAGCACTTGAAAATATTTTTGTCCTTTCCCCTTTAAGTGTTCTGTGCTCTGTGTGGAATCAAAGATGAATCCATTTTGTAAGAATTATGCTCCAAAGATCTTCTCATGTGTCAGGGTCTCAGAATGATAAAAACTACTTTGGACTGTGCTGTTCTCTTTATTTATTCATTCATTCATTCATTCATTCATTTTTCTTGAACAGGATAGTCCATCTGGGCAAGAAAATCCCATTTTTATCAGAGGCCCAGGAAGAAAAGCTAATTCATAACTTAATATTTAACTTGGACATGTAAAATCCTAGATTATCTCTCCTTTAGAACAAGCTCTGAAAATAAAATCGGTGTCATGCAACCCAAATAAAATTAAATGGAGTTCCAGTCCATCTGGTAATAGAAGGTTCATAGGTTGGTACTAGGCTATCGGCCCTAGGGCCTATACAAGCCTAGCCATAACAATTCCCTGGCTATTTCTTCCCACAATATTTACTTCCCTGGACCTTTGTCTAGCAGGGCGACAGATGTTATCCCAGGGTGAATTTCCTATCTCCCATCCAATCATCAAGGTTCCTTTTGAAGAGGGCCAAAGAGGCGCTCTGCTTGACATGTATGGGCAGTCTATTCCAGAGTCGGGGGAGTCTCTGGTTCAGGAACCTATCCCTCCAGCATGTTTAGTCAGATTATCTTAGAAGATGGAGCTTTTTAATTTCTTGTGTAGCACTAATGCAAGATGTCACATCCTCTGGCAGCATCATCCAACAGAGAAACCTATCTGCTGGATGGGTTTGGCCACCTTGGTGACACAGTCCCCTTTACTTGTCTCACAGGCGCAAGTTCCATGTATCTGTAAGTACTAGAGGTGCTGAAGATGTCTGCCTCTCCCTTATGCTTGTCCTTGGTTCTGCAGGCAGGAATGTTGAAGAGAAGTTCTTCTTCAGACAAGTCATACTTAACTTTCCAATAGCCGGGTGTGGTGTGGGTGGCGTCTATATCGCTGTGTCCTTCTGAATCTCATTGCAGATGGCAGATTTTTTTCCCGTGACATATTTTAAGAAAGGATTGAGACAAAGTATCCTCAGAGGTTCTTCTGGGGCAAAGTGAATCTAACGAAAAGTATTAAGAAATATAAGGTTCGCTGATCTGTGGAGTAAGAGGTTTCTGTTACTTCTACAGAAGCACAAAAAATGAATTCTTTCAGAAAACATGGTTCCATGTCACATATACCAAGCACGTAAGCCTCAATCCACCTATCTAATTACCCAAATGATAAGTCCTTCAGCAGTAAGCAAAAAATAACTACCTCTTAAAGAGTTGTACAAAAGATTAGCTGTGTTACTATGCTACTGACTGTGATTTACTGGAGAAAACTCTCAGTCTGCTGTGTTTGATTCCTGGAAACAGCATTGTTTCTATGTGTTTATTTTTGGTTCTGAATTTTTGGCACACAGATTTTGTTTTTTTTTTCTCTTGAAGTCCTTCAGCAGTCCTGATTTTACAGGGGATTCATTATATTTCATTGATACCAAATTGGCAACAGAAATAGCTCAAATTCAGTTATACTCAAAATATATAACTGGACTTGTCATATTTTGAGCAAATGAAATAAAAAAAAAAATGTTGTTTGTAGAGGGCAAGCACCAGCACCCCACCCTCTTCATTATTTTCACTCTGAGGTCACTGTACCTCACAGAAAGAGTGGTCACTGTCAGGTGATGTCAGCCCTGTCTCACTCTCTCTCTGGAAGTCTACAAGGATAGACCATCCACTAAACATTAGCGTAGAAGTACAGTGGTCTCACTCTTATGTACGGCAGTCTCACTCTTATGTACGGTGGTCTCACGCTTATGTATGGCGGTCTCACTCTTATGTACGGTGGTCTCACTCTTATGTACGGCGGTCTCACTCTTATGTACGGTGGTCTCACTCTTATGTACGGTGGTCTCACTCTTATGTAACTCAAACCTGAACTGTTGTGATCGAGCAACACAAGCTCAGCTGATTAAGCAACTAAACGCAAATCCTTTACAGGATCAATTCAGAAGGATGGAGTGACAAGGACTGAGGTTCACAACCACTTGGGATAAACTTACTAAGGAATAGTGGGAGTTGGGTTCCTTAAATGTCGGTTATGGTCTAGAACTATAGGGCCACTGTAATGGGCTATATTGAGAGACCGATTTGTCTCCCCGGAGTTCATTCTGAGGTTTAGCTCTTCTTCCTAAAAGATGCCATCAGACTGGTGCCTTCTAAAGACAGCATGGGTTTTACTTATGGTTGCATGTTGTCCTTTAAGAAAATTACACTACATTACATTTGCATGACAGAAGGAGGCAATAAATGCATTCAGACTGTCCTTTGAAGTGCCTTAATATTCTACCTCCCCTCCATTCCTGCCTTCCTCCTTACCCTTCTTCAACCTCTTCCATGTCCTTTTCAAAGCTTCTGTAGATGTGCTGTTCACCAGGTGTTCTGGTAGTTCATTCAATGGACCCACAGCCCTTTGTATAAAAAAGTACTTCCAGAGATCTGGGGAGTAGTTAGTCCCTACAGCCTGCTGTCTCCCCCACCATGTCCTTGTTCGGAATGACCCTTCACATCTCAGTGACATAATCGTATGCATTAGTATCATGTCCCCTTCTCACCATTGTTCAGTGGCATAATCGTATGCATTAGTATCATGTCCCCTCCTCACCATTGTTCAGTGACATAATCGTATGCATTAGTATCATGTCCCCTCCTCACCATTGTTCAGTGACATAATCGTATGCATTAGTATCATGTCCCCTCCTCACCATTGTTCAGTGACATAATCGTATGCATTAGTATCATGTCCCCTCCTCACCATTGTTCAGTGACATAATCGTATGCATTAGTATCATGTCCCTCCTCACCATTGTTCAGTGACATAATCGTATGCATTAGTATCATGTCCCCTCCTCACCATTGTTCAGTGACATAATCGTATGCATTAGTATCATGTCCCCTCCTCACCATTGTTCAGTGACATAATCGTATGCATTAGTATCATGTCCCCTCCTCACCATGGTTTCTGGTTTGAAGTAAGAAGAGCCCTGGCTCCTCTAACAACTGTCATATTCCTTCCACTGCTTCACTTAGATCTTACCGGTACCTTTACAATCCATCGCTTAGATCTTTCTAGTACCTATCCTATAAATTCCTTCAAACTGCCTGATGATGCATGCAGTACTTGAGATGTGGGCAGACCAAGGCCCTGCAGAGTGGAGGCATTACCTCTTTGCTAGTTTAATCTGGCCCCTTATGGCTACATTCTGTTTTCAGGGCTGAGTTCTGGACAGTTCTAGATTTGACTGCCTTCAGTCAGTGCATGAAATATGCCATTTGAAATTATTCAGTTTATTGCTGTTGTAGAGTCTCTGCAGTGTCCCTAATTCTCCCATTATGGAATTTCTGTTTCAGTTTTGTTTTGTTTTTTTTGTATTTTTCTGTCAGGATTAAGGCTTAAATTATATCTCTCACCATCTTATTATTTCCCTAAATCCTGATTCCTCCATCTTTTTAGCAGAAGTGTCCCTTTTAGCGTTTTGGTGGCAGGGAAAGAGGCTTTCCAGAACTATCTACTGTGGCCCATTGCATACAGCACCACAGAGCAGATGTCGATGTGTACAGTTTCACTGCACCTCTTAGAGCTTGTTGCGGCTCAAGATCGTGTGAGCATCAATACTCGTAGGCCAACAGTTGGCATTATCCCTGCAGCAGTAGATAGCTACTCTGCCCTCTCCTGAGGTGAGAAAGCAGAAGAGCAGCCATTTAATCCCACCTCACCTAAGTGAACCCTCTGGATCCTGGTCTACTAGTAGACCTTGGGTTCTAGGCATGCTAATCAGTGTCCTGTGTGGGTGCCAGTGTGCTTCCCATTCCATCATGATACCACTAACTGCACTGGTACCTGTGGGCACAGGTGATGAAAGAATTTTGGAAAAATGCCTGTGTGCTAATATTGGCTGTGCTGGGTCTCTGGTAATCTAGGCTTATTCAAAGGATGCTATCAGCAGAGTTAGACATTACTGCTCTTCTGCTCATTGGTGTTACTATAGCTGGCCATAGGCATAGGCCAGTTAGGTGGCTCCCTAGGGTGTCGCTCTAGCAGGGTAACTTTTCCAGTAATCTGAATGGTGTAGGTAGACCAGGATGGAGCCACCAGGTGCTGTGGGTGGGGGGGGGGGGTGGGGGTGCTGTGAAGATTGTATATCTGGGGTGCCAGTTGACCAAAGGCCGGCCCTGGGTGTTACACTGTGTGTATAACACTTTCTTAAACTGATAGCTTTTCCTATGATCAAAACAAGCCAACTTAAATTAGCCTGTGAAGGTAGGTTAAATAGTTAATTCAGAGATCTGCTGAAAGACCTCTGTTTGTTTGCTCTGTTATATCAGCAAGAGAAAGTAAATAAGAATATGCCTGGTTCTATGGATGAACCATTAACAAATCAACTCTGATACATACTGGCACAGCCAAGAATTTATAAGAAAGCTGCTTCAGCTTTTGAATGCAAGAACTTGCCATGATGTTATGACCATTTTTGTGGTTGTTTGTTGTTTTTTTGGCAAAGAGTTCTTGTTGCTTCCCCAGGTAGACAAATTACATCTTGATAATTATTGCTGGTCAACAGTATTATAACTTACAAAAGGGCATTTTAAATCAGCTTCTGGTGAGAAAATGTAAGTTGCATTTTATTCATTTGGTGTGGGACCAGTCAGCCATAAAAAAAAAAAAAAAACAATAAAATAGCAACACTTGTGGTATATCATAGTGTGAAAGCTTAACAATAGTAAACCTAAGGTAAGCTTTACTGGCATTTAATTTGTGTGGAATGCTGTAACGTATGCAGTTGTAAGTTGTGTAAATTTATGTGGAATAGAATTTAACTTTGTATTTAAGAATTGTGTGAATGTCCTTTAATTTGTAGGAGCACAAGTGGAAAGAAATGTTGTGATTTTGAGATAATCTGTACACCTTTGTCATGTCGTGTGGTGCATTGTGTTTTACCTGCTTTTGTAGAGGTTTTCAGCACCTTTTAAACTGGAGTTTGCTGTGCTGTGCAAATAAACCTGTCATCATTCTAGGTCACTACTCTTGACTTAGAATTAGTATCACGCAGAGAATATTGGCAAAGCCATCCGCATTACTTGTTTTTAGTACAATAATCTGTATTGTGATTTTTTTCTGATAATTTTAAGCTGCTTCTGCAGTTTTCTTTTCATTTTACTTAAAATATAGCCAAGACTGCTTTTCAGGGAAAGATGAGCCATCTACATGACTAACCAACACTAAAGACAAAAAAATGCAGCTTTCCTTTGTAAATTATAGATATTATAAAGCCTGTGACAGTATTACTTTATATAGTTGGAATTGTCCTGAAGTCAGCTCTGGCAGTCAACACTGTATACAGCCTAGGGGAGAGGGCACTCATTAACTGATAGGTAGAACATCTATTTAAAGTGTCTGAGGGAGAGTTGAAGTGTTGTCTGTGTTGATGGGGTAGGTAAATTTGGCCAAGGAACCAGGAAAGCTGTGCTGTTATTCGCTGAAAAGTGCCATAATACTAGTAATCACCTCCTAAACTACCAGCAGGCACAAGCATAGGTAGATGGGTGTTGTCTCACTTTGGTATCATTCAAGTGGACAAAATGTGCTCTGTTCTATTAGCTGTATGTACAACAGTGTGTGTTGGCATGCTGCATTCAACGTCCAGAATAAGGCACTGGAAGCTTTGCTGTATCCAGCTGTTTAGTTATGTTAAAACAGAACACGTCTGCAAAGTAACACCTCTTAGTAGCCAACCTGTGCAGATAAAAAGTAAACATACACTCAGAAAGTGTTCCTACAAAAAAAAAAAAACTTAATTGGGAGATAATGCTATCTGTGTACTAATTTGATTTAGTCACATTTTGGTGAATCTTGATCAGATGAGCCCAGAAAACAAATCTGTATCTTTTTTATAGATTTTATATCTTACTATAAATTTGTGCAACCTTGATCTTAGTTATAATAGGTAACGGCGTACAGGGATGTGTTCCTCCCATGGAACCCTTTCAAGAGTCTGCTTTCATTTTATGGAGTTCTTTTTTTGTGATTCAGTAAAAGGTAACCCATCTGGATGAACTATGTTGAATGTTTGGCAATATAACTGAGAAGTTAAGTCTATCAGGTACTAGTAAACCTTTCCCTGTACGCCAGAGGTTGATTCCAACAGCCTCTAGCTGCATTCTGTGTGACTGAGTATTTCGCTTAATGGAAATGTGGTCAAGGGTTGCCTGAAAAAAAAAAAACGTTTGTATGTGGCAGATCTGTTAGTTATTAAATGAGTTTAAGCAAGGATGAAACAAAGCTGAGTTTTTTCTCTTGCTGTTATTACAGACCGTCTCAGCATTGTTTTGCAGTCTCTGTGACATCACACAATGCATTCAAGAAGCTTTGTACTTTTTACTGTCTGCCACTGCCGATATACTGTGCCAGTGATTTCCCTATAGGTGATCGATCAGCAGCTGATTGGGTTACAACTATTCAAAGACGATCGCTAGAGTTCAAAGGCAGCATAATTAGTCTAGTTTGTGCAGGACCACTTTTTATGCAAGGCTGGTCTGTACTTCAGTAGAAAGTTTCTCTTTTTCCAAATTATTGTGCGACCATGTAATTTATTAAAATTATTTCAGGGGTGTGGGGGCTTGCCTGCCTACAAAACACTTATTTTGAAGCCTTTTATGTGAAAGGTCTCCCTGATATCTTGAGATTTAGCTTTGTGTCTTCAGTGGACCATGTCTGATTTATGACAGGAAGGGCTATTTAACTCTGTCCCCAAAGGAATTCTGGCTCTTTAACTTCAGAGTAAATGCAGAGTTTTTCGTTTGAAGATCTTAAACCCATATCCTCCTTTCTCATCTGAAAGTATTCCACCACAAGCTACTCAAAGCAAACACAGCATGACAAAAGCAACTAGCATTCCTTAAAAAATAACCTTAGTATATACTTGGGAAATAGAAATATCATCACTGGATTATGGCAGTCACAAACTGCATTGGCTTAGCAGGATAAAGCTGTGGTTATGTCCCAGGTGAATGGAGTCTGATTAGTGGTTCTGGCACCTGCTGGAACTAATTGGGATGGAAGAGGAGTGATGAGCCATTAACTGGTCACCTGTCCCTGGGGGAGGTTGTGAGGACATGCTGGAGACACAGCCACTTAAAGGCCCATGTGGTGATGCCATAGTCACAAAAGAAGACGTCGGTTTATGTCGAGAATCGGTAGTGTGAAGGACTTCCTCTGAAGCTGGTGCCTGCTCAGCGGCTCCGGACACATGGCTGTGATAAAAAACATTTGCTTCAACAATGGTGGTCAAAAAGGACACATCACCAAGTAGGTGGGAGTATTTCCCTCATGGTACCATTACACTCCCATGCTGGTTGACATATCTCAGCAAATCAGATGGAGGTGGGGCTAAAGAAGAAAAAAGTACACTGGGTACCGTAATATGGTGTCTCCTTTCCTGACCCCATTCTTCTTGAAAATGCACAGCAGGAAAAAATCCAGACAACCTACACATGAGGAGTTGGGCCTCAGTGTGTATAGAGATTCCTAGGAAAGAGATCCCTCCCTGGTGTGAGTCAAACTGAGATGCCACCATTGCATGGAAAAATCTAAGAATAGGAGTATAAGGGAAGCTGGCCACAGAGACCCCTAGCGTCATCAATATAGAAGTGGAATAGAAAATGCCTAAAACACTCTGGATTAAGTTAGGCAAGCTTCTTGAATGCCAGTAGAGCATGCTGAATGTGTGAACCTACTACTTACCTCATCTTGAGCATGAAATGAATTCCATTTTACTAGGAATGACTACCTTCTCAGTTTGAGACATGTGACCCTTCAAATATGCCTTTCCAAAAATCTACCTTGCACATGATTTTCCTTCATGAAGCTTAGCCTTAAAGACCTTTTCAAGTATGGCAAGTTTGAAAAGGTTACAGAGGCTTTGGACAGTGATCACTCTGAGCACACTACTTATCTTGACCCGGCCAAGAATTTCTATACTATTCTCTGTGCTGGAATTATTGAAATGTTAGATAAACATAATGTAAACCTATAGATTTTCCGCTGGATTACAAATTGGCAGTCCAACATTTCCCAGGCTGTGAAAGTTGCTGGTGCACTCTCTGAATGTTAACACTGTAAATAGTGAGGTATCACAAGGATCCATGCTAGGTCCTCCAATTTAACATTTATTTTGCAGACATCCAATCCAATGTACTGGAAATGTGGTTGATAATTTTGCTGACGACTGCAAGCTGGGTATTGTTATCCGCTCATCTGTTGATATTAAACAACTCTAGCAAGGGTTGGAATATGCAGATAACTGGTGTACGGAAAACAATTTAATGTTAAATACAAAAATGTTTAGCAGAGCAGCATTCAAAGGATTCTCCCACCTCGTGTTATAAAAAGGTAGTCTCCTTTGGACAGTGATGGCCATAAGAGACCTAACTATCTAACTCGATCATCATGTTTCCACCATAGTAAGAAAAGCCTGTCTGACCAAGTCAATTACCAAGATCTTCAACAGCCAAAGAAATCATTCTGTCGTTGTACTCTTCCCTTGTCAGACCCATCTTTGAATACAGTGGCCTTTTTGGTATGCAAAAATCCAAGCATATCACTTAACTGGAAAGACCACAAAGATTTCTAACAAAGAAAATTAAAGTTCATAAATCCTTCAACTGTCCTGAAAGATTAGGATGACTCTCCTTACACTCAGCTTACTGGCTACTCTGAAGTGACCTGTGTCTAGTCTTTTGAGACATGAAAGACCCATTCCTATTTAACCTCCAATTTCTTTTCAACAACTGAAAAATAAACCTACACCAAAACATAAACAAGATTCTCTACAGGGATAGACTCCTAACACAGTCTATTCCCAGCCAATGGAATAATTTGCCACTACAGGTTAAACAAAGGTCTACTTTTTCTACCTTTAAGGCTAATCTTGATGACTGGATGGGTAGGTACAGATTTACACCAGGTTTATCATGTAAGACCCTGTTCAATTTGGGAGGTAAGCAGTAGTGTTAAATACTTGTGAAAGGTGGCAATAACTTTTGTTTGTTTACGTAAAGGCATATTATGCCCCTGTGATCGTTGGCCTGGTATTATTCTTCCACTCCTACGTTCCTATAGGTTATGTGTAAAAAGAATGAAACATGGAGTTACGCTGTTCTTGGACTACAAGTGCTGAGCGAAGAAGTAAGTTAATGTATTGGGGATGGTGCTTCTTATGTTCTTTTTAGCTGTCCTTTAAGTGAAAAAATATTGGTCTCATAGGTGCAGACAGTGAAGATAACTACATAAAGTCAGGGCATGAATAAGTTACAGATATGGTGAAAACTTCCAATATCAAAATGGTAGAACTAAAGCAGAAGTCAAAGAGGTGGAAGGTCCGTTAGGAATGACTGAGCACAATGTTTGTGGGTGATACTGACAGGACATGTTGCCATTCCTGTCTGTTCTGCAGCTGAGCCGGGAAGTAGAGGGGAAACATAGTGCTTGGTAAAATTATTCTGTTTCTGGTTTGTACACCATAAAACTAAAATATTCACTCAAGACATTAATGATTCTGGTTTGAGAATAAACAAATGCCTCTCACTAAGCTCGTCTAGGAACAACGAGAAGGTGAATTACACCATGCATTGTAGCAAAGCATTCCTCTACTTTAAGGCAGAGTGGTGAAGCAGTTGTGTTTGGAATCACCTTGCAGCACACCCCTGGCCTGAGTGAGCAAATTCTACCCTTAATTGTTTTACGAATGTGACAGCATTTCTTAGGACCCCAAGTTGTAATGCAAGCTCCACACCGGTGCTGTTCTGCTAGGTAATTGTAGGTGTTGGTCAGTGATCCCAGCTGAAAGTAGCAGTCTTGACTTTTAACGCATAATGAGCTGTTGTGAATACATGATCCTCAGAAGAGTAGCACAACAGCTGGAATTATGTGACAGACATAAGCAAACAGTACTACAGTTAAAAAATTGTGTGCTTTGACTCTAAAGTAGTGTATTTTGTGGATTTGATCACTGTTGTTATAGTACCATGCTGAAACAGATGAGAATTGTCAATCCTAGTAGCCAGTATTTCCAGATAAATCGTGCCAACGGTTGAGTAATCGGTTTGTCATGATTACATAAATAGACCATACAAACTATGTGGCTTTCCCTCTATGTTTTGTAAACTCCCTCCCTCTTTAAAACAAAAGTGTTCTTTTTTTAACATGATTTCACAGGCACTGTCCTCATTGTATATATTATGCCTTCTACTGAATAAGCTTGTACATTGCTTCCAGCTGCTCCCCCCCAATCAAACACTTTAACCTTTTCAAATAAAGTATGTAGGTTTATCCTGCAATTCCCACACAGAGAATAGTATTGTGGAAATGTTAACAAAATCAGAGTGGTTACGTAGCATTTATCTCTGCTCATCCAAAGTTTCATAGTCTGTAATTTTTTCTTCTTACAACATTGCCACATTTATGTTTGCTCTGTCTTTAGCACTTATGATAAATCCCTGTGGTCTTTATCTTCCATTCTGTCCCATTCTGTTTTTCCAGACACCAGACTTCACTGTTGTAGCAAATCATTTTCTGCCAGTGGCCCTAAACTATTACATAGCCCTGGCTTTCAAGCCCTACCCACTTTCTAGGCATTTTCTAATGCCGTAAAATTCAACATAACATTGCTTGTCAGATTCTGAGGCCAGCCAGCCTCTGAAGCCCCAAACAACTCTAAAAGCATCTGGATACATCTAACATTAACTGTTTAGTAATTTTATATGGGACCAAGTGAAATGCAGAAAGAAAATCAGTGAATGCACATTTTTTACAAATCAGTAATGAAGAATATAGCAGGGCAAGTTTAAGAGTGAGTGTTTATCTGTTTTGTCGGGGGGGGGGGGTGCTGACTTCAGCAGAGGATGTCAAATGCTTTTTTGTATGGAGAGGTCCAGCGAAGATTTCACTAATATTAAAGGGAGTGTCAAGGACTTTTCTGTCTTTGGTGGAAGGCTCACTGAGTGACCTAGAAGGGTTTATCCAATACCAAAGCTGGTTGGAGAGAGCAGTTTGTGTTACCTAACTGTTCCGGCTCTTAACTTGTACATCCAGAGTTACAGAGTTAAAAATGATTAGGAAAAAGGCCTCAAATTAGGAACATTTTTAAAACGTCGGCACTATTAACCTAGAATTTTTCAAAAGAATTTCCAATTTTACTAGTGATGGCAGAGAAGTTTGAGAGCAAATTAGTGGTGTCCCTCCAAAATCTGGACAGTAGCTTTGCAGACTATGAACTGTGTTGTATTAATATTTGTTTTGTGCATTTTACCCTCTGAAGTGAGATCTGGTACCTTGATTACTCATAATGTACTGCATAACCCATTACCCAACTGACTGGGATATGCTGATGCACATTTCTGATATCTCTACAGATTTATTTTTCTCTGTTATTTTTCTGGCTTTTCCCTGTAAAAGGTAATGGTGACCCAGTTCACCTGCTTGTTTGTCAAACTAGTAAAATAAAATGCAGACAAAAGTACTTTGCTACTGCATGAAAAGTCAGCCTAATTATCCTGACCTGCTTCGTGTAGTTTACTGTTCTTTAGCATAGACAGCTGGTGTAATCATACCATAATACCAAGTACTTCTGTCGTCCTATATAATCTTTATGTTTGTTCCACTGCTTTGTGAAAAAAGGCATATCAAATTTCCCTGCTGTTCTTCTCAAAATACCTGTCAGTCTGGGAAAAGTATGTATTTCAGACAAAACTATGTCATTGCCTAGCACAGATGTAAAATTCTTGCTGCATAATTTAGACTTAAATCTGACACAAGAGCCCCAAATGAGGAACACATCTGAAGAAATGTCTCGGTCTCTTTATAAGGCTGATTACATGAAAAAAGATGTCTGTTTTAGTAGCTGATAATATGTATTTCTAATATTCATTAATTTTCCCGAAAAAACATGATGTTTAATGAAAAACAGCCCACAATAGAGAGGTAAAATCAGGGGGCACTGGTGGAACTTAAGTCTTGAACTGTGTATACAAGATAAACATTGGAAGCGAATCTCAGATTGACTTCTACTTATCTGTGTTGGCAGTCACCATTGATTCCCATGAGGTATCACATGAAAAGGGTCGCAGATCCTGGAAAAAAGATACACACACACATATTTTGCTACTTCTGAGAACCACAAAAAAAGAGTAAGACAGACTTTTTCTGTTAAAAGTCTGATGAAACAGAGACTTGGTGAGCTTTCATTGTTTATGCCTACAGATTACATAGGTACATAGCAGTAGGTCAAGAGTTCTTGCCCTTGTTGGGGAGGGGCAGTAGGGGCTGGACATACAGCAGTAAAAGGAAATAATTTGTTTGGCTGAAAAGGAAACAAGGTCAGCTATTGTTGTAGGGTTGCACCTGGAAGATATGAAATTTTTTGCAAGAAGACAAAAACGGCAACAGACATCATTGAGATAGGAGCAGGGGTGAGAGGGTGTCAAAAAATATAAATGACATTTAATGCCAGTAGCAAGGTTTAACAACAACCAAAGTGATGATCTGTGACTAATTGCTTTATAAAACAATCAGCAAGATTTTCTGCTGTTCACCTATTGATTCCCAATATTGTCGTGGCTAATGAGAGAGCAGTCATATTATAAAGCCTCTCCCTCCATGCATTGCATCTCTTTATTGAAAACCTGCAAAAAAAAAATCATACATAAATTTGTGCCACGCTGATTAAAATGAAATTCAGTACGCATTTGGTGGATGAGCTACCAAACTATTGTTCTGCCTTTGTTAGAGAGTTACAAGTATTTTTGCTGAACATAGTTTTATGAAATAATGGAATATGGTATTATATATGCATGCATACAGGTTTGTTGTGTTTACATTTTGTACATACAGAAATAAGGATGACAAAGAACATTACTTGTTAATATGCCTTTGGATAGTAATTTACAGTACAAGATGGGATTAAAACTAAATTAACAACTGTGCAAGTCTTGAAATCCATTTTAAGACTGATATGCATTTTGGAGTTAACGAAGCATTTTATTTTTCACTCCAACTGTACCAGACCATACGCAAACTTTCCTAATAATGGCATAACAAAAAAATATAAACATACAAATGATTGCACCCCCCTCAGTGCCTTCAAGCAATACATACTTACATACACATATATTAATAAAGCATACCCTTATTTTTACGCCTCTGTTGTTTGTGACTGCATAAATAGCTTCATAGCCCCTCCCCCCACTGATGGAACAGCCACCTATGCTGAGTTATACACCAGTGCTTTATACGAGCAGCTGTGTAATTGTCTTGACTCTGCCATACCTGATAGAACTAAAGCACTCTCCCTACCTAACCTGCTTATTACATGTATGCATTCATTGTACGTAAATACCTTCCACCTTTATTCTCCCCTTTTCTGGGGATTAATCTTATTTACTGCCATCTTACTAATGTTAGTTTTTATACCATTCACAGATGATTTACGACCTCCGTACAACATAAACTCTGCACTACTTGTTCTCTAATCTGTCAGCATGTAAGTATGTAGTGTATGTTCTTCTATTTTCTGTTATACTTTGCTTAGTTTTACTATGTAATATTACAATATGCTTAATTGTACTATTTTTACTATGTAATAATTTGTACTATGTAACATGGAGCTTTTCCTCCCCCGGCCTCCACTGAAAACAGGCTCTTTGAGCCCAGTGGACCTCCCTGGTCATCAAACTGGAAATAAATAAATAAATAAATAAAGCAAGATCTTCAAGGAAAAACAAACCTGCCTGGTGGACAATTTCCATTAATAGGCTGTACAACAGGAGAAGGAAATTGCTGTCTAAGAGCAGGAAAGAACAGTCTCAAAACTGGAAACTCTCCCTCCTCAACTTAAACAAAATAATAAGACTCCTAGTGAAGTCCTCTGAGCTAACTACAAATCCAGATTAGCTTCCCTAAGTAAGGATAACCAAAATGCGTTCTTTAGTTACAGCTGTAACCTAAAAGGTAAGGCTCAGATTTGCGCTGAACTCGTAGTTAATGGTACTACATATACAGAACCTGTGGATATAGTAAACTTGCTGGCAGAGAGGTTCAGTGAAAGTTCACTCCCCTGTCCCCAACAAATATACCCTAAAGCATCACTAACGCCTGTTCCCCACCTAGTATCTCCAAGGAGCAAGTCTTAAACACTCTCTTCAAAGCCAAAAACACAGCCTGTATGGGACCAGACAACATCCCGGGCTGTGTTTTACATGGGTTAAAACAGGAATTAGCATCACCATTGGGCATGCTTGTCAATCACAGCCAAAGCACTGACTTCATCCCAGCAGAATGGAAAACAGCTACCATCATCCCTTTGCACAAAGGGTGTGCATCCATAGACCTCGGGAACTGTAGATCCATTAGCCTGACCAGCCATATCTGCAAGGCCATGGAATGACCTTGCCTTCACCCATCATGGACCTTATTAACAAAGATATAGGAAAGCAACAAATGCTCGACCCCACCCACTTTGTCTTTGTCAAAGGAAGATCATGCCTGTTAAACATGGTGGACTTCTTCGAGACAGTCACCAAAGCCCTGGACGAGGGGAAATCTGTGCTTACGGCCTACCTAAACTTAGCCAAAGCCTTTGACACAATCTCCCACTCAAGCATCATTGATAAACTCACCCAGATGGGTATCAACCCATATATTGTCAGGAGGGTTGCAAACTAGCTCACTGATAGAACTCATATGGTCAAAATGGGGGAGTCCACCTCCTCCAGCAGACCCGTAACCAGTGGTGTTCCACAGGAATCAGTTCTGGGACCTCTGCTATTCGGAATTTACTTTTGCAAAGTACAGGCTGACAAAGTTTGCTGCTGACTGCAAACTGAGAGTGATCATTGAAACTTCTAGTGATGTCAACATCCTGAAAGAACATCTTATGCAGACTAACGGCTAGTGTCAAAGTCATAGTCTTAAACTTAATGAAAAAAATGCATTATCATTCCCTTCATCAAGGGTGATGTTCTTGCAAACTACCACATCAATATCAGTACCCTAGGCACACAGTCAGTGATGAGAGGTATGGGCACATAGGTTGACATCAACATTAGCTTTGATCACCATGTCTCCACAGTGGTAAGAAGGGCATTTTATATTGCTCATTTCATAAGTAAGGGCATTGCTTCAAGAAAATAAGTTGTAACCCCCCCTATACCCTTCCCTCATCAGGCCAGTAATAGAGTGCAACGTTGCCTTTGGTATGTTTCTTTCCAAACACCTGCAGTAATTGGAGAGACCACAAAGGTTCCTTACAAAGGCAATTCAGGGTCTTAAAGATCTGCCTTATGCAGACAGACTGAAACCATTGTCACTTTACTTCTGAGTTGTGCAGACTGCTCAGAGGCAATCTGTGCCTTGTATATGGAGCAATCTCCTACCCAGTTTTAATGGAAATGCTCCACATTCGCAAATCAAATAGCACACAGGTCACTCACTCAAAGGACCTTAACCCGGTATGTGACATCAACAGAACTTGCTGGAGAGACAGATTTATCTCACAGAGGTTACCCCACCTTTGGAACAAACTTCTTATTCATGTTAAACAAAGCCCCTCGTTGGCCCTATTTAAGCATAATTTGGACAATTAGATGGGTAACAGGAAATTCACCCTGGGGGTTCCACCTGTGTCCATCTTGGACAGGGGCAATAGGTGCTGATTTTAGTGTCTGCTTGAACCAGACACCCTTGGGAACATGGGTTGACCTTGGCTAGGCTTGTAAGGGTCCTGGGGTCATTAGCCTAGTAACCTAATATGATTTTATGATCATATGGACTCAGTTTGCAAATGCTTTCCCTCTGGACACATCACCTAATCCTGTACTCACCCCTTCACCAGTCAGGCACCATTATCTTTCTCATATTATTTCCCTAAACTCATATATCACATCTCCTCCACATTGTATATAGTTGATTTCTGTATCTCCTTACTTTACTTTTGCTATCTTCTGTACTCTGTATGCTATCTCTTTAATATTTCATTCTCTGTCATTCCTATTGTCCTCTGTGCTGTGTGCTTTGCTGTTGTCACGAAAAACAGACTGTAGAATAAAAAAGATCCACAAAATGGCTAAACTGGATTGTTGGACTTAAGAAGTTGGACAAAAAGCACTTAAATAAATTGTGTCCAAGAAGTTTAGCCATTATGTGGATCTTTTTTATTCTACAGTCTGCTTTGCTGTTATTACTGTTTTTCATTCATTGCGATCTTCATACAACATTTTTTGTATATGTAATATTTCTTGTTAACTTATTTGTCTACTGTCATGTATGTTTGTCCAGAATGAGACTGAAATAGGTTCATTTGGATCTGTTACACTGGTTACCAAATTGAATAAATAAATAAACAATGGTTAGCAGAAGGTCAGTGGAGGCTGGGAGACCAGGAAATACCCAAAGGGCAAATCTGACAAAGTTATGTAAGTTCTAAAGTAAAAGGCAGTGTAATACAGCAGCACCACATGAAATATTGATCCAGAGATACATGTCCCAGGAGAAGCATCTATAGCAGCTGGTTAGCACCAGGAAAACTTCATAATGTGTTTGTGTTTGTGTGTATGTGTGTGTTGTGTGTGTGTGTGTGTGCGTGTGTGCGTGTGTGCATGTGTGTGTGTGTGTGTGTGTGTGTGTGTGTGTGTGTGTGTGTGTGTGTGTGTGTGTGTGTGTGCGTGCGTGCGTGCGTGTGTGTGTGTGTGTGTGTGTGTGTGTGTGTGTGTGTGTGTGTGTGTGTGTGTAGTCTCATTGTACTGATCATGTATGAAAAGGACAAGTCAAACTAGCAGGCCAGACTCACAACTGCCAAAAAGAGCACTGAATTCACCAGCAGCTGTATAAATTAAAGCAAAACACAGTCATTGAATCTAGGACACTTGTTAGAATTTGCAGATTGGCAGCTGGTCACTTTTTTAGTGTCCAAGTGTGTGATAATGCGTGCTTGGATGAACTGGAAGTTCACTAAATGAGAGTGCTGTCATGGGAAAAGCTAAAAAGTTATACATTCTCAGTGATAATCACATCAAGAAAAGGTTACGGGGGTGTAGCACCCTATATAGGGGGACTTTCCTATTTTTCACAGTTATTAGGTGATTTGATTTGTTTTACCTTCAATCATCTGGCAATTACAAAATTATCATGAGTCCTCCTGAGAGGCTACCTTTAAACTGGCTGGTTGATCCATAAATCACTGAACAGCAGAAAATAACTTCAAAGTGTTTCTGTTTGCAATGAAAATCTGATTGACCTGTACTGTACCGCCTATTGGCTAATAAGTAAAAAAATCATGGTTCAGCAATTTTTCATTTGTCTACCTGCAGCCCACATATACGTTAACTCAGCTACTTCCTTATATCACCAAGAGCTCAATTTCTGTTTTTTATTTGTTGTTAACCAGATAGAGTCAATGACTGGTCCAAGACTCATTTTAGCAATGACTTAGGCCAAAGGTTAAATGTTTCAAGCAAAATACATTCAAAGCTTTCAACGTTTTTCTCCTGATAGCAAGATATTATTATACAAGGAAAGATAAGAGAGTATGACAAACTGTACAGCTGCTAGTCATGATATTAGAGAAGAAAAGATGGATTTACAGACACGTCTTACAGCATTCATACAGCACCATGTAGAATGGTCAGCTAAGGGCAATGAAATGTCCGGCATAAGCTAATTAAGCTTTAGGTGAGCAAATCAGTCATTGCCAAAGCTTTTACAGTGAGATGTATGTATAAGTGATCAAACAGTTAGGTTATAAGGAAAGATTACTAGTGTGTTCAGACTGGGCTTCTGAACTGCATTTTTGGAAAAAAACTTGTCAGATGTGCATTGCAGTAATGAAAATGTTGGTGTCTTGTGCATGGTCTTGAGTTTTGGAATGAAACGCACAGCAGGACACCGTGCTTAGTTTCCAAGATACACACGAGATGTAGTTCTCATAGATAAGGTTAAGAGCAGAGCAGCTGTACACAGCCAGTAAGTATTAGGCAGGCTGAGACAGGGTGGGATGTCGTCAGGGTGTCACAACTGTTACAGACTGAGAGATTCTAATAGCCTTTTGAAAGAGATTTGCGCTATATACTGGGAGGCAGTTATGTGGGAGAGGGCATATTCTGATTTCGGTACTCAGAAATGTTTTGTAACAGAGATTCACTTTTCTTATGAAAGATTATTTTATGGGCCCATTGATTTATTTATTTATTTGTTTTCATTTGTTAACCGGAATAGAACACTGAAGCCAGTGGACCATTTTCAGGCTCAGACAACAACAGACAGAGAATAGCAAAGCTGATATTCCCAAGTAGATACACACAGTGATAAATAGTTAAGAATGTTCTGCAAGCAACCTGCCAGAACTCTCACTAAACATACAGACATAACAAAAAAAAAACTGTCATAATTAACACTCCATATCAAGTTATATAACTGGCTCAAACTGCAGCATGTATAGTAAATATTCAGTATGTACAATATATATACAATTAGGTTCTACCTTTATTCTAGATATGTGTCATAAATTAATGCAGTTTAGGTGATTTCATGGTACACTTTGATAAAGTCCTGACCATGACCCAAATGACCCTGGTCTGTTAGCAGTTCAGGTGTTGGAAGTGCAATGCAAAGAGGGCAAGATTGAGTGGCCAACATTATCACTCCCTTCATGCAAAGAGGCAGAGTGACGGGCCAACATATCACTGCCATCAAGGGGGGTGGGGGGGGGCATCCCAACCTGTGGTGCTGTTGACTCCTGGCAAATCCTGGATAGTCTGTATCAGGGACAAAGAAAGGGGCATGCGACAGACTTGGAACTGCCAACCAGTGTTGGTGCAGTGGCTGCAGTAACCCTTGAAATAAGGAACTAGCATGTAGGGCAGGCTGCTGGGGGAGGGGTGGGGCAAAAACACATGCCAGGAGGGCTAACCATCTTCCTCATTGGTCACCTTAAGTGAAAGGTCTCCATTACTGGTCCCCTTCTCCAGCATAGAAAGCCATAATTTGGGATGGTAAATCATTTGGGATGGTAAACCAGACTCACTGGTGCAAGGAGGAAAGGAGATTCTCAGATGGGTGCAACCACATGGCCAGAGCACCATGGTGGGATCAGAAGTGTGGTATAAAACTGAATTTTTTTAGGTGGTCAACAAGCTAGGTGGAGTCCTGCCCTGAATGCGAGGCAGTGTTTTTCTCTTTTTCAGTAAGTGTTTGATGTTTGGGACACTATTGCTGTCTGTCCCATTGTCTTCTGAGCCTTTATCTCACACACAGCAGTATGTTATCAAAACACTGAATATAATTATTTCCATCTTTCATTGTTTACAAGTTAATGACTGTACTGTAATTGTTAACAAAGGGATCAGAGTTTGCTTTCAAGGTCTGATAGTGACAGTGATAAGTGAACTTTTAATGACCACAAAGAGAGATATGAATGAGTTGTGATCATGGCTTCCATTAGGTAATGTGTGAAACGATTCACAAGCATTAGGGCTGTTTGTAAGAGTTAGAGCCCACACTGAGTCATTGCCACTTATTGGCTTTTGTGTACTTGGGGAGGATAAAAGATGAAGCATTTTGTGAGTGACTACACATGAAGTTAGTTGCCTGTGGATTGGGTTTTATTCAGTTGAGATTACAACCCTTTTAGAAATATGATTTTTTTTTCTCATTCTAAACACATTCCATGTGTTTGGAGGTCATGGGGGCCTAGCAGTTGTTCACAAATATGTGTAGTGGATGGGGGGCAAGATATGGATTCTACAAAATGCACACAACTTTGCAGACCATGACTTATCACAGAGGTCTTTCTAGGTTGAATAAGAGAGGATAACCAGTAGGGGAATGTATCATCTTTGGCTTATGAAGACGGTGCTCATATTCTATGAAGCTGCATTTTATTATTGTTTCATTGTTTCTTATTCCTAAGTGATCATTACAGGAAATATGGTATGAAAAAGGAAAAAATGGACAAAGAGAGTATGTCTGGAAAGTACATTTTACTGGTGATATGACAACATGGAACTGTATCAAATTAGTGCAAAAACTCAAGCAGTATAACAAGCTGATGTGATGTTTTGAAATGTGTTTTTGGACTGAATAGGTCGAAAACAGTAAGATGCAAGGAAAGACAAAGAAATGTGAAGCATGCTTCCACTATCCATTATTGTTTTATTTAATTTAACTTTAGCCATGAGGAAGGATATAGCACGATAAAAATGAAAGGGTAGTTTCTTGTCCAGGTAGTGCACCACAGAATTATATGTAGCTGAAAATAAATAGCATGATTAATAATAGGTTAACATGCAGTTGTTCCGAAGTAAATATCTGGCCAGAGTGTATAATTCGAAAGAAATTATAGTTTAGCTGACCTCTTTGTTCAGGTCCTGGGAAATAAAATAGTGTGGATTGAGGATACCTTGTCAGTGTAGTCATTACAGACGTATGGGTGCTATTACATAATGCAAACCATGCATGTATGCTTAGTAGTGTTACTGTTTGTTTATGTTAAGGGATGAAAAGCAAACCATGAAATGGCTTGATTTTGCAGTGGATGTTCCAAAAAGTAATGTTTTAAAATCTTTTTGTTTTTGTTGTTTTTTTAAGTGTAAGTGATACGTGGTTGGAATTTTCTGGCAATAAACTAATGTGGGTGATATATTGATGATCAGCCTGGGCTTCAGAATGCACAAGCCAGTGCATTTCTTTGTGCTGGTCCCAAGCCCGGATAAATGGGGAGGGTTGCGTCAGGAAGGGCATCCGGCGTAAAACTTTGCCAAAACATTCATGCAGACAGCAGTAAATATTTATGTGGAGGACAGGAAGAAATAGAAACAGATGATCCACTGTGGCGACCGCTAATGGGAACAGCCGAAAGAAGATGATGAGCTGTCTAAAATTGATCTTCTTCTTCTTAATAAGCAGTAGTGACATCTCCAGGCATTTCTGTAACATTGGTTGAATGATACTTGTAGGTGTCTTATATTACTAGCTCATGCTCACATTAATACCTGCAAAACTGTACTACCATACAGTCTGTTAAAAGAGTCCATTTTAAAGCTGCTATGATGGACAATGCATTGATACTTCACACTGGTCTAAGTCAGCTACTGAGATATTAGGTGCTGTTGTTATACCCAGTTACGCATATTGTCAAAATGTTCACATTTCTGTAAACATCTCAATAACTAACCACCACAGAAATGCTTGATCTCATATGAAAGCTCATAGCTGCATGAATTAAAATATACTTTACCCTGTATGTAGCTGAGTAGTCACTGAACTATTCTAAGTTGTTTGCAAAACATTGCAAGAAGTGTTTATCCTGTTTCTTGTGGCATATAATATCCATCAAGTCTGTGAATCTAATGGTTGTTACCACTTTAAAGGTATTTTTGTGCTGAACAGTTTGCTGTTTGTATTTCTTTAATAATGTAGCTGTAGGGATGTGAACATTTGCTTATATTGTGACTTTATAGTGATGTTGTAAACAGGCTCAGAAAAATAACCATTGGAAAATAGAGAACAACTTTCTAGAGCTCCAGTGGAGGCAATGAGTTAATTCGTCCGAAACCAAGATGGCAATGCTAGTAGCAGACTTCATCTTTTTAAGTTGGTTTCATTTGAACAAACAAAGGTTAATTCAGAGCTCAGGTATCTTGTCTTTTACCAACGTCACTATATGAATTTTATGTTATGTACATTGTTAAAAAGGTGGACATGTAGTTTGGTGCTTTGAATCACATAAAAGATTTTATGACACCTACTAGCCATGGATACTGCTGTACATGGGTCTATATTAGGTGATCGAAACTTTAGGTAATTAAATACCTAAAGATCGACACCTAAACAACGAAAGCTGTAAATATCGAACAGCCACTTCCGCTTTTGTAGGGAAAGAATTTGCCTGGCCGTTATCAAGAATCTGCCCTTTTCTCCACTGTAGAGTGATCTCGGAGTTGCTATATTTAGTTGGGGGTGGGGGGGCACAGCCTCCACTCGATTACGGTTTGAATTTTTTTTTTCTCCGACCAAGTGAATTCTTTCCTTATGAAAGAATTTGCGGAAATGGCTGTTCGATGTTTACAGCTTTCGCTGTTTAGATGTTGAGCTTTAGGTATTCGATTACTTAAAGCTTTGACTGTATAATATAGACCCCTGTATGTAATTTTAAAAACCATGCTAGTCCACAGAGACTCGGACCACAAAGCTTGTAAGCAAACCACAAGAATGTATGTTTAAACACAGGAGAAAATAAGAAATACAACTTTTTTACTGCTTTCATTTTAATGTAGCAGAAACTTCATCAGCAAAATTTACTATAGTTTAAAACACAGTTTAAATACGTATTTACAAATCACATGACAGCCAAACCCCCAAACCCGTCTAAAATTTAAAGCGACAAACAGTAGAAATAAAAAAATACAGAAAATATAAAGATGCATACATAAATACAGTCTCAATAAGGTACTCTTAAAGGGAATATAATTACCGTTCAAGTCCTTTTACCTTCAATGGACAACTAATTAATATATGGTCATTTAGTCAGGACCATGTACTCGAATCAAGGAAAAGTTCTCATCTCTCTAAGAGTAACAACCATGGACCACCACGTTCTCTCTCTCATTCACTTTTTTCAATAAGAGTAAATTTAAAACTGTTGTTGTTGCTTGTCTTTCAGCTTTTCCCGGTAAGGGGTCGCCACAGTGGAACTCCGGTCCGCTAATGATTGGCAATAGATTTTTATGAAACGCCGAGGTGCCAGCTCGACGCCCAACCTTCAACAAAGGCATGCCCATTTATGCACGCATGTCTTTCGAATGCTACCCAACCACGGGGAGGACATGCAGACTCCACACAGAATGCACTCACAAGCCCAGCCGAGAATTGAATGGGAGAACCTCTTGCTGTGAGGTAACAACGCTACTGCTGTACCACCGCGGCTCAAGAGTAAATTTAAAACTATGCCCTGGAAACTCAGATATGTATCTAGCCAATGCACTGTTATCCTTATTTTTTCTTTATGTCGTTTACATGCTCGCAAAATCTTTCGTTAAGTTTGCGTTCAGTCTTCCTCATATAATAGCTAGGGCAACACTGACATAATGCGACATAGACAATGCCATCAGTCTGGCAGTTATGTACCCCTTTTATCTTAAAATTTACATCTTTAATTTTAAACTCATCACAGGTTAAAATGTAATAACAAATAGAACATCTACCACACTTCATCATTCTCGGCAGTCTATTTGATTTATTTATTTTTGATTTATTTCCATTTTGGACTTGTAGTTATGACAGAATGATTATATCAATAGGATGGCAAAACTCCTATCTGATAACACCTGTGTAGTTTCCTCTTGAAACGAACTTAACAATAGCGTATGACAAAATTAAAAATGAGCTTAACGATATGTTTATTGAACAACAAATTAGCTATGAGGAGTTTCATTTTCTACATACCACCCTTCCAATTGTGCAAAAGATTTCTGGTATTCCAAAAAATACTCAAAAGCATTTACCAACCACCTATGCGGCCAATTGTAGATGCCAGAGCATCTATTACCCACCCTATTGCAAAATGTAAGCTCCCTCTCTTATCATTTCACTAACCCCCCCCCCAATATTTCCTTTATTTCTCCCATCTAGCTTCTGTCTTGTTCTCATTGTAGAACGGCCTAGACACCAATATGTATCTTATGTATCGTTGCGTTAGTTGTATTCTGTAATTCTATAGACATGAATATCTGCTGTGTAACTAATGTGTAACTAATATGTAAGAAACTGTGTGCTTGTTAATTGTATTCTGGAACATTTCTCCCCACACCTTTGCTGAAAATGGACAACTACCAGTCAGAACTCCCCGGTAAAACAAATGTCAACTAAATAAATACATAAATAAAGTCAGTGTTTCGTGATAAAACCTCATCACAAACATCAGCTACAGGCCTACAGCTAATGCTTAGCAGTCAGTGAAACTGCTTGCTTTTTATTTTATATAATTGATATTATCTAAACTAAAAGCATTAACCTGATGGCAATTAAATAAAAAGAAAAGCTGATGCATGATTTTTAAGTAAGCACTCCAAAAGAGGATACATTTGTAAATCCCCTCAGAATTGACCTGATGGCTTATTGATAATACAGTATAACTCTTTCAGACTGTGTAAAATTAGCAAACACCATACAACAATTAATCTTGTAACTTTCAGACTGTAAATTTGCCCTGACCATTTGGATATCCCTTTCATTGTTTTGATGAGTATATAACTATAAATTTATTTTCAGAACATGTTCGTCATAATAATTTATTCATGCATTGCTGTATCCAAAAACAGTAGCAGTAGTTTGCACTGTTTATATTTTTTTAGGAAGTGTCTTGGTACATATTTTTTCATAAGTCTGGGACCTGGAATTTTAGTTTCTCTGTTCATATGGTATAGCGCAGTGAAATGTCTAATCTGCTGCTCAATGTTTTTTTTTTCCCAGCCAATAAATAAAAATATCAGTTTTCATCTCACTGTTATTTCTGGTACAACTATATGTATAAGTGTTGAAGCCAAAACTGACTACATAGTAAATAGGAAGATTGCTATTAGTTAACACTTCTTGAGTTTTGAAGTGTCCATGTAATAATACATCACAATTTGTTAGTTGATAAATGTGTACCACTTTACAGATCTTATTTACACATTCAGTACAAGCCAAGTCTTCTAAAAATATGCATTTTTTACAATAAATAGATAAATAATAATGTTTTACTGAGTCCTGAGTAAACTAGCTTCTGTTTTTAAAATCTGTGCAGTTGTACTAAGTTGTTTTCTTAAATATATTATCCTCATGTTAAATGTGTCACGTTTTCCTGTTGGATAGTGTGTACTTTGGTTGTCACATTTTTTTATATATATAATATGAGCTGGACACTTTAAGGTTCAAAATTCCTAGTTAGAAACTGTAATCAGTTTCAGTTTTTGGTATGTAAAAGAACAACAGACTGAGTGGAAGAATATATACAAGGAAATTATGTATATGAACAGCTGGTGCTATCGACTTGTGAGGAGAAGCGTTTTTAGATGTGCTTATACGTGTTATAAAAGTCAGGGCCAAGCCCATACCAGCCTGAGTAAGAAATGTACACATAAATAATGCAATAACAAATAATTTTATTAGATGATAAAATAAGGTAGCTGTAGAAGATGTACTTTAACTGTATAAGCAATGTAGTGTATTTTTTCCAGTGTGGGTAAGTGAGCTCTGTAGGTGAAGTGGCTATAATAATACCCATTTGTTACCCAGATATGCCCACTGGACACACTATCGTTTGTCAGGGAATAGCATCTGCTTCAGTGGCTTGCTCACACAGAAGACAGACTAGGGTTGAAGGAATCAAACCTTGTACCATAGGAACTACATCTCACAGTCTTAACCTTAATGCTCTGTGCCAACTGTGTTTACCATGGAAACCAGGTCAGCTTAATTGATTCAATAAACTGAAGATCGCTTGGTGTGCATATTACCTTCCGTTACATTCCTGTAGAATAACTGAAATTGACAGCTTGAAAAGTGAAATGATTTACAGCTTAAATAAGAACTGAAATTATAGCTCTAAAAGTAAAACGTTTTAAGAACACTAGTAAAAAGGTGCAAATATATATCTTAAATGGAAAACCCATATGGACATGCAGCAAAATGATAGGTTTGTTGCAGTTTTATCTTGGCAAGGTGATCAGAGGTAATTTTAAGGAAATAAAGCAGGATCAAAGAATTGTTAATTGAGGCCTAGTCCAGTTTGTGACATAACCTAGAGAGGAAGTACCTTGGTAACAGGGCTGGACCAAACGAGCTTAATCAATTGAAATTGTGATCGTAAGGCTGCACCACTTAAAGTCAGAAGTCACACAACTTATTAGTAAAGGCATATATGGATTGTGTTAGTGTTCCCTGTCTGTGTTCTAGTCTTTGTGACCGCATATGTACCTTATCAGCACTGCTGGTGAGGGTGATGCTGGAATTGAAATCCACTCTTTGTTTCATGTTCAGTGCAAGATTGATTTACTTACCTCACTGAATTAAACATCCTTTACTATGTAAAGATTAGAAAACTCTGAACTACAAAAAGCTTCCAGTGTTTGAAATGTTGCCTCTAAATAAACTAATAACGAGCGTGATTTTTGCTTGTCATATTCACTTGAAACCTTTGTAAGAAACAGTATCTGTGTTTGCACAATCTGACTTGTTAAATGCCCCTTTTTTATACCCCTCACTTTGCCTCACAGGAGTTGTTCTTTTGGGAACAGCAGTCAGTAATATCATGTGAACAAAAGACAATGTGTTCTTATGCTGATCCCACCCTCTGCCCCCTTGTGTGATTATCCTAGATACTGGTCTAATTGGAAATGAAAACAACATTATTGCAAAGTAATGGAAAAGGTGCATTTCAAAAGCTTCTCTGCTGGGACCAATGCAGAGATGGTGGTGAGAGGCTGTGCTGTTAACAAGCACTCCAGTCACCTCTGAGTTATGGCTCTCCATCACGGGAGGTGCAAAGCTGCCCAACTCTGATATATATATATATATATATATATATATATATATATATATATATATATATATATATGCAGAAAGACTGAAAGCCTATTATTTCTAGAAGAAACTTAGGTTCACTGCAGAATTATGTGTCTGTTTCTGAGAGAGACTTTTTTTTTATAATTTAAAAATCAGGGATTTATTTTAAGAAAGTTAGATGGAATGCCTTCAGGAAATAGGAAAAATCTGACAGTTTGTATGACATTGCATTTAATATTGTTAACCTGGCCCCATCTTCTCAGTGAGTACGTCTTTTTCTTTCTTTGAAGGGCTGAAGCATAAGCTTGTTAGTATCAAAGTGACTTTACCTGAAGGAGCGGAAGAGCTCTTGGAACAATTCTGCCTAGCACACAGCTGCTTAATGTCTCCCCTGTAACTCATTGTTGTATAATGTGTCCTTGGTGTGCATGCTGCCTATTAAAATGCCAGTAACTAAGCTTTCTGACATGTTTCATTGCAGAGTGGAGATGGACTTTCTGCCCAGGACTGCACCTCTCTGAAGCGGGTAGCGGTGGTGGAGGATTTTTTTGACATCATTTACTCCATGCATGTGGAGGCATCAGCTGAACCAGGCAAACCCCCAAAGCATGCTGGTCAGAAGAAAACCTACAAAGCGGTGAGATTTATGTTTTTCTTTCCATCTTCACAGTATTTATTGAATTTCCTCTACTCATTTCCAGAAATTCTGCACAAAGCCAGAAGGCTGGTTTCTGTATTTCATTGTTTGTTTGTTTATTTATTTATTTATTTATTTATTTATTTTTTTTTTGACAATACAAGAACTATAAAAGCTGAGCATAGCATTGGTGAAGTAATCATAATACTTATTTCAGCTTGTATCACACATTAGGTATAACACATGTAAATAACTTCCTAATTCAACTGAATAAGTAATATGGAAATGACTGCACACAGCAGACAGGTAACTGAATAGAAACCTGACAGAATTAAGTTGTTGGTGCACAAAGCAGAGAAAAGTGAATGATGAAAAACATTTCTCCAATCATGTGACAAAAGAGCATCATAATGAGCAAAGTTCTGCATTTGGGAGTTAGAAAACAGTGTAAGCATGTTCCATGAGATGGGAAGAGTGAGGCTTCTGGAAATAAGAATGAGAATATAGTGCATGTGTTGGAGCATAGCTTACGGAGGAAAACTGTCAGAAATCTGAAGAAGATGAGATGACAAGTGTGACTACAGGTATGATATCGCTTCTGGGAGTACATGTCCCATATGTCCACTAGATGGCAGAGGAAACAGTGCAGAACAAGAGGAGGAGGAGGGTGTGTCAGATAAAAAAATGTCAGTGTTACATATAGAGAGGATTATGTTCATATACCCACCAGGCTCTTAATCAATGATGCCCTTGTCTCTAGATTTATAGAACAGTACCATTAATGTGTAGTTTATGCCTTGCTCGAAAATAAAGGGATATATTGTTTCATAAGAACTCTGAATGGTTCTTTTGGGTACGCCTGAAGTGTGAAGATTCTGAAAGGAAAAAAATGCCAAAATAATTTTCCCTGAAAGTCCAGCTTCCTGATGAATGTACTAAAACACTATCAGGTTTAGTACATTTTCACAACCAGCTCTGAAATCAAGAAGTGACAAGGGAGAGAGCAGCCCTGCATGTAGTGGACACATCTTTCTCATATTTCTGTATCCCTGCATGTAGTGGATATATCTGTCTGATATTTCTCTAGCCCTGCATGTAGTGGACACATCTCTCTGATATTTCTGTAGCCCTGCATGTAGTGGACACATCTCTCTGATATTTCTGTAGCCCTGCATGTAGTGGGTACATCGCTCTGAAATTTCTGTAGTCCTGCATATAGTGGATATGTCTGTCTGATATTTCTGTAACCCTGCATGTATTGGATACATCTCTCTGATATTTCTATAACCCTGCAGGTAGTGGATAAATCTGTCTGATATTTCTATAGCCCTGCATGTAGTAGACACATACCCTGATATTTCTGTAGCCCTGCATGTAGTGGCTACATCTCTCTGATATTTCTGTAGCCCTGCATGTAGTGGACACATATCCCTGATATTTCTGTAGCCCTGCATGTATTGGACATCTATCTGATATTTCTCTAGCCCTGCATGTAGTGGACACATCTCTGATATTTCTCTAGCCCTGCATGTAGTGGACACATACCCCTGATATTTCTGTAGCCCTGCATGTAGTGGATACATCTCTCTCTGATATTTCTCTAGCCCTGCATGTAGTGGACACATATCCCTGACATTTCTGTAGCCCTGCATGTAGTGGACATCTGTCTGATATTTTCTGTAGCCCTGCATGTAGTGGACACATCTGTCTGATATTTCTTTAGCCCTGCATGTAGCAGACAGATTTCTCTGATATTTCTGTAGCCCTGCATGTAGTGGATACATCTCTATGATATTTCTGTAGCCCTGCATGTTCTGGACACATCTCTCTGATATTTCTATAGCCCTTCACGTAGTGGATACATCTCTCTGAAATTTTTGTAGTCCTGCATATAGTGGATATGTCTGTCTGATATTTCTGTAGCTCTGCATGTAGTGGAGACATCTCTCTAATATTTCTGTAGCCCAGCATATAGTAGATATGTCTCTCTGATATTTCTGTAGCCCTGCATATAGTGGGTACATCTCTCTGATATATCTGTAGCCCTTCATGTAGTGGACACATCTCTCTGATGTTTCTGTGGTCTTAGGTTAAGAGTATTTAAGTTGAGGGCCATCTGTGCCCTGCTGTCCACAGTGTATGTAATATATGCACATAGTTGTTTTGGATTACTGCTTTACTATTTTAATCAGACCTGCTTTCCAGGAAAAGCCTTTCAGATTTCTTATTGAGGATTTCCCATGATTTACTGAATGAATGGTATCTTTAAAGCCAGAAAATAGCAATTAATAGTGAATTTATGAAGAAACATATTTGTAAAATCAAGTTTGCTTTTCAGAAAAAAAATGAAAGGTCTCTCTCTTGCAGGCATTTATTAGGATCTGATCAGACATTGTTGGTGCTTAATACAGTGGAGTCAATAGCCTACACACACACACACACACACACACACACACACACACACACACACACACACACACACACACACACACACACACACACACACACACACTCACACACACACACACACACACACACACACACTTGCGCATGTACACACACACACACACACACACAGTCACTGACACACACACACACACACACACTTGCGCGTGTACACACACACACACACACACACACACACACACACACACACACACACACACACACACACACACACAGACACACGGCTAGGCCTGTAAAAGCATGGCCTATTAAAGTTTATTTAAAATGCAGGAACTGGAGTTCACAACAGTGGCAAAAAGTAGAGGTTATCAGAAATCTGTGAACAAATAAATGAAAACATTAAAATGAGGTCTTATCATGCTGAGAAGGTGGTAGTTCAGGAGGGTGGTAAAGATAACTTTTTTATTTACTTACTTACTTGATATGTAGATGTACTGTTTACTTTCCAGCTACAACCTGAGCAAAAAGGCAGTACAGTGCTACATTTGATATCATTTTCAATAAACATGAAGTACAACCACTTAATTGACAATTACATTTTAACATCAGTTACAGTAATGAAGACATACCTACCAAGCCAATATTCACAATATTTACAGCTTTATTTACACATCATTTTAGTGTGCATAAGAAACTCATTTTTTGCCCTGACAAAGAAAAATAAATATGTAGGCAGGTCTAATTCAGTATAGTAACGTACGTGGTTGTAGAGTATAGTTAAGGTAAAGCATTAAACTAAGAGCTTTAGATTAAAAATACCAATTTGAAAATACAAAAAGGGTAGAAAACACTGAGGTGGTAGATTTTGCCTGTTTAGCGTAACAGCTAAGAATACAGGTTGCTATTTAAAGGATAAAAAGGGACAGTAGAGAAGAGCTACCTTTTACTGTAGCTTTTTAGTTTGTTGTTAATCAGTTTCTCTAAAACAGTAGAACTTGCTAGCCTCTTTTAGATATGCTAATAAATTGCTGTTAAATGAGAGTGTTATCTTTCAACTGTGATATCCACAGACAAATTATTGTGGTTAGCTGGGTCAGTTTTCTTGGCTTTAATTTCTGTTGTGCCAGAGATTCTTCTGTATTTACTCTGATTATAAGGAAAGGCCCTTATGTGTCATTTTTGTCTTTTTGAATGGTACAAAATGTGTGTTCAGATCTGTAGGTTTCCATTATCCTGATATATTTGTAAAATCATAAAAGTGTTTGCACTTGCAGTCTACACAAACTGAAGGCCTGGTTGTCATATATGTATATATGTATGCATGTGTGCCGTAATGTGTTGTGCTCTTATCCCATAATGCCTTAAACTGCTTGCCATGTATGAGTTTTGTATTTCTGAGTAAACTGCATTCTTGTAGGATCTTTGTCTAAAAACCCTTACCTCTTAACATTTCATCTTCTATGTCAGTGCAGGATGTCATGTACAGCAGTGGTTATGCAGCTGGAAACAATAACTTTCGGACAGGCACTAAAAATAAGTACTTCCTTGTTCCTTGTGTTTTAGAAACCTACCCAGGCTGCAGTATGTTATTTTAATGTGCCAAGTTAGTCTTTTAACTGTGGGTATTTGTGGCGATGAGTGTTATGTACTCACATATGTGTAATAGTATTGGATTTTCTTTTGATATTATTTTTGACACATTTGTTCACTCTGTTGATTCACAGAACACCGGTTGTCAGTAATAGCTGTGTGACTCTCTGTAATGGACAGAAGAAGAGTAATGCTAGTATTATGGTCTGTAATACTTCATGAAGCATGGAGTAACTGCTCTGGCTGTGTTGGATAATTTTTTTTGTTGTTTAGGAACAGGTGAGCCAGTTGCCTTTGCATTTCATAGGGCATGAGTTAATTATTAAATGTAGTAGTACATTAATGGGTTAACTATTGAGCGAGCCATGTGCTGTGGTAGCTATGGGGACATAGACATAATAACAATACTGCTTGCTGTAATATTATGGGATAGTGGTATTAAGAGAACCACCTGACATCTTCCTGTTATAGTTGTAACACTTGTTACAGTTGCAACTTCTGTATAAGTTAAGTTACATAACTGTGTCACTTTAGTCTGGGCCAAAAATAACCTAATATCTGGATCGTACATGCTGCTGGAAATAAATCAATATAAAAGTGGATTTATGTTGCCCCCACCTCCCAGTATTATGACAGTAGCTAAGTACTTCTCCTAATCAGAAGCAGTATTTAACAAAAACTAGTTTCAGAGATAGATACAGTCTGGTGCTAATAAGTTCTAAGATATCTTCATGGTGACAGGTAACTGTAGTCACCCGAGTTGTTAAAACAGCACTTTATTCTTTCTCCAGGCATCTCCTTGAATTATTACTGACTGTAGTTAATGCTCACATACCACACATCACCCACTGCATTTTGTGTGCTTAAGACAACTGTAATGGGAATGACGCTTGCTTTACTTAAGACAACTGTAATGGGAATGGCGCTTGCTTTACTTAAGACAACTGTAATGGGAATGACGCTTGCTT
Source organism: Protopterus annectens (assembly GCF_019279795.1). Taxonomy (NCBI): domain Eukaryota; kingdom Metazoa; phylum Chordata; order Ceratodontiformes; family Protopteridae; genus Protopterus; species Protopterus annectens. The sequence goes on along the minus strand of NC_056746.1, from coordinate 1,299,874,138 downwards.
TACTTAAGACAACTGTAATGGGAATGACGCTTGCTTTACTTAAGACAACTGTAATGGGAATGACGCTTGCTTTACTTAAGACAACTTTAATGGGAATGACGCTTGCTTTACTTAAGACAACTGTAATGGGAATGACGCTTGCTTTACTTAAGTCAGCTGTAATGGGAATGACGCCTGCTTTACTTAAGATAACTGTAATGGGAATGACGCTTGCTTTACTTAAGACAACTGTAATGGGAATGACGCTTGCTTTACTTAAGACAACTGTAATGGGAATGATGCTTGCTTTACTTAAGATAACTGTAATGGGAAGGACGCTTGCTTTACTTAAGACAACTGTAATGAGAATGATGCTTGCTTTACAGTTTTATGGAACACAGAATAATTACACTGACACCACACTGTACTCCTTCTTGGCTTAAGGGATAAACATTATAGCAAAATTTGTTATGCTAATGTTTCATGTGAAGTTGGTTGTTGACAAAATTGTAGTTATATTTCTTAGGCATACCTTTCAACCTCTGAGTGCAACAAATCTGGATAAAACCTAACATAATGGGGGGACAAAGGCTAAAAAATAGGGACTGATTTTAAATATTGCTCATATAAATTTAGACAGTTGCTAGAATAGCAGGTTTTGCATTATTACATATTTTCATAAGGATATGAAGTCTGAAACTCAAATGTCTGTCATTATTTAGTATTATTTAATGACGTCAGTGCTCAACAATTTGCCAGAAAACCACACATTTTAAGAGAAACTGACCAAAAGTATGAGTCAAAAATCTGAACATTCTACAAAAATCTGGACAGTTGAGAGGTATGCTCTCAGGGCATGAGCTAAGCATAATGCCACTGTTCCTCATGACAATATTTCATAACAAATAGGATTACTACAATGGCAATGTGGTAACTTTTTATAAAGTTTCAAGAAAAAAACAGCAGACAAACATTATAAGGAACCATTAAGCAAGTGCTCTGCGTAAGGGACATGCAAAATAAGTGCTGTAATTACATGTCAAGAACAAGTTGTGAAATTCTAAAGGGATTGTGGGAGAGAGTGGTGATCGCCATTTATAAAGCACAATGAAATGAAAGAGAAATAAACTACATGCCAGTGAACACGTTATATGCAGCATCAAAGGTTATGCAAAGGGGCGTCTGGGGTCATGTTCTAACTGAAGCAGAAGAACTAGGGTTAGCAAATGTTCTACAAGAAGGGTACTTCAGGGTCATATGTCATATGTCATGAGTTATTTGTATTTTTATATCTGGTTGCCATGACAAAGGACCACATTTTAAATGTGGCTGTAGTATTTGTGGCCCTCAGTAAAGCTTTTGAAAAATGTGCCAAAAGGAAATGAGTGAGCAAATGTCCAAATCAGAAGTCAGTAGCTGTCTGCTAACTGGAAACGGAAATGCTTGAATTAAAAGTGTGACAAGGAAACTGGTAAGGAAAAGTATAAATCCAAACAGAGGTGCCTTAGCTTGTCAGCTACACAAGAGAATGTATTTTGTTGTACTCTGTAGTAATTGGGAGTTTTTGTGCACTTTGTTTACTAAAATGTTTCTTGGAATGAGCCATATCATTCCTCTGTGTGTGGCATTGCCTCACATACAATGTCAGCTGTATTTCTTTGTGGGAAAACTGAATCAAGGGCCTTTGGGTAGAGCTGTCCCAGCTGTGGAAGGTCAGTACAGCAATGCTTTTTGTCAGTAAGTTCATAGAAGAAACAACATGAACCGTGCAGAGCAGTTTGGGCAGACACAGGAAAGCACCCAAGGTTGTTACTTTGTATTCCTCAGCATGTCCCACCACCATCTCACCAGAGAGAGACACTGAAGTATGTGGCTGCAATGCAGCATGTTGTGCATGCTGTATGTGTACTGATAAGGCACTGCACAGTACATTGTTTTGACTAAAAACTGAATAAACTGTTAAAAATAATTCAAATAGGCATACACGTGACAAACACAAGACACAGACACACAGATGGGACCATAGTGTTTATTTATAAAGTATTTATATTCATTCATTCACTGTAGAATACATTTATTTGTTCATATTTTGTTAAATAAATCTCCATTTAACAAAATAAATAAATAAAAATAACCACGGCTCAATGTCACACCAAAAGCCACTTTAATAGCAAAAAACAAGTTTAAAAATGGACTTAATACAAAAAAGCTAAGCACTTTTACCCTGTACCTCCAGGGCTTCTTCCTATTAAGTTGGGAATTTATTGATGCCACTTACGCCAGAGAATAAAGGAGCCTTTCCGCAACACAGACATATGCACTGGGGGAGGCAGTTTTTTTTCCAGGAGGGCATCACAAAAATAGAGTTGTGGATTAGTTTTATATTTACTTTTAGAGCAAAGAAATAATGCTGTAAAAAATAAATAGGGAAAAGGCGGCCATATAAGCACAATGCCCTAAGTGATTGCCTATATCACCTATGTGTAAGTCCGACCTTGGATATTATATTGACTGTCCTAAGATCTCTCTAATGCCTAAACATGGTGTTGCCCACTGTTATTAAGAAAACTTGTGGTACCATACTGTTTAATCCAATCCAACCAAGAGCTGTAGGGTCTGCAAGACAAAAGACCTGTGACAGTCAAGCATGACTGCTAAAGGAGGTAGGAGGATGACACTGTCGAGAAGGGTGGCTACCATTAACACAGTATCCTGCCTCCGTGTAGAAAAATGGGAAAAGAGGTACTGATGGTGATGAGGATGACGATACAGATACACATATTAAGTATGTTGTATCCATGCTGGTCATATACATCAGCCTTTTCTTCTGAAGAATTTTTGAATACTGCTAATGCTGGTCACTGTATCCGTAATCTTATTAACGGAGGCTGTGCTTGCTAATGCAGAATAAACAGTGATAGACGTACGGACCCATGTATAGTGAAGTTGTCCAGGAGCATGCCCAGTGGGTGGGTAATGTGCAGTAGCATGAGCATGCCCAGTGGGGGGGGGGATAATATGCAGAAGCATGAGCATGCCCAGTGGGGGGTAATATGCAGTAGCATGAGCATGCCCAGTGGGTGGGTAATATGCAGTAGCATGAGCATGCCCAGTGGGGGGTGAGGGGTAATATGCAGTAGCATGAGCATGCCCAGTGGGGTGGGTAATATGCAGTAGCATGAGCATGCCCAGTGGGGGTAATATGCAGTAGCATTAGCATGCCCAGTGGGGGTGAGGGGTGATATGCAGTAGCATGAGAATGCCCAGTGGGGGTAATATGCAGTAGCATGAGCATGCCCAGTGGGGGTGTGGGGGTAATATGCAGTAGCATGAGCATGCCCAGTGGGGGTAATATGCAGTAGCATGAGCATGCCCATTGGGGGTTGTGGGGGTAATATGCAGTAGCATGAGCATGCCCAGTGGGGGTGTGGGGAGGTAATATGCAGTAGTATGAGCATGCCCAATGGGGGTGGGGTAATATGCAGAAGCATGAGCATGCCCAGTGGGGGATGTGGTGGGTTATATGCAGTAGCATGAGCATGCCCAGTGGGGGGGGGTGTGGGGAGGTAATATGCAGTAGTATGAGCATGCCCAATGGGGGGTGGGGGTAATATGCAGAAGCATGAGCATGCCCAGTGGGGGATGTGGTGGGTTATATGCAGTAGCATGAGCATGCCCAGTGGGGGGTAATATGCAGTAGTATGAGCATGCCCAGTGGGGGTGTGTGTAGGGTTATATGCAGTAGCATGAGCATGCCCAGTGGGGGGGTGTGGGGGGGTAATATGCAGTAGTATGAGCATGCCCAATGGGGGGTGGGGGTAATATGCAGTAGCATTGCAATACGTTTTGAATTCCTTTTCGTCACCCACCAGGCAGTGTCTCCTGTACATTGACAGGTTACCCAGACATTGCTTTTCTACCAGTTGAAAACTGTGCAGTGGATGTAAATCTTTATTTCTGCATGTCTGAAACTTCTAATTTCTGTGCTGCTTCTCAAACTAGGTCATCTATGTTGTAGACAGATAGCTTGCTTATGAGTCACTGCAAAGGGAACTTCAACAAAATTCTGCCACTTTTTTAGAAACAGGAATAGTTCTTTGAAGAAATCTATCATTGTCTGTGTTTTGTACAATGTGTTTGCTGCTCATTTTAAAAATAGCACTCAACAGTGAATAAACATTCGATCCATGCTTGCATGTGGATGTATAACCCCTGATTTTAGGCATAGTATTTGGTTTGTGCAGTAAATATGAAGGTATAGGCTGTGTTGGGAGTTTTGTAGGGACTAGGGTCCTTGTGATAAGAAGAGTTTATGTATGTAATTAGTAAAATAACAGGTAGACCGTACTAATGGTCCACTTACTTTGAGTTGCTCAGATAGCCAAGTGGCAATGTACTTTACATACTGTGGGTGACCTACATACCAGAGTTCACTCAAGCTGTTACACCGGGATGGTGCCTGTACTTAAAGGCAGGGGGTGTTGCTAACTAATGCATTCTGCTACAAGGAAAAGGGTAGCAGGTAGCTATGGCAACAGAAACTCCTGAGGTGGTACTGAGAGGCCTGCTTCTTCTATACGCAGTTACACTGCACATCGGGATCAGGAGGAAGGAGGGTGAAGGAAGAATAAAGTCAGAGAGGCGTCAGTCTGAAGTAAACTACAGAGACAACTCTTTTCAAGACTATGAAACATTTAATCAAATATTTTCTAAAACCTCACGTATTGATCTAACTCAGTTGAAATCTCAGTCAGTGCCCTTCATGGTAAAAGCTGTTTTTCAGCAATCACAACTTGTTTTGATTTCATATAAGCATAAATTTCTGGTAGACAATAAGGATTTCTCAGCCCCACTATTCCAGCGTTATTCCTGAGTCCTGATAAAGCTATTACTCTCAGTTAATTAGATCACAATTGCCTTATGTTTGCCATGCCTGATTAAAAAAAAGAAAAAGAAAAAATCTCCACTGTTCTAGACCCCATTAACTTTCACAGACTACACCACCTTATGAAAAAGTATTACTGCGGAAATCTGAATTTTTTTCTGAGTTTCGACCTAGTGTGTGTGTGTGTGTGTGTGTGTGTGTGTGTGTGTGTGTGTGTGTGTGTGTGTGTGTGTGTGTGTGTGTGTGTGTGTGTGTGTGTGTGTGTGTGTCTGCGTGTGTGCGTGTGTCTGTGATGTTTCTGTAACTATAACAATTCCAAAATGAAATTGCAGGCATCAGCTTAACAAACACTGAGTTGGTATTTGTGTAGTCATTGTAACAGTCAAAATATTGCATTCATTTCTACTGTTCAAAGTCTGCTGTAGTCTATTAAATTGGTAAGGTCTGTTTTTAAAATTGTAGTAGAATTTCAGTGTCATTTCATCTACTGAAACTGAGGTTTGAGCTTTCCCTGGACACAGTGTTTCTTGCAATTCGAAGTGCTGTGTGCTTTAGGTACAGTTACAATGGGATGATGATATCTGATGAGTTTTGTGAGGCACATCACATCTGTTCGTTTTCATGCAACATGAAATTTAAGGACTTCCCCATTTACATTTATAGTGATATAACAAGTCTTTGCTTTTATGTTTCATATACTTGTTCTTTTTAAAGGTTTGTTGCACAGATTTCTTGGGTCAATAGTCAATGGACATTGATTTAATTTTTCCCCTAGACTGATCAGGCAGGTCAGAAAACATCAAAAATATGTGAAAATTGTCAGTTTGACTAGGCATCCATAATTTTTGTATTAGACAAGTTGCCACTCAGTATATCTGCAAACCTTATATCTCAGAAATACAAGTCTGAAAAGAATTTTTGTAGGTCGTGTATAACATATTCTTACTATTTAAAGAATATATCCAAAAGCACAGGATCCAAGACCACGTATCAATTAAAGAGACGCAAAAAAAACCCACCACACTGCGGCAACAGAAAATATTTGATTTAATGCTTTTGTCTTTTTAAAGACTTCAGATTAATGTTAACTGTTGAACTTTTAATTTAAATAGGTTTGAAAGTCACGTGACAATTCACATCATACACTGCTCAGACATTTGTCACATAAATACTATTTACACTTTTACTATATAAAACTTAAAATAAAAAAATACTGTAAAATTTTATACATTTTTTGAATTTTATAACTTTGTTTACCTGAATTATTTTCTAGTCAATATTCTGTCATTTAGAAACAATTTTAATTAATAGATTCATTCAGACAAGGAAATCTATCTGCCTGCAACCAAATTTATCATCTTGTCTCACCACCATTCACCTTGTTTATAAAATTACTTCTTCTATAATCCTTGAATTCATGATCAACCACACTGAAACACATTTTTTATTTTGCGTGCAACTTTTCTTATCTTTAAACAAAGCGTTTTTATCATCCTGCTGTTTAACGGCATAACTGTGCCCTAATCATGTTCTGAAGAAGTCTTTAAATAAAAGGATGAAAGGAATAAATCAAATATTTTCTGTTGTAGCAGTATGGTGTATTGTTTGAATATGTACAGAGTAAATACTGCCACTTAGAAAGTCTTGCAGTATTTCTCATCAAAGCAGTGAGAATGCTACTTCAGTCATGTTTGCCATAATGCTGTGCTTATAGTGACATGTATCAGGCATTCTAGCTGTCTCCACCGTCCAGAAAAATGAACAGATGGCACCGTCACCTAACACCTCACTGACCACTAATTTGCAGTACTCTTGTCACTGGCTGAAGGGAAGGCCGGGTTAATGTAGCTTTGTGCTTTTCAGATATTCCATTTTCCATTCGGGTAACATCACAAATGTAGGGAAATTTATTGACAGTGTGCTCCTTACACCACAGTACTAACATCACTGCAGTACTTTCCTTACTATTTGTAGGAAGAGGACACCAAACTACTGCTCTGTAAGCATAATATAGGGCAGAGCATGTCTCCCGGTGTTATAATACTAAGTTATAAATATAACATACAGCTGGATGGGACAGAGCATGTCTCCCGGTGTTATAATGCTAAGTTATAAATATAACATACGGCTGGATGGGACAGAGCATGTCTCCCGGTGTTATAATACTAAGTTATAAATATAACATACGGCTGGATGGGACAGAGCATGTCTCCCGGTGTTATAATACTAAGTTATAAATATAACATACAGCTGGACAGGGCAGAGCATGTCTCCCGGTGTTATAATACTAAGTTATAAATGTAACATACGGCTGGATGGGACAGAGCATGTCTCCCGGTGTTATAATGCTAAGTTATAAATATAACATACTGCTGGATGGGGTACAGCATGTCTCCTGGTGTTATAATACTAAGTTATAAATATAACATACTGCTGGACAGGGCAGGGCATGTCTCCCGGTGTTATAATACTAAGTTATAAATATAACATACTGCTGGACGGGGCAGGGCATGTCTCCCAGTGTTATAATACTAAGTTATAAATATAACATACTGCTGGAAGGGCAGTGCATGTCTCCTGGTGTTATAATACTAAGTTATAAATATAACATACTGCTGGACGGGGCAGAGCATGTCTCCTGGTGTTATAATACTAAGTTATAAATATAACATACTGCTGGACGGGGCAGAGCATGTCTCCCGGTGTTATAATATTAAGTTATAAATATAACATACTGCTGGAGGGGCAGATATGTCTCCTGGTGTTATAATACTAAGTTATAAATATAACATACTGCTGGACGGGGCAGAGCATGTCTCCTGGTGTTATAATACTAAGTTATAAATATAACATACTACTGGAGGGGCAGTGCATGTCTCCTGGTGTTATAATACTAAGTTATAAATATAACATACTACTGGAGGGGCAGTGCATGACTCCTGGTGTTATAATACTAAGTTATAAATATAACATACTACTGGAGGGGCAGTGCATGTCTCCTGGTGTTATAATACTAAGTTATAAATATAACATACTGCTGGACGGGGCAGAGCATGTCTCCTGGTGTTATAATACTAAGTTATAAATATAACATACTGCTGGAGGGGCAGTACATGTCTCCTGGTGTTATAATACTAGGTTATAAATATAACATATTGCTGGACGGGGCAGAGCATGTCTCCTGGTGTTATAATACTAAGTTATAAATATAACATACTGCTGGAGGGGCAGTGCATGTCTCCTGGTGTTATAATACTAAGTTATAAATATAACATACTGCTGGACGGGGCAGAGCATGTCTCCTGGTGTTATAATACTAAGTTATAAATACAACATACTGCTGGAGGGGCAGTGCATGTCTCCTGGTGTTATAATACTAAGTTATAAATATAACATACTGCTGGAGAGGGCAGAGCATGTCTCCCGGTGTTATAATACTAAGTTATAAATATAACATACTGCTGGATGGGGCAGAGCATGTCTGCCAGCATTATAATACTAAGTTATAAATATAACATACTGCTGGATGGGGCAGTGCAGGCCTGCCAGCATTATAATACTAAGTTATAAATATAACATACTGCTGGACGGGGCAGAGCATGTCTTCCGGTGATATAATACTAAGTTATAAATATAACATACTGCTGGATGGGGCAGAGCATGTCTCCCTGTGTTATAATGCTAAGTTATAAATATAACACACTACTGGAGGGGCAGTGCACGTCTCCCGGTGTTATGATTCTAAGTTATAAATATAACATACTGCTGGATGAGGCAAAGCATGACTCCCGGTATTATAATACTAAATTATAAATAGAACATACTGCTGGACGGGGCAGCGCATGTCTCCCGGTGTTGTAATATTAAGTTATAAATATAACATACTGCTGGAGGGGCAGTGCATGTCTCCTGGTGTTATAATACTAAGTTATAAATATAACATACTGCTGGAAGGGCAGTGCAGGTTTGCCAGCATTATAATACTAAGTTATAAATATAACATACTGTTGGACTGGACAATACAGGTCTGCCAGCATTATAATACTAAGTTATAAATATAACACACTGCTGGATGGGGCAGTGCATGTCTCCAAGTGTTGTAATACTAAGTTATAAATATAACATACTGCTGGACTGGACAATACAGGTCTGCCAGCATTATAATACTAAGTTATAAATATAACATACTGCTGGATAGGCAGTGCAGGTCTGCCAGCATTATAATACTAAGTTATAAACATAACATACTGCTGGAGGGGCAAAGCAGGTCTCCTCGTGTTATAATACTAAGTTATAAATATAACCTACTGCTGGACGGGGCAGAGCATGTCTCCTGGTGTTATAATACTAATTTATGTATATAACATACTGCTGGACAAGGCAGAGCAGGTCTGCCAGCATTATAATACTAAGTTATAAATATAACATACTGCTGGAAGGGCAGTGCAGATCTGCCAGCATTATAATACTAAGTTATAAATATAACATACTGCTGGACAGGGCAGTGCAGCTCTGCCAACATTATAATACTAAGTTATAAATATAACATAATGCTGGACAAGGCAGAGCATGTCTCCCAGTGTTATAATACTAACTTATAAATAGAGCATACTGCTGGAGGGGCAGTGCAGGTCTGCCAGAATTATAATACTAACTTATAAATAGAACATACTGCTGGAGGGGGAGTGCAGGTCTGCCGGAATTATAATATTAAGTTATAAATATAACATACTGCTGGACGGGGCAGAGCATGTCTCCTGGTGTTATAATACTAAGTTATAAATATAACATACTGCTGACGGGGCAGTGCAGGTCTACCAGCATTATAATACTAAGTTATAAATATAACATACTGCTGGACAGGGCAGAGCATGTCTCCTGGTGTTATAATACTAAGTTATAAATGGAACATACTGCTGGATGGGGCAGAGCACGTCTCTCTGTGTTATAATACTAAGTTATAAATATAACATACTGCTGGACAGGGCAGAGCATGTCTCCCGGTGTTATAATACTAAGTTATAAACATAACATACTGCTGGACGGGGCACAGCATGTCTTCCAGTGTTATAATACTAAGTTGTAAATATAACATACTGCTGGACGGGGCAGTGCAGGTCTGCCAGCATTATAATACTAAGTTATAAATATAACATACTGCTGGACGGGTCACAGCATCTCTCCCGGTGTTATAATACTAAGTTATAAATAGAACATACTGCTGGAGGGGCAGTGCAGGTCTGCCAGCATTATAATACTAAGTTATAAATAAAACATACTGCTGGATGGGGCAGTGCATGTCTCCCAGTGTTATAATACTAAGTTATAAAGGGTCTATATCACTTTGTTGAAATGGCAGAAGTTCAAACAGCATATGTTTGAACTTCGAACCTTGAAGTGCAAAACCATCGAAGGGTTAGAACAGCGATTTTTTTTCCCAGGGAAAAAAAATTGCTGTTCCAAGAAACACACACACAACACAAGCACACCAAAAAAACAGCAATCCACACACACACACTTAAAATCCTACATCTAACCCTACACTAAACTGTGCATACACTACTATCTATCCACTTACCTTAACCCAAACCCTAACCCTAAGTTCCGTACACTATCGCACACTCACCTGACCCGCACCCTAACCCTAACAAATCCTATCACGGCCTAACCCTAAAGTCTGTCACTATTGCACACCTACCTCACCTGCGCCCTAAACCTAACTCACCTAACCCATGTCCTAACCCTAATGTCCACACAATCGCACACTTACCTGAACCCGACCAGTATCTGTCCACCACAGTGCTGAAAATCGTGAAGCCACAGCAACGGCCCACCGAATACTTTCCCTGGGAAAGAATTTGGCGTTCCACGGCTTCGCGATAATCAGTTTTCGAATTTCACAGTTCGAACATATGGTGTTCAAACTTCTGAAGTTTCGACTAACTGATAGGAACCCAGTTATACATATAACATACTGCTGGATGGGGCAGAGTATGTCTCCCGGTGTTATAATACTAAGTTATAAATAGAACATACTGCTGGACAGGGCACAGCATGTCTCCCGGAGTTATAATACTAAGTTATAAACAGAACATACTGCTGGATGGGGCAGAGCATGTCTCCCGCTGTTATAATACTAAGATATAAATATAACATACTGCTGGATGGGGCAGAGTATGTCTCCCGGTGTTATAATACTAAGTTGTAAATATAACATACTGCTGGCTGGGGCAGTGTAGGTCTGCCAGCATTATAATACTAAGTTATAAATATAACATACTGCTTGACAGGGCAGAGCGTGTCTCCTGGTGTTGTAATACTAAGTTATAAATATAACATACTGCTGGTCAGGGTAGAGCATGTCTCCTAGTGTTATAATACTAAGTTATAAATATAACATACTGCTGGACAGGGCAGAGCATGTCTCCTGGTGTTATAATACTAAGTTATAAATATAACATACTGCTGGACAGGGCAGACCATGTCTCCTGGTGTTATAATACTAAGTTATAAATAAAACATACTGCTGGACAGGGCAGAGTATGTCTCCCGGTGTTATAATACTAAGTTGTAAATATAACATACTGCAGGATTGGGCAGTGCAGGTCTGCCAGCATTATAATACTAAGTTATAAATGTAACATATTGCTGGATGGGGCAGAGCGTGTCTCCCGGTGTTGTAATGATAAGTTATAAATACAACATACTGCTGGACAGGGCACAGCATGTCTCCCGGTGTTATAATACTAAGTTATAAATATAACATACTGCTGGACAGGGCAGAGCATGTCTCCCGGTGTTATAATACTAAGTTATAAATATAACATACTGCTGGAGGGGCAGTGCATGTCTCCTGGTGTTATAATACTAAGTTATAAATATAACATACTGCTGGATGGGGCAGAGCATGTCTCCTGGTGTTATAATACTAAGTTATAAATATAACATACTGCTAGAGGGGCAGTGCATGTCTCCTGGTGTTATAATACTAAGTTATAAATATAACATACAGCTGGAGAGGGCAGAGCATGTCTCCCAGTGTTATAATACTAAGTTATAAATATAACATACTGCTGGATGGGGCAGAGCATGTCTGCCAGCATTATAATACTAAGTTATAAATATAACATACTGCTGGACGGGGCAGTGCAGGCCTGCCAGCATTATAATACTAAGTTATAAATATAACATACTGCTGGACGGGGCTGAGCATGTCTTCCGGTGATATAATACTAAGTTATAAATATAACATACTGCTGGATGGGGCAGAGCATGTCTCCCTGTGTTATAATGCTAAGTTATAAATATAACACACTACTGGAGGGGCAGTGCACGTCTCCCGGTGTTATGATTCTAAGTTATAAATATAACATACTGCTGGATGGGGCAAACCATGACTCCCGGTATTATAATACTAAATTATAAATAGAACATACTGCTGGACGGGGCAGAGCATGTCTCCCGGTGTTATAATATTAAGTTATAAATATAACATACTGCTGGAGGGGCAGTGCATGTCTCCTGGTGTTATAATACTAAGTTATAAATATAACATACTGCTGGAAGGGCAGTGCAGGTTTGCCAGCATTATAATACTAAGTTATAAATATAACATACTGCTGGACTGGACAATACAGGTCTGCCAGCATTATAATACTAAGTTATAAATATAACACACTGCAGGACGGGGCAGTGCATGTCTCCAAGTGTTGTAATACTAAGTTATAAATATAACATATTGCTGGATGGGGAACAGCATGTCTGCCAGCATTATAATACTAAGTTATAAATATAACATACTGCTGGACAGGCAGTGCAGGTCTGCCAGCATTATAATACTAAGTTATAAACATAACATACTGCTGGAGGGGCAAAGCAGGTCTCCTGGTGTTATAATACTAAGTTATAAATATAACCTACTGCTGGACGGGGCAGAGCATGTCTCCTGGTGTTATAATACTAATTTATGTATATAACATACTGCTGGTCGAGGCAGAGCAGGTCTGCCAGCATTATAATACTAAGTTATAAATATAACATACTGCTGGAAGGGCAGTGCAGGTCTGCCAGCATTATAATACTAAGTTATAAATATAACATACTGCTTGACAGGGCAGTGCAGCTCTGCCAACATTATAATACTAAGTTATAAATATAACATAATGCTGGACAAGGCAGAGCATGTCTCCCAGTGTTATAATACTAACTTATAAATAGAACATACTGCTGGAGGGGCAGTGCAGGTCTGCCAGAATTATAAACATAACATACTGCTGCAGAGCATGTCTTCCAGTGTTATAATACTAAGTTGCAAATATAACATACTGCTGGACGGGGCAGTGCAGGTCTGCCAGCATTATAAGACTAAGTTTTAAATATAACATACTGCTGGACGGGGCACAGCATGTCTCCCGGTGTTATAATACTAAGTTATAAATAGAACATACTGCTGGAGGGGCAGTGCAGATCTGCCAGCATTATAATACTAAGTTATAAATAGAACATACTGCTGGATGGGGCAGTGCATGTCTCCCAGTGTTATAATACTAAGTTATAAAGGGTCTATATCACTTTGTTGAAATGGCAGAAGTTCAAACAGCATATGTTTGAACTTCGAACCTTGAAGTGCAAAACCATCGAAGGGTTAGAACAGCGATTTTTTTTCCCAGGGAAAAAAATCGCTGTTCCAAGAAACACACACACAACACAAGCACACCAAAAAAACAGCAATCCACACACACACACACTTAAAATCCTACATCTAACCCTACACTAAACTGTGCATACACTACTATCTATCCACTTACCTTAACCCAAACCCTAACCCTAAGTTCTGTACACTATTGTACACTCACCTGACCCGCACCCTAACCCTAACAAATCCTATCACGGCCTAACCCTAAAGTCTGTCACTATTGCACACCTACCTCACCTGCGCCCTAAACCTAACTCACCTAACCCATGTCCTAACCCTAATGTCCACACAATCGCACACTTACCTGAACCCGACCAGTGTCTGTCCACCACAGTGCTGAAAATCATGAAGCCACAGAAACTGCCCACCGAATACTTTCCCTGGGAAAGAATTTGGCGTTCCACGGCTTCGCGATAATCAGTTTTCGAACTTCACAGTTCGAACATATGGTGCTCAAACTTCTGAAGTTTCGACTAACTGATAGGAACCCAGTTATACATATAACATACTGCTGGATGGGGCAGAGTATGTCTCCTGCTGTTATAATACTAAGATATAAATATAACATACTGCTGGATGGGGCAGAGCATGTCTCCTGCTGTTATAATACTAAGATATAAATATAACATACTGCTGGATGGGGCAGAGTATGTCTCCCGGTGTTATAATACTAAGTTGTAAATATAACATACTGCTGGCTGGGGCAGTGTAGGTCTGCCAGCATTATAATACTAAGTTATAAATATAACATACTGCTTGACAGGGCAGAGCGTGTCTCCCGGTGTTGTAATACTAAGTTATAAATATAACATACTGCTGGTCAGGGTAGAGCATGTCTCCTAGTGTTATAATACTAAGTTATAAATATAACATACTGCTGGACAGGGCAAAGCATGTCTCCTGGTGTTATAATACTAAGTTATAAATAAAACATACTGCTGGACAGGGCAGACCATGTCTCCTGGTGTTATAATACTAAGTTATAAATATAACATACTGCTGGACAGGGCAGAGTATGTCTCCCGGTGTTATAATACTAAGTTGTAAATATAACATACTGCAGGATTGGGCAGTGCAGGTCTGCCAGCATTATAATACTAAGTTATAAATGTAACATATTGCTGGATGGGGCAGAGCGTGTCTCCCGGTGTTGTAATAATAAGTTATAAATACAACATACTGCTGGACAGGGCACAGCATGTCTCCCGGTGTTATAATACTAAGTTATAAATATAACATACTGCTGGACAGGGCAGAGCATGTCTCCCGGTGTTATAATACTAAGTTATAAATATAACATACTGCTGGAGGGGCAGTGCATGTCTCCTGGTGTTATAATACTAAGTTATAAATATAACATACTGCTGGACAGGGCAGAGCATGTCTCCTGGTGTTATAATACTAAGTTATAAATATAACATACTGCTGGAGGGGCAGTGCACGTCTCCCGGTGTTATGATTCTAAGTTATAAATATAACATACTGCTGGATGGGGCAAACCATGACTATAATACTAAATTATAAATATAACATACTGCTGGATGGGGCAGAGCATGTCTCCCGGTGTTATAATATTAAGTTATAAATATAACATACTGCTGGAGGGGCAGTGCATGTCTCCTGGTGTTATAATACTAAGTTATAAATATAACATACTGCTGAAGGGCAGTGCATGTTTGCCAGCATTTTAATACTAAGTTATAAATATAACATACTGCTGGACTGGACAATACAGGTCTGCCAGCATTATAATACTAAGTTATAAATATAACACACTGCAGGACGGGGCAGTGCATGTCTCCAAGTGTTGTAATACTAAGTTATAAATATAACATACTGCTGGATGGGGCACAGCATGTCTGCCAGCATTATAATACTAAGTTATAAATATAACATACTGCTGGACAGGCAGTGCAGGTCTGCCAGCATTATAATACTAAGTTATAAACATAACATACTGCTGGAGGGGCAAAGCAGGTCTCCTGGTGTTATAATACTAAGTTATTAATATAACCTACTGCTGGATGGGGTAGAGCATGTCTCTTGGTGTTATAATACTAATTTATGTATATAACATACTGCTGGACGAGGCAGAGCAGGTCTGCCAGCATTATAATACTAAGTTATAAATATAACATACTGCTGGAAGGGCAGTGCAGGTCTGCCAGCATTATAATACTAAGTTATAAATATAACATACTGCTTGACAGGGCAGTGCAGCTCTGCCAACATTATAATACAAAGTTATAAATATAACATAATGCTGGACAAGGCAGAGCATGTCTCCCAGTGTTATAATACTAACTTATAAATAGAACATACTGCTGGAGGGGCAGTGCAGGTCTGCCAGAATTATAATACTAACTTATAAATAGAACATACTGCTGGAGGGGGAGTACAGGTCTGCCAGAATTATAATATTAAGTTATAAATATAACATACTGCTGGACGGGGCAGAGCATGTCTCCTGGTGTTATAATACTAAGTTATAAATATAATATACTGCTGGACGGGGCAGTGCAGGTCTACCAGCATTATAATACTAAGTTATAAATATAACATATTGCTGGACAGGGCAGAGCATGTCTCCTGGTGTTATAATACTAAGTTATAAATGGAACATACTGCTGGATGGGGCAGAGCATGTCTCTCTGTGTTATAATACTAAGTTATAAATATAACATACTGCTGGACAGGGCAGAGCATGTCTCCCGGTGTTATAATACTAAGTTATAAACATAACATACTGCTGGACGGGGCAGAGCATGTCTTCCAGTGTTATAATACTAAGTTGTAAATATAACATACTGCTGGACGGGGCAGTGCAGGTCTGCCAGCATTATAATACTAAGTTATAAATATAACATACTGCTGGACGGGGCAGAGCATGTCTCCCGGTGTTAAAATACTAAGTTATAAATAGAACATACTGCTGGAGGGGCAGTGCAGGTCTGCCAGCAATATAATACTAAGTTATAAATAGAACATACTGCTGGATGGGGCAGTGCATGTCTCCCAGTGTTATAATACTAAGTTATAAAAGGTCTATATCACTTCGTTGAAATGGCAAAAGTTCGAACACCATATGTTCGAACTTCTAACCTCGAAGTGCAAAACCATCGAAGGCTTAGAACAGCGATTTTTTTCCCAGGGAAAAAAATCGCTGTTCCAGGAAACACACACACAACACAAGCACACCAAAAAAACAGCAATCCACACACACACACTTAAAATCCTACATCTAACCCTACACTAAACTGTACATACACTACTATCTATCCACTTACCTTAATCCAAACCCTAACCCTAAGATCCGTCACTATCACACACTCACCTGACCTGCACCCTAACCCTAACTCACCTATCCCACCCTAACCCTAATGTCTGTCACTATCGCACACCCACCTTACCTGCGCCCTAACCCTAACTCACCTAACTCGTGCTGTAACCCTAATGTCCACACAATCGCACACTTACCTAAACATGACCAGTAACTTTCCAACACAGTGCTAAAAATCACGAAGCCTATGAAACGGCCAACCAAATTCTTTCCCTGGGAAAGAATTTGGTGTTCCACGGCTTCGCGATAATTAGTTTTCGAACTTCACAGTTCGAACATATGGTGTTCGAACTGCTGAAGTTTTGACAAACTGATAGGAACCCAGTTATACATATAACATACTGCTGGATGGGGCAGAGTATGTCTCCCAGTTGTAAAATACTAAGGTATAAATATAACATACTGCTGGATGGGGCAAAGCATGTCTCCCGGTGTTATAATACTAAGTTATAAATATAACATACTGCTGGATGGGGCAGAGCATGTCTCCCGGTGTTATAATACTAAGTTATAAATAGAACATACTGCTGGATGGGTCAGAGAGTGTCTCCCAGTGTTATAATATTAAGTTATAAATATAACATACTGCTCGATGGGGCAGAGCATGTCTCCTGGTGTTATAATACTAAGTTGTAAATATAACATACTGCTGGATGGGGCAGTGTAGGTCTGCCAGCATTATAATACTAAGCTATAAATATAACATATGGCTGGACGGGGCAGAGCATCTCTCCCGGTGTTATAACACTAAGTTATAAATATAACATACTGCTGGACGGGGCAGAGCATATCTCCCGGTGTTATAATACTAAGTTAAAAATATAACATACTGCTGGAGGGGCAGTGCAGGTTTGCCAGAATTATAATACTAAGTTATAAATAGAACGTACTGCTGGATGGGCAGTGCAGGTCTGCCAGCATTATAATACTAAGTATTAAATATAACAAACTGCTAGATGGGGCAGAGCATATCTCCTAATGATATAATACTAAGTTATAAATATAAAATACTGCTGGAGGGGCAGTGCAGATCTGACAGCATTATAATACTAAGTTATAAGTATAACATACTGCTGGAGGGGCAGTGCATGTCTCCTGGTGTTATAATACTAGGTTATAAATATAAAATAGTGCTGGATGGGGCAGAGCATGTCTCCCGGTTTTATAATATTAAGTTGTAAATGTAGCATACTGCTGGATGGGGCAGTGCAGATCTGCCAGCATTATAATACTAAGTTATAAATATAACATACTGCTGGAAGGGCAGTGCAGGTCTGCCAGCATTATAATACAAAGTTATAAATATAACATACTGCTGGATGGGACAGTGCAGGTCTGCCAGCATTATAATACTAAGTCATAAATATAACATACAGCTGGACTGGACAGTGCAGGTCTGCCAGCATTATAATACTAAGTTATAAATATAACACACTGATGGATGGGGCAGAGCATGTCTGCCAGCTTTATAATACTAAGTTATAAACATAGCATACTGCTGGTGGGGCAAAGCAGGTCTCCTGGTGTTATAATACTAGGTTATAAATATAACCTACTGCTGGACGGGGCAGAGCATGTCTCCCAATGTTATAATACTAAGTTATGAATATAACATACTGCTGAAGGGGCAGTGCATGTCTCCCAGTGTTATAATACTAAGTTAAAAATATAACATATTGCTGGGCAGGGCAGAGCATGTCTCCTGGTATTATAATACTAAGTTATAAAAAGAACATACAGCTGGAGGAGCAGAGCATGTCTCCTGGTGTTATAATACTAAGTTATAAATGTAACATACTGCTGGAGGGGCAGTGCAGGTCTGCCAGCATTACAATACTAAGTTATAAATATAACATACTGCTGATGGGGCAGTGCAGATCTGCCAGCATTATAATACTAAGTTAATAATATAATATACTGCTGGAGGGGCAGTGCCGTTCTGCCAGTATTATAATACTAAGTTATCAATATAACATACTGCTGGAGGGGCAGTGCATGTCTCCCAGTGTTATAACACTAAGTTAAAATATAACATACTGCTGGCGGGGCAGTGCATGTCTCCCAGTATTATAATACTAAGGACAAGGCAGAGCATGTTGCCCTGTGTTAAAATACTAAGTTATAAATATAACATACTGCTGGAGAGGCAGTGCAGGTCTGCCAGCATTATAATACTAAGCTATAAATATAACATACTGCTGGAGGGGTAGTGCAGGTCTGCCAGCATTATAATACTAAGACATAAATATAATATACTGCTGGATGGGGCAGAGCATGTTTCCCGGTGTTATAATACTATGTTATAAATATAAAATACTGTTGGATGGGGCAGACCATGTCTCCTGGTGTTATGATACTAAGTTGTAAATATAACATACTGCTGGACGGGGCACTGCAGATCTGCCAGCATTATAATACTAAGTTATAAATATAACATACAGCTGGAGGGGGAGTACATGTCTGCCAGCATTATAATACTAAGTTATAAATATAACATACTGCTGGATGAGGCAGAGCATGTCTCCCAGTGTTATAATACTAAGTTATAAATATAACGTACTGCTGGAGGGGCAGTGCATGTCTCCTGGTGTTATAATACTAAGTTGTAAATATAACATATTGCCAGATGGGGCAGAGCATGTCTCCTGGTGTTATAATACTAAGGTATAAATATAACATACTGCTGGAGGGGCATTGCAGGTCTGCCAGCATTATAATACTAAGTTATAAATATAACATACTGCTGGAAGGGCAGTGCAGCTCTGCCAGCATTATAATACTAAGTTATAAATATAACATACTGCTGGAGGGGCAGTGCATGTCTCCTAGTGTTATAAAACTAAGTTATAAATATAACATACTCCTGGAGGGGCAGTGCAGCTCTGCCAGCATTATAATATTAAGTTATAAATATAACATACTGCTGGAGGGGCAGGGCATGTCTCCCAGTGTTATAATACTAAGTTATAAATATAACATACTGCTGGAGGGGCAGTGCAAATCTGCCAGCATTATAATACTAAGTTATCAATATAACATACTGCTGGAGGGGCAGGACATGTCTCCCAGTGTTATAATACTAAGTTATAAATGTAACATACTGCTGGAGGGGCAGTGCAGGTCTGCCAGCAATATAATATTAAGTTATAAATATAACATACTGCTGGAGAGGCAGTGCAGGTCTGCCAGCATTATAATACTAAGTTGTCAATATAACATACTGCTGGTGGGGCAGGGCATGTCTCCCAGTGTTATAATACTAAATTAGAAATATAACATACTGCTGGAGGGGCAGTGCATGTCTCCCAGTGTTATAATACAAAGTTATAAATATAACATACTGCTGGACAGGGCAGAGCAAGTCTCCCGGTGTTATAATACTAAGCTGTAAATATAACATACTGCTGGGGGGGCAGTGTAGGTCTGCCAACATTATAGCACTAAGTTATAAATATGACATACTGCTGGAAGGGCAGTGCAGGTCTGCCAGCATTAGAATACTAAGTTATAAATATAACATACTGCTGGAGGGGCAGTGCATGTCTCCCGGTGTTGTAATACTAAGTTATAAATATAACACACTGCAGGACGGGGCAGTGCATGTCTCCAAGTGTTGTAATACTAAGTTATAAATATAACATATTGCTGGATGGGGCACAGCATGTCTGCCAGCATTATAATACTAAGTTATAAATATAACATACTGCTGGACAGGCAGTGCAGGTCTGCCAGCATTATAATACTAAGTTATAAACATAACATACTGCTGGAGGGGCAAAGCAGGTCTCCTGGTGTTATAATACTAAGTTATTAATATAACCTACTGCTGGATGGGGTAGAGCATGTCTCTTGGTGTTATAATACTAATTTATGTATATAACATACTGCTGGACGAGGCAGAGCAGGTCTGCCAGCATTATAATACTAAGTTATAAATATAACATACTGCTGGAAGGGCAGTGCAGGTCTGCCAGCATTATAATACTAAGTTATAAATATAACATACTGCTTGACAGGGCAGTGCAGCTCTGCCAACATTATAATACTAAGTTATAAATATAACATAATGCTGGACAAGGCAGAGCATGTCTCCCAGTGTTATAATACTAACTTATAAATAGAACATACTGCTGGAGGGCAGTGCAGGTCTGCCAGAATTATAATACTAACTTATAAATAGAACATACTGCTGGAGGGGGAGTACAGGTCTGCCAGAATTATAATATTAAGTTATAAATATAACATACTGCTGGACGGGGCAGAGCATGTCTCCTGGTGTTATAATACTAAGTTATAAATATAATATACTGCTGGACAGGGCAGTGCAGGTCTACCAGCATTATAGTACTAAGTTATAAATATAACATATTGCTGGACAGGGCAGAGCATGTCTCCTGGTGTTATAATACTAAGTTATAAATGGAACATACTGCTGGATGGGGCAGAGCATGTCTCTCTGTGTTATAATACTAAGTTATAAATATAACATACTGCTGGACAGGGCAGAGCATGTCTCCCGGTGTTATAATACTAAGTTATAAACATAACATACTGCTGGACGGGGCAGAGCATGTCTTCCAGTGTTATAATACTAAGTTGTAAATATAACATACTGCTGGAAATATAACATACTGCTGGACGGGGCAGAGCATGTCTCCCGGTGTTAAAATACTAAGTTATAAATAGAACATACTGCTGGAGGGGCAGTGCAGCTCTGCCAGCATTATAATACTAAGTTATAAATAGAACATACTGCTGGATGGGGCAGTGCATGTCTCCCAGTGTTATAATACTAAGTTATAAAAGGTCTATATCACTTCGTTGAAATGGCAAAAGTTCGAACACCATATGTTCGAACTTCTAACCTCGAAGTGCAAAACCATCGAAGGCTTAGAACAGCGATTTTTTTCCCAGGGAAAAAAATCGCTGTTCCAGGAAACACACACACAACACAAGCACACCAAAAAAACAGCAATCCACACACACACACTTAAAATCCTACATCTAACCCTACACTAAACTGTACATACACTACTATCTATCCACTTACCTTAACCCAAACCCTAACCCTAAGGTCCGTCACTATCACACACTCACCTGACCCGCGCCCTAACCCTAACTCACCTACCCCGCCCTAACCCTAAAGTCTGTCACTATCGCACACCTACCTCACCTGCGCCCTAAACCTAACTCACCTAACCTGTGTCCTAACCCTAATGTCCACACAATCGCACACTTACCTGAACCTGACCAGTATCTGTCCACAACAGTGCTGAAAATCGTGAAGCCACAGAATGCCCACCAAATTCTTTCCCTGGGAAAGAATTTGGTGTGCCACGGTTTCGCGATAATCAGTTTTCAAACTTCACAGTTCGAACATATGGTGTTCAAACCTCTGAAGTTTCGACTAACTGATAGGAACCCAGTTATACATATAACATACTGCTGGATGGGGCAGAATATGTCTCCCGGTGTTATAATACTAAGTTATAAATATAACATACTGTTGGATGGGGCAAAGCATGTCTCCTGGTGTTATAATACTAAGTTATAAATAGAACATACTGCTGGATGGGGCAGAGCATGTCTCCCGCTGTTATAATACTAAGATATAAATATAACATACTGCTGGATGGGGCAGAGTATGTCTCCCGGTGTTATAATACTAAGTTGTAAATATAACATACTGCTGGCTGGGGCAGTGTAGATCTGCCAGCATTATAATACTAAGTTATAAATATAACATACTGCTGGACAGGGCAGAGCGTGTCTCCCGGTGTTGTAATACTAAGTTATAAATATAACATACTGCTGGACAGGGCACAGCATGTCTCCTGGTGTTATAATACTAAGTTATAAATATAGCATACTGCTGGACGGGGCAGAGCAGGTCTCCCGGTGTTATAATACTAAGTTATAAATATAACGTACTGCGGGACAGGGCAGAGCAGGTCTGCCAGTATTATAATACCAAGTTATAAATATAACATACTGCTGGAAGGGCAGTGCAGGTCTGCCAGCATTATAATACAAAGTTATAAATATAACATACTGCTGGACGGGACAGTGCAGGTCTGCCAGCATTATAATACTAAGTTATAAATATAACATACTGCTGGACGGGGCAGAGCAGGTCTCCCGGTGTTATAATACTAAGTTATAAATATAACATACTGCTGGACAGGGCAGAGCAGGTCTGCCAGCATTATAATACTAAGTTATAAATATAACATACTGCTGGAAGGGCAGTGCAGGTCTGCCAGCATTATAATACACAGTTATAAATATAACATACTGCTGGATGGGACAGTGCAGGTCTGCCAGCATTATAATACTAAGTTATAAATATAACATACTGTAAGACTGGACAGTACAGGTCTGCCAGCATTATAGTACTAAGTTATAAATATAACATACTGCTGGACGGGGCAGTGCATGTCTCCCAGTGTTATAATACTAAGTTATAAAGGGTCTATATCACTTCATCGAAATGGCAGAAGTTCGAACACCATATAACCTGGAAATGCAAAACCATCGAAGGCTTAGAACAGCGATTCTTTTTCCCAGGGAAAGAAATCGCTGTTCCAAGAAACACACACACAACATAAGCACACCAAAAAAACAGCAATCCACACACATACACTTAAAATCCTACATCTAACCCTACACTAAACTGTTCATACACTACTATCTATCCACTTACCTTAATCCAAACCCTAACCCTAAGATCCGTCACTATCACACACTCACCTGACCTGCACCCTAACCCTAACTCACCTATCCCACCCTAACCCTAATGTCTGTCACTATTGCACACCCACCTTACCTGCGCCCTAACCCTAACTCACCTAACTCGTGCTGTAACCCTAATGTCCACACAATCGCACACTTACCTAAACATGACCAGTAACTTTCCAACACAGTGCTAAAAATCACGAAGCCTATGAAGCTGCCAACCAAATTCTTTCCTGGGAAAGAATTTGGTGTTCCACGGCTTCGCGATAATTAGTTTTCGAACTTCACAGTTCGAACATATGGTGTTCGAACTGCTGAAGTTTTGACAAACTGATAGGAACCCAGTTATACATATAACATACTGCTGGATGGGGCAGAGTATGTCTCCCAGTTGTAAAATACTAAGGTATAAATATAACATACTGCTGGATGGGGCAAAGCATGTCTCCCGGTGTTATAATACTAAGTTATAAATATAACATACTGCTGGATGGGGCAGAGCATGTCTCCCGGTGTTATAATACTAAGTTATAAATAGAACATACTGCTGGATGGGTCAGAGAGTGTCTCCCAGTGTTATAATATTAAGTTATAAATATAACATACTGCTCGATGGGGCAGAGCATGTCTCCTGGTGTTATAATACTAAGTTGTAAATATAACATACTGCTGGATGGGGCAGTGTAGGTCTGCCAGCATTATAATACTAAGCTATAAATATAACATATGGCTGGACGGGGCAGAGCATCTCTCCCGGTGTTATAACACTAAGTTATAAATATAACATACTGCTGGACGGGGCAGAGCATATCTCCCGGTGTTATAATACTAAGTTAAAAATATAACATACTGCTGGAGGGGCAGTGCAGGTTTGCCAGAATTATAATACTAAGTTATAAATAGAACGTACTGCTGGATGGGCAGTGCAGGTCTGCCAGCATTATAATACTAAGTATTAAATATAACAAACTGCTGGATGGGGCAGAGCATATCTCCTAATGATATAATACTAAGTTATAAATATAAAATACTGCTGGAGGGGCAGTGCAGATCTGACAGCATTATAATACTAAGTTATAAGTATAACATACTGCTGGAGGGGCAGTGCATGTCTCCTGGTGTTATAATACTAGGTTATAAATATAAAATAGTGCTGGATGGGGCAGAGCATGTCTCCGGTTTTATAATATTAAGTTGTAAATGTAGCATACTGCTGGATGGGGCAGTGCAGATCTGCCAGCATTATAATACTAAGTTATAAATATAACATACTGCTGGAAGGGCAGTGCAGGTCTGCCAGCATTATAATACAAAGTTATAAATATAACATACTGCTGGATGGGACAGTGCAGGTCTGCCAGCATTATAATACTAAGTTATAAATATAACATACAGCTGGACTGGACAGTGCAGGTCTGCCAGCATTATAATACTAAGTTATAAATATAACACACTGATGGATGGGGCAGAGCATGTCTGCCAGCTTTATAATACTAAGTTATAAACATAGCATACTGCTGGTGGGGCAAAGCAGGTCTCCTGGTGTTATAATACTAGGTTATAAATATAACCTACTGCTGGACGGGGCAGAGCATGTCTCCCAATGTTATAATACTAAGTTATGAATATAACATACTGCTGAAGGGGCAGTGCATGTCTCCCAGTGTTATAATACTAAGTTAAAAATATAACATATTGCTGGGCAGGGCAGAGCATGTCTCCTGGTATTATAATACTAAGTTATAAAAAGAACATACAGCTGGAGGAGCAGAGCATGTCTCCTGGTGTTATAATACTAAGTTATAAATGTAACATACTGCTGGAGGGGCAGTGCAGGTCTGCCAGCATTACAATACTAAGTTATAAATATAACATACTGCTGATGGGGCAGTGCAGATCTGCCAGCATTATAATACTAAGTTAATAATATAATATACTGCTGGAGGGGCAGTGCCGTTCTGCCAGTATTATAATACTAAGTTATCAATATAACATACTGCTGGAGGGGCAGTGCATGTCTCCCAGTGTTATAACACTAAGTTAAAATATAACATACTGCTGGAGGGGCAGTGCATGTCTCCCAGTATTATAATACTAAGGACAAGGCAGAGCATGTTGCCCTGTGTTAAAATACTAAGTTATAAATATAACATACTGCTGGAGAGGCAGTGCAGGTCTGCCAGCATTATAATACTAAGCTATAAATATAACATACTGCTGGAGGGGTAGTGCAGGTCTGCCATCATTATAATACTAAGACATAAATATAATATACTGCTGGATGGGGCAGAGCATGTTTCCCGGTGTTATAATACTATGTTATAAATATAAAATACTGTTGGATGGGGCAGACCATGTCTCCTGGTGTTATGATACTAAGTTGTAAATATAACATACTGCTGGACGGGGCACTGCAGATCTGCCAGCATTATAATACTAAGTTATAAATATAACATACAGCTGGAGGGGGAGTACATGTCTGCCAGCATTATAATACTAAGTTATAAATATAACATACTGCTGGATGAGGCAGAGCATGTCTCCCAGTGTTATAATACTAAGTTATAAATATAATGTACTGCTGGAGGGGCAGTGCATGTCTCCTGGTGTTATAATACTAAGTTGTAAATATAACATATTGCCAGATGGGGCAGAGCATGTCTCCTGGTGTTATAATACTAAGGTATAAATATAACATACTGCTGGAGGGGCATTGCAGGTCTGCCAGCATTATAATACTAAGTTATAAATATAACATACTGCTGGAAGGGCAGTGCAGCTCTGCCAGCATTATAATACTAAGTTATAAATATAACATACTGCTGGAGGGCAGTGCATGTCTCCTAGTGTTATAAAACTAAGTTATAAATATAACATACTCCTGGAGGGCAGTGCAGCTCTGCCAGCATTATAATATTAAGTTATAAATATAACATACTGCTGGAGGGGCAGGGCATGTCTCCCAGTGTTATAATACTAAGTTATAAATATAACATACTGCTGGAGGGCAGTGCAAATCTGCCAGCATTATAATACTAAGTTATCAATATAACATACTGCTGGAGGGGCAGGACATGTCTCCCAGTGTTATAATACTAAGTTATAAATGTAACATACTGCTGGAGGGGCAGTGCAGGTCTGCCAGCAATATAATATTAAGTTATAAATATAACATACTGCTGGAGAGGCAGTGCAGGTCTGCCAGCATTATAATACTAAGTTGTCAATATAACATACTGCTGGTGGGGCAGGGCATGTCTCCCAGTGTTATAATACTAAATTAGAAATATAACATACTGCTGGAGGGGCAGTGCATGTCTCCCAGTGTTATAATACAAAGTTATAAATATAACATACTGCTGGACAGGGCAGAGCAAGTCTCCCGGTGTTATAATACTAAGCTGTAAATATAACATACTGCTGGGGGGGCAGTGTAGGTCTGCCAACATTATAGCACTAAGTTATAAATATGACATACTGCTGGAAGGGCAGTGCAGGTCTGCCAGCATTAGAATACTAAGTTATAAATATAACATACTGCTGGAGGGGCAGTGCATGTCTCCCGGTGTTGTAATACTAAGTTATAAATATAACACACTGCAGGACGGGGCAGTGCATGTCTCCAAGTGTTGTAATACTAAGTTATAAATATAACATATTGCTGGATGGGGCACAGCATGTCTGCCAGCATTATAATACTAAGTTATAAATATAACATACTGCTGGACAGGCAGTGCAGGTCTGCCAGCATTATAATACTAAGTTATAAACATAACATACTGCTGGAGGGGCAAAGCAGGTCTCCTGGTGTTATAATACTAAGTTATTAATATAACCTACTGCTGGATGGGGTAGAGCATGTCTCTTGGTGTTATAATACTAATTTATGTATATAACATACTGCTGGACGAGGCAGAGCAGGTCTGCCAGCATTATAATACTAAGTTATAAATATAACATACTGCTGGAAGGGCAGTGCAGGTCTGCCAGCATTATAATACTAAGTTATAAATATAACATACTGCTTGACAGGGCAGTGCAGCTCTGCCAACATTATAATACTAAGTTATAAATATAACATAATGCTGGACAAGGCAGAGCATGTCTCCCAGTGTTATAATACTAACTTATAAATAGAACATACTGCTGGAGGGGCAGTGCAGGTCTGCCAGAATTATAATACTAACTTATAAATAGAACATACTGCTGGAGGGGGAGTACAGGTCTGCCAGAATTATAATATTAAGTTATAAATATAACATACTGCTGGACGGGGCAGAGCATGTCTCCTGGTGTTATAATACTAAGTTATAAATATAATATACTGCTGGACAGGGCAGTGCAGGTCTACCAGCATTATAGTACTAAGTTATAAATATAACATATTGCTGGACAGGGCAGAGCATGTCTCCTGGTGTTATAATACTAAGTTATAAATGGAACATACTGCTGGATGGGGCAGAGCATGTCTCTCTGTGTTATAATACTAAGTTATAAATATAACATACTGCTGGACAGGGCAGAGCATGTCTCCCGGTGTTATAATACTAAGTTATAAACATAACATACTGCTGGACGGGGCAGAGCATGTCTTCCAGTGTTATAATACTAAGTTGTAAATATAACATACTGCTGGACGGGGCAGTGCAGGTCTGCCAGCATTATAATACTAAGTTATAAATATAACATACTGCTGGACGGGGCAGAGCATGTCTCCCGGTGTTAAAATACTAAGTTATAAATAGAACATACTGCTGGAGGGGCAGTGCAGGTCTGCCAGCATTATAATACTAAGTTATAAATAGAACATACTGCTGGATGGGGCAGTGCATGTCTCCCAGTGTTATAATACTAAGTTATAAAAGGTCTATATCACTGCTGAATGGCAAAAGTTCAACACCATATGTTCGAACTTCTAACCTCGTGCAAAACCATCGAGCTTAGAACAGCGATTTTTCCCAGGGAAAAAAACCGCTGTTCCAGGAAACACACACACAACACAAGCACACCAAAAAAACAGCAATCCACACACACACACTTAAAATCCTACATCTAACCCTACACTAAACTGTACATACACTACTATCTATCCACTTACCTTAACCCAAACCCTAACCCTAAGGTCCGTCACTATCACACACTCACCTGACCCGCGCCCTAACCCTAACTCACCTACCCCGCCCTAACCCTAAAGTCTGTCACTATCGCACACCTACCTCACCTGCGCCCTAAACCTAACTCACCTAACCTGTGTCCTAACCCTAATGTCCACACAATCGCACACTTACCTGAACCTGACCAGTATCTGTCCACAACAGTGCTGAAAATCGTGAAGCCACAGAAACGGCCCACCAAATTCTTTCCCTGGGAAAGAATTTGGTGTGCCACGGTTTCGCGATAATCAGTTTTCAAACTTCACAGTTCGAACATATGGTGTTCAAACCTCTGAAGTTTCGACTAACTGATAGGAACCCAGTTATACATATAACATACTGCTGGATGGGGCAGAATATGTCTCCCGGTGTTATAATACTAAGTTATAAATATAACATACTGTTGGATGGGGCAAAGCATGTCTCCTGGTGTTATAATACTAAGTTATAAATAGAACATACTGCTGGATGGGGCAGAGCATGTCTCCCGCTGTTATAATACTAAGAAATAAATATAACATACTGCTGGATGGGGCAGAGTATGTCTCCCGGTGTTATAATACTAAGTTGTAAATATAACATACTGCTGGCTGGGGCAGTGTAGATCTGCCAGCATTATAATACTAAGTTATAAATATAACATACTGCTGGACAGGGCAGAGCGTGTCTCCCGGTGTTGTAATACTAAGTTATAAATATAACATACTGCTGGACAGGGCACAGCATGTCTCCTGGTGTTATAATACTAAGTTATAAATATAGCATACTGCTGGACGGGGCAGAGCAGGTCTCCCGGTGTTATAATACTAAGTTATAAATATAACGTACTGCGGGACAGGGCAGAGCAGGTCTGCCAGTATTATAATACCAAGTTATAAATATAACATACTGCTGGAAGGGCAGTGCAGGTCTGCCAGCATTATAATACAAAGTTATAAATATAACATACTGCTGGACGGGACAGTGCAGGTCTGCCAGCATTATAATAGTAAGTTATAAATATAACATACTGCTGGACGGGGCAGAGCAGGTCTCCCGGTGTTATAATACTAAGTTATAAATATAACATACTGCTGGACAGGGCAGAGCAGGTCTGCCAGCATTATAATACTAAGTTATAAATATAACATACTGCTGGAAGGGCAGTGCAGGTCTGCCAGCATTATAATACACAGTTATAAATATAACATACTGCTGGATGGGACAGTGCAGGTCTGCCAGCATTATAATACTAAGTTATAAATATAACATACTGTAAGACTGGACAGTACAGGTCTGCCAGCATTATAGTACTAAGTTATAAATATAACATACTGCTGGACGGGGCAGTGCATGTCTCCCAGTGTTATAATACTAAGTTATAAAGGGTCTATATCACTTCATCGAAATGGCAGAAGTTCGAACACCATATAACCTGGAAATGCAAAACCATCGAAGGCTTAGAACAGCGATTCTTTTTCCCAGGGAAAGAAATCGCTGTTCCAAGAAACACACACACAACATAAGCACACCAAAAAAACAGCAATCCACACACATACACTTAAAATCCTACATCTAACCCTACACTAAACTGTTCATACACTACTATCTATCCACTTACCTTAATCCAAACCCTAACCCTAAGATCCGTCACTATCACACACTCACCTGACCTGCACCCTAACCCTAACTCACCTATCCCACCCTAACCCTAATGTCTGTCACTATTGCACACCCACCTTACCTGCGCCCTAACCCTAACTCACCTAACTCGTGCTGTAACCCTAATGTCCACACAATCGCACACTTACCTAAACATGACCAGTAACTTTCCAACACAGTGCTAAAAATCACGAAGCCTATGAAACGGCCAACCAAATTCTTTCCCTGGGAAAGAATTTGGTGTTCCACGGCTTCGCGATAATTAGTTTTCGAACTTCACAGTTCGAACATATGGTGTTCGAACTGCTGAAGTTTTGACAAACTGATAGGAACCCAGTTATACATATAACATACTGCTGGATGGGGCAGAGTATGTCCCCCAGTTGTAAAATACTAAGGTATAAATATAACATACTGCTGGATGGGGCAAAGCATGTCTCCCGGTGTTATAATACTAAGTTATAAATATAACATACTGCTGGATGGGGCAGAGCATGTCTCCCGGTGTTATAATACTAAGTTATAAATAGAACATACTGCTGGATGGGTCAGAGAGTGTCTCCCAGTGTTATAATATTAAGTTATAAATATAACATACTGCTCGATGGGGCAGAGCATGTCTCCTGGTGTTATAATACTAAGTTGTAAATATAACATACTGCTGGATGGGGCAGTGTAGGTCTGCCAGCATTATAATACTAAGCTATAAATATAACATATGGCTGGACGGGGCAGAGCATCTCTCCCGGTGTTATAACACTAAGTTATAAATATAACATACTGCTGGACGGGGCAGAGCATATCTCCCGGTGTTATAATACTAAGTTAAAAATATAACATACTGCTGGAGGGGCAGTGCAGGTTTGCCAGAATTATAATACTAAGTTATAAATAGAACGTACTGCTGGATGGGCAGTGCAGGTCTGCCAGCATTATAATACTAAGTATTAAATATAACAAACTGCTGGATGGGGCAGAGCATATCTCCTAATGATATAATACTAAGTTATAAATATAAAATACTGCTGGAGGGGCAGTGCAGATCTGACAGCATTATAATACTAAGTTATAAGTATAACATACTGCTGGAGGGGCAGTGCATGTCTCCTGGTGTTATAATACTAGGTTATAAATATAAAATAGTGCTGGATGGGGCAGAGCATGTCTCCCGGTTTTATAATATTAAGTTGTAAATGTAGCATACTGCTGGATGGGGCAGTGCAGATCTGCCAGCATTATAATACTAAGTTATAAATATAACATACTGCTGGAAGGGCAGTGCAGGTCTGCCAGCATTATAATACAAAGTTATAAATATAACATACTGCTGGATGGGACAGTGCAGGTCTGCCAGCATTATAATACTAAGTTATAAATATAACATACAGCTGGACTGGACAGTGCAGGTCTGCCAGCATTATAATACTAAGTTATAAATATAACACACTGATGGATGGGGCAGAGCATGTCTGCCAGCTTTATAATACTAAGTTATAAACATAGCATACTGCTGGTGGGGCAAAGCAGGTCTCCTGGTGTTATAATACTAGGTTATAAATATAACCTACTGCTGGACGGGGCAGAGCATGTCTCCCAATGTTATAATACTAAGTTATGAATATAACATACTGCTGAAGGGCAGTGCATGTCTCCCAGTGTTATAATACTAAGTTAAAAATATAACATATTGCTGGGCAGGGCAGAGCATGTCTCCTGGTATTATAATACTAAGTTATAAAAGAACATACAGCTGGAGGAGCAGAGCATGTCTCCTGGTGTTATAATACTAAGTTATAAATGTAACATACTGCTGGAGGGCAGTGCAGGTCTGCCAGCATTACAATACTAAGTTATAAATATAACATACTGCTGATGGGGCAGTGCAGATCTGCCAGCATTATAATACTAAGTTAATAATATAATATACTGCTGGAGGGGCAGTGCCGTTCTGCCAGTATTATAATACTAAGTTATCAATATAACATACTGCTGGAGGGGCAGTGCATGTCTCCCAGTGTTATAACACTAAGTTAAAATATAACATACTGCTGGAGGGGCAGTGCATGTCTCCCAGTATTATAATACTAAGGACAAGGCAGAGCATGTTGCCCTGTGTTAAAATACTAAGTTATAAATATAACATACTGCTGGAGAGGCAGTGCAGGTCTGCCAGCATTATAATACTAAGCTATAAATATAACATACTGCTGGAGGGGTAGTGCAGGTCTGCCAGCATTATAATACTAAGACATAAATATAATATACTGCTGGATGGGGCAGAGCATGTTTCCCGGTGTTATAATACTATGTTATAAATATAAAATACTGTTGGATGGGGCAGACCATGTCTCCTGGTGTTATGATACTAAGTTGTAAATATAACATACTGCTGGACGGGGCACTGCAGATCTGCCAGCATTATAATACTAAGTTATAAATATAACATACAGCTGGAGGGGGAGTACATGTCTGCCAGCATTATAATACTAAGTTATAAATATAACATACTGCTGGATGAGGCAGAGCATGTCTCCCAGTGTTATAATACTAAGTTATAAATATAACGTACTGCTGGAGGGGCAGTGCATGTCTCCTGGTGTTATAATACTAAGTTGTAAATATAACATATTGCCAGATGGGGCAGAGCATGTCTCCTGGTGTTATAATACTAAGGTATAAATATAACATACTGCTGGAGGGGCATTGCAGGTCTGCCAGCATTATAATACTAAGTTATAAATATAACATACTGCTGGAAGGGCAGTGCAGCTCTGCCAGCATTATAATACTAAGTTATAAATATAACATACTGCTGGAGGGGCAGTGCATGTCTCCTAGTGTTATAAAACTAAGTTATAAATATAACATACTCCTGGAGGGGCAGTGCAGCTCTGCCAGCATTATAATATTAAGTTATAAATATAACATACTGCTGGAGGGGCAGGGCATGTCTCCCAGTGTTATAATACTAAGTTATAAATATAACATACTGCTGGAGGGCAGTGCAAATCTGCCAGCATTATAATACTAAGTTATCAATATAACATACTGCTGGAGGGGCAGGACATGTCTCCCAGTGTTATAATACTAAGTTATAAATGTAACATACTGCTGGAGGGCAGTGCAGGTCTGCCAGCAATATAATATTAAGTTATAAATATAACATACTGCTGGAGAGGCAGTGCAGGTCTGCCAGCATTATAATACTAAGTTGTCAATATAACATACTGCTGGTGGGGCAGGGCATGTCTCCCAGTGTTATAATACTAAATTAGAAATATAACATACTGCTGGAGGGGCAGTGCATGTCTCCCAGTGTTATAATACAAAGTTATAAATATAACATACTGCTGGACAGGGCAGAGCAAGTCTCCCGGTGTTATAATACTAAGCTGTAAATATAACATACTGCTGGGGGGGCAGTGTAGGTCTGCCAACATTATAGCACTAAGTTATAAATATGACATACTGCTGGAAGGGCAGTGCAGGTCTGCCAGCATTAGAATACTAAGTTATAAATATAACATACTGCTGGAGGGGCAGTGCATGTCTCCCGGTGTTGTAATACTAAGTTATAAATATAACATACTGCTGGAGGGGCAGTGCATGTCTCCCGGTGTTGTAATACTAAGTTGTGAATATAACATACTGCTGTAGGGGCAGTGCAGGTCTGCCAGTGTTATAACACTAAGTTATAAACATAACATACTGCTGGAAGGTCACAGCATGTCTCCTGGCATTATAATACTAAGTTATCAATATAACATACTGCTGGAGGGACAGGGCATGTCTCCCATTGTTATAATACTAAGTTATAAATATAACATACTGCTGGAGGGGCAGTGCATGTCTCTCGGTGTTGTAATACTAAGTTATAAATATAACATACTGCTGGACAGGGCAAAGCATGTCTCCCGGTGTTATAATACTAAGCTGTAAATATAACATACTGCTGGAGGGGCAGTGTAGGTCTGCCAACATTATAACACTAAGTTATAAATATGACATACTGCTGGAAGGGCAGTGCAGGTCTGCCAGAATTAGAATACTAAGTTATAAATATAACATACTGCTGGAGGGGCAGTGCAGGTCTACCAGCATTATAATACTAAGTTATAAATATAACATACTGCTGGAGGGCAGTGCAGGTCTGCCAGCATTATAATACTGAGTTATAAATATAATGTACTGCTGGAGGGGCAGTGCAGGTCTCCCAATGTTATAATACTAAGTTATAAATATAACATACTGCTTTACAGGGCAGTGCAGGTGTGCCAGCCTTATAATACTAAGTTATAAATATAACATACTGCTGTAGGGGCAATGCATGTCTCCGGTGTTATAATACTAAGTTATAAATATTACATAATGCTGGACGGGGCAGTGCAGGTCTGCCAGCATTATAATACTAAGTTATTAATATAACATACTTCTGGACAGGGCAGTGCATGTCTCCCAGTGTTTTAATACTAACTTATAAATATAACATACTGCTGGAAGGGACAGAGCATGTCTCCCAGTGTTATAATACTAAGTTATAAATATAACATACTGCTGCAGGGGCAGTGCAGCTCTGCCAGCATTATACTACTAAGTTATAAATATAACAAACTGCTTGAGGCGGCAGTGTCGGTCTTCCCGTGTTATAATCTGATGATGTAAATATAACATGCTACTGGACGGGGCAGAGCATGTCTCCCAGTGTTATAATACTAAGTTATAAATGTAACATACTGCTGTACGGGACAGAGCATGTCTCCTGGTTTTGTAATACTAAGTTATAAATATAACATACTGCTGGACGGGGCAGAGCATGTCTCTCGGTGTTATAATACTAAGTTTTAAATATAACATACTGCTGGAGGGGCAGTGCATGTCTCCTGGTGTTGTAATATTGAGATGTAATTATAACAAACTGCGGGAGGAGGCAGTGTGGATCTCCCCTTGTTATAATATGAAGATGTAATTATACCATACTGCTAGACAGTGCAGTGCATGTCTCCCAGTCTTATAATATTAGGATGTAAGTATAATATACTGCTGGAGGGGGAATGTGGGTCTCTCCGTGTTATAATATGAAGATGTAAATATAACATACTGCTGGACGGGGTAGAGCATGTCTTCTGGTGTTATAATATTAAGCTGTAAATATAACAAACTGCTGCAGGGGCAGTGCATGTCTCCCGGTGCTGTAATATTGTTATAAATATAACATACTGCTGGACAGGGCAGTGTGGGTCTCCAGGTGTTATAATGTTAGGATGTAAGTATAACATACTGCTGGAGGTGGCAGTGTGGATCTCCCCTTGTTATAATATGAAGATGCAGGTATACCATACAGCTGGACAGGGCAGTGCATGTCTCCCAGTGTTATAATATTAGGATGTAAGTATAACATACTGCTGGAGGCGTCAGTGTGGGTTTCTCCATGTTATAATATGAAGATGTAAATATAACATACTGCTGGAGGGGGCAGAGGAGGTCTCTCGATATTGTAATATTAAGCTGTAAACATAACATACTGATGGAGGGACAGTACAAATCTCTAGCGTTATAATTTTAAGTTATAAATATAACATACTGCTGGAGGGGGCAGGTCTTCCAGTGTTATAATACGAAGTTATAAATATAACATTCTACTGGAGGGGGTAGTGTAGGTCTCCCGGTGTTGTAATATTAGGATTTAAGTATAAAATACTGCTGGAGGGGGCAATGTGGGTCTCCCAACATACTGCTGGAGTGGGTAGTTTGGGTCTCCCGGTGTTATAATATTAGGATGTAAGCATAACATACTGGTGGAGGGGGCAGTGTGGGTCTCCTGGTGTTATAATATTAGCATGTAAGTATAACTTATTGCTGGAGGGGGCAGTGCAGGTCTCCCGGTGTTTTATAATATAAGGATGTAAGTATAACATACTGCTGGAGGGGGCAGTGTGGCTCTCCTGTTAGTTATAATATTAGCATGTAAGTATAACATATTGCTAGATGGGGCAGTGCAGGTCTCCCGGTGTTATAATATTAGCATGTAAGTATAACATATTGCTGGAGAGGGCAGTGCAGGTCTCCCGGTGTTTTATATATTAGGATGTAAGTATAACATATTGCTGGAGGGGGCAGTGTGGGTCTCCCGGTGTTATAATATTAGGATGTCAGAATAACATACTGCTGGAGGGGGCAGTGAGAGTCTCCTGGTGTTATAATATTAGGATGCAAGTATAACATACTGCTGGAAGGGGCAGTGTGGGTCTGCCGGTGTTATAATATTAGGATGTCAGTATAACATTATAACATACTGCTGGACTGGACAGTGCAGATCTGCCAGCATTATAATACTAAGTTATAAATATAACACACTGCTGGATGGGAAAGAGCATGTCTGCCAGCATTATAATACTAAGTTATAAACATAACATACTGCTGGAGGGGCAAAGCAGGTCTCCTGGTGTTATAATACTAGGTTATAAATATAACCTACTGCTGGATGGGGCAGAGCATGTCTCCCAATGTTATAATACTAAGTTATGAATATAACATACTGCTGAAGGGGCAGTGCATGTCTCCCAGTGTTATAATACTAAGTTATAAATATAACATATTGCTGGGCAGGGCAGAGCATGTCTCCTGGTATTATAATACTAAGTTATAAAAAGAACATACTGCTGGAGGAGCAGAGCATGTCTCCTGGTGTTATAATACTAAGTTATAAATGTAACATACTGCTGGAGGGGCAGTGCAGGTCTGCCAGCATTATAATACTAAGTTATAAATATAACATACTGCTGATGGGTCAGTGCAGATCTGCCAGCATTATAATACTAAGTTAATAATATAACATACTGCTGGAGGGGCAGTGCCATTCTGCCAGTATTATAATACTAAGTTATCAATATAACATACTGCTGGAGGGGCAGTGCATGTCTCCCAGTGTTATAACACTAAGTTAAAATGTAACATACTGCTGGAGGGGCAGTGCATGTCTCCCAGTATTATAATACTAAGGACAAGGCAGAGCATGTTGCCCTGTGTTAAAATACTAAGTTATAAATATAACATACTGCTGGAGAGGCAGTGCAGGTCTGCCAGCATTATAATACTAAGCTATAAATATAACATACTGCTGGAGGGGCAGTGCAGGTCTGCCAGCATTATAATACTAAGACATAAATATAATATACTGCTGGATGGGGCAGAGCATGTCTCCCAGTGTTATAATACTATGTTATAAATATAAAATACTGTTGGATGGGGCAGACCATGTCTCCTGGTGTTATAATACTAAGTTGTAAATATAACATACTGCTGGACAGGGCACTGCAGATCTGCCAGCATTATAATACTAAGTTATAAATATAACATACAGCTGGAGGGGCAGTGCAGGTCTGCCAGCATTATAATACTAAGTTATAAATATAACATACTTCTGGATGAGGCAGAGCATGTCTCCCAGTGTTATAATACTAAGTTATAAATATAACGTACTGCTGGAGCGGCAGTGCATGTCTCCCAGTGTTATAATACTAAGTTGTAAATATAACATATTGCCAGGTGGGGCAGAGCATGTCTCCTGGTGTTATAATACTAAGGTATAAATATAACATACTGCTGGAGGGGCATTGCAGGTCTGCCAGCATTATAATACTAAGTTATAAATATAACATACTGCTGGAGGGGCAGTGTAGCTATGCCAGCATTATAATACTAAGTTATAAATATAACATACTGCTGGAGGGGCAGTGCATGTCTCCTAGTGTTATAAAACTAAGTTATAAATATAACATACTGCGGGACTGGGCAGAGCATGGCTCCTATTGTTGTAATACTAAGTTGTAAATATAACATACTCCTGGAGGTGCAGTGCAGGTCTGCCAGCATTATAATATTAAGTTATAAATATAACATACTGCTGGAGGGGCAGGGCATGTCTCCCAGTGTTATAATACTAAGTTATAAATATAACTTACTGCTGGAGGGGCAGTGCAAATCTGCCAGCATTATAATACTAAGTTATCAATATAACATACTGCTGGAGGGGCAGGACATGTCTCCCAGTGTTATAATACTAAGTTATAAATGTAACATACTGCTGGAGGGGCAGTGCAGGTCTGCCAGCAATATAATATTAAGTTATAAATATAACATACTGCTGGAGAGGCAGTGCAGGTCTGCCAGCATTATAATACTAAGTTGTCAATATAACATACTGCTGGAGGGGCAGGGCATATCTCCCAGTGTTATAATACTAAATTATAAATATAACATACTGCTGGAGGG
The DNA here is from genome assembly GCF_019279795.1 of Protopterus annectens. Lineage (NCBI taxonomy): Eukaryota > Metazoa > Chordata > Ceratodontiformes > Protopteridae > Protopterus > Protopterus annectens. The sequence continues at coordinate 1,299,835,439 of NC_056746.1, read as the reverse complement.
GCAGTGCATGTCTCCCAGTGTTATAATACTAAGTTATAAATATAACATACTGCTGGACAGGGCAGAGCAAGTCTCCCGGTGTTATAATACTAAGCTGTAAATATAACATACTGCTGGGGGGACAGTGTAGGTCTGCCAACATTATAACACTAAGTTATAAATATGACATACTGCTGGAAGGGCAGTGCAGGTCTGCCAGCATTAGAATACTAAGTTATAAATATAACATACTGCTGGAGGGGCAGTGCATGTCTCCCGGTGTTGTAATACTAAGTTATAAATATAACATACTGCTGGAGGGGCAGTGCATGTCTCCCGGTGTTGTAATACTAAGTTGTGAATATAACATACTGCTGGAGAGGCAGTGCAGGTCTGCCAGTGTTATAACACTAAGTTATAAACATAACATACTGCTGGAAGGTCAGAGCATGTCTCCTGGCATTATAATACTAAGTTATCAATATAACATACTGCTGGAGGGACAGGGCATGTCTCCCATTGTTATAATACTAAGTTATAAATATAACATACTGCTGGAGGGGCAGTGCATGTCTCTCGGTGTTGTAATACTAAGTTATAAATATAACATACTGCTGGACAGGGCAGAGCATGTCTCCCGGTGTTATAATACTAAGCTGTAAATATAACATACTGCTGGAGGGGCAGTGTAGGTCTGCCAACATTATAACACTAAGTTATAAATATGACATACTGCTGGAAGGGCAGTGCAGGTCTGCCAGCATTAGAATACTAAGTTATAAATATAACATACTGCTGGAGGGGCAGTGCAGGTCTACCAGCATTATAATACTAAGTTATAAATATAACATACTGCTGGAGGGCAGTGCAGGTCTGCCAGCATTATAATACTGAGTTATAAATATAATGTACTGCTTTACAGGGCAGTGCAGGTCTCCCAGTGTTATAATACTAAGTTATAAATATAACATACTGCTGTAAGGGCAATGCATGTCTCCGGTGTTATAATACTAAGTTATTAATATTACATAATGCTGGACGGGGCAGTGCAGGTCTGCCAGCATTATAATACTAAGTTATTAATATAACATACGGCTGGACGGGGCAGTGCATGTCTCCCGGTGTTTTAATACTAACTTATAAATATAACATACTGCTGGATGGGGCAGAGCATGTCTCCCAATGTTATAATACTAAGTTATAAATATAACATACTGCTGCAGGGGCAGTGCAGCTCTGCCAGCATTATACTACTAAGTTATAAATATAACAAATTGCTTGAGGAGGCAGTGTCGGTCTTCCCGTGTTATAATCTGATGATGTAAATATAACATGCTACTGGACGGGGCAGAGCATGTCTCTCAGTGTTATAATACTAAGTTATAAATGTAACATACTGCTGTACGGGACAGAGCATGTCTCCTGGTTTTGTAATACTAAGTTATAAATATAACATACTGCTGGACGGGGCAGAGCATGTCTCCTGGTGTTATAATACTAAGTTTTAAATATAACATACTGCTAGAGGGGCAGTGCATGTCTCCTGGTGTTGTAATATTGAGATGTAATTATAACAAACTGCTGGAGGAGGCAGTGTGGATCTCCCCTTGTTATAATATGAAGATGTAAGTATACCATACTGCTAGACAGTGCAGTGCATGTCTCCCAGTGTTATAATATTAGGATGTAAGTATAATATACTGCTGGAGGGGGAATGTGGGTCTCTCCATGTTATAATATGAAGATGTAAATATAACATACTGCTGTCTTCTGGTGTTATAATATTAAGCTGTAAATATAACAAACTGCTGCAGGGGCAGTGCATGTCTCTCGGTGCTGTAATATTGTTATAAATATAACATACTGCTGGACAGGGCAGTGTGGGTCTCCAGGTGTTATAATGTTAGGATGTAAGTATAACATACTGCTGGAGGTGGCAGTGTGGATCTCCCCTTGTTATAATATGAAGATGCAGGTATACCAAACAGCTGGACAGGGCAGTGCATGTCTCCCAGTGTTATAATATTAGGATGTAAGTATAACATACTGCTGGAGGCGTCAGTGTGGGTCTCTCCATGTTATAATATGAAGATGTAAATATAACATACTGCTGGAGGGGGCAGAGGAGGTCTCTCGATATTGTAATATTAAGCTGTAAACATAACATACTGATGGAGGGACAGTACAAATCTCTAGCGTTATAATTTTAAGTTATAAATATAACATACTGCTGGTGGGGGCAGGTCTTCCAGTGTTATAATACAAAGTTATAAATATAACATTCTGCTGGAGGGGGTAGTGTAGGTCTCCCGGTGTTGTAATATTAGGATTTAAGTATAAAATACTGCTGGAGGGGGCAATGTGGGTCTCCCAACATACTGCTGGAGTGGGTAGTTTGGGTCTGTTTGTGTTATAATATTAGGATGTAAGCATAACATACTGCTGGAGGGGGCAGTGTGGGTCTCCTGGTGTTATAATATTAGCATGTAAGTATAACTTATTGCTGGAGGGGGCAGTGCAGGTCTCCCGGTGTTTTATAATATAAGGATGTAAGTATAACATACTGCTGGAGGGGGCAGTGTGGCTCTCCTGTTAGTTATAATATTAGCATGTAAGTATAACATATTGCTAGAAGGGGCAGTGCAGGTCTCCCGGTGTTATAATATTAGCATGTAAGTATAACATATTGCTGGAGGGGAGAGTGCAGGTCTCCCGGTGTTTTGTATATTAGGATGTAAGTATAACATACTGCTGGAGGGGGCAGTGTGGGTCTCCCAGTGTTATAATATTAGGATGTCAGAATAACATACTGCTGGAGGGGGCAGTGAGGGTCTCCTGGTGTTATAATATTAGGATGTAAGTATAACATACTGCTGGAGGGGGCAGTGTGGGTCTGCCGGTGTTATAATATTAGGATGTCAGTATAACATTATAACATACTGCTGGAGGGGGCAGTGTGGGTCACCCAGTGTTATAATATGAAGATGTAAATATAACATCCTACGGCGAGGCAGTGCAGGTCTTTCAGTGTTACAATAGTAAGGTGTAAGTATAACGTATTGTTAAAGGTAGACATTTATTCTGTCAAAGCACCACACTGCTGAGCTGTAAACAGTATGTATTGCTAGAAGAACACATTGCAGGTCTGTCAGTATTGTACTGCTCTGTGAACAGCACATACTTCTGCTGGGAGACAATTATGCTCTCCCAGAATTACACTGAGGCACCGTAAACATTTCATAGCAACAGACGAACTCACTGCAGTTTTCATCGTGTTATACTGCATGCCTGCCCAGTTTTATCATAATGTGATATAAGGTTAGGGTGAGCTGCACCCCTAAGTAATGTATGCTAACCTTAACCCTAGCTCTGCACCTGCCCCTAATCCCTACACTACACCTAAGCTTAGAAAATGTCTTCCTGTAACTGTACCACTGCACAAGACACACAGACACACACCAGAATAGTACACATGCATGACACAAAATCTCTCCTCTTCCCTAGTCCATAAACTAACTCTGACTCACAAACACTTGCACACACACATTCCCACTCCTGATGCCAAAACTTTTTGAATATCTAAACTTTAAAAAATCCCATACCTACACTTATCTTACCCACATACACAAGATTTTCCTTCTTTAAACATCTCAAGCACTTGATATTGAATGCTCTTGACAAATTTTCCAAACATTTCACTGTCACTATATATATATATATATATATATATATATATATATATATATATATATATATATATATATATATGTGTGTGTGTGTGTGTGTGTGTGTGTAGTTGTAAATATACAAATACTAAAATATCAACTGCCTAAATACTGACACAAACTCCCTAATAGAAACATCTAAAAACATCTAAACAGGAAATACTGACAAAATTGAAGTTGTACAAGGGAAGGGTTTATGCTCTTTCCCTACTGTTGTATGACCTCAGAGTGGGCAAATATAATTAGGATGCAGTGTGGAGGATGCAGGGGCCACCTGCAATATCATTGGTTTTAGGTGTGGTTTAGTATTTTCAATATTTAGTCTTTAGATAGTTTTAACTTGATATTAAGGAGCTTAGATATTTTTGGGTCGATATTGTTTACATATTTAAAACTACATCCAATTAGATAGATAAACAGAAATAGATGTTTACATACAAAATTACTGAAACAAACATACATACTTTTCCATTTTATATATACGACCCGATACTACAGGAGTTCTGCCATAAGGGCCAGCTCCCAAACGTTTTCACTGAGAATTTTGTCTTTATATAGTAGCCTGTGGTCGCTACATCTGACCCCGATACTGCAGGTGCTCTGCAATAAGGGCCAACTCCCAAACGTTTTCACTGAGAATTTTGTCTTTCTATAATGTAAGTAAATTTAACTTCAATAACCGTGCTGTGAATTAACTTCTACTCGTCAAATACCTATCTGTGCTGGAAATTGGCTTTAACATCCCCACCTCCAAAAAAGCTGTCATTGCACTCTAAGGACTATTTACTAAGTTGGCCACTGTCCTTTCACTTGACCAGTAGATTAAACTGTATATGCCAGTTACTTAGTCATCTTGTTTTAGTTTAATTTCTACAAATCTTTTGGGTTTCTAATACCATGACAGGAATGGACCCCATTCCTAAGTCAAGGTACGATTAAAGTTCATGAAATTAGTATTGTTCAATCTTTGATGTCAGCCAGAAGTGCCCTTCACAGCACCTGCAGTGTACCCAGTGATGACTCCCTCTGCAATTCGTATGGGGTTACATGTATTAGTAACACATGTAAATATGATTGTAGATTCTTTTTTATAAGACCCATTGCTCCTACTACTATTGGAACTGCCTGGGTATCTTTCTTCCACATTGCTCTCATTTCTGCCTGCAAATCCTGATATTTTTGACTCTCTGTACACAAGACAGTATGGTAACTGGGTGTGGTGATTTCAATGATCAGTACTACTTTTGTCTTCTTTTCATGGACCACTATATCTGGATTTCTAGCATCTGTCTTTTGAATGGTTGGTAATGGTGATCCCATGTGATGTAGACTTCATAATTTTCTATGATGCTTTGTGGCTCATGTTTCCTGTGTTTTTCAGCCACTTCAGTACCATAATGTTTGCACAATCCCCAGTGCAGCAGTCTTGCCACATTATTGTACTTTTCAGTATACAGTCCTTCTGTCATTAGTATGTCACAACCAGCATCAAGGTGCGCAACTGTTTCCATTTCTGTTTTACAAAACCTACATTTGTCTGTTTCTCCCACATGTTCAATGGACTTTGTAAACCAATGTGTACATAGCCCACTATCTTTGGCTGCCAATATTAACCTTTCATCTCTTGGTTTGAATTCGCCTCTCCTTAACCATTCCTGTGTTTGATCCTGATCAACATGAGGTTCTTCAGTATGTTTTCTATACTTGCAACTATATTTATGAATTTTCCACATTTCTTGCTTTCTCGTCTGGTCCTTCACCTTAGATTCTTTCTTTTGTTTTTTAGCACATTCAGTTACTGCCTGATTTTTATCTACTTTTGGTTTGATTTCTATTCCTGCTTGACGCCGATATGCTTCTGCTAGACTAAGCAGAGAAGTCATCTTAGATTTATTCTCCTCATCATGTATCAAAACTTTCTCTGCATTTGGGTCTTGTGAGGTCAGCAGATATGTGTGCAGTCCCATGATTGCAGACCTATACATGTAATCAATTTCAAGGAGGCCCATACCTCCTTCAGAATGGGGACTATATAATCTTGCTATACACTGATTTTTATAAATCATTTGGTGAGCATGAAGCATCCTTCTTGTTTTCCTGTCTAATCTATCCAACACATTTTTGGGGCCAGTCAGTCACTCCAAAACTGTAAGTTAGGGCAGAAAGAACAAATTGGTTTATAGCTTGAATTTTGTTCCTAGACGTAACACTGTTTTTAGGATTAAGTCTTCTAAAGTTTTCCTTACTAAGTTTTATTCACATTTGTTCATATTTTATTGTTGATCCTTCATCACTTCCTAAATATGTATACACTCCTCTTGCTTAAATTCTTTTATATCACATTCTTGGTGCTGAAGTTTTCCAGCTTTAAAGGTTTCTTTTGCACATTTATCAAGACCAAATGTCATTTTTATATCATCTGAAAAAGTTTTGACAACTTGCAGTTGTGCTTTCAGTGCCTCATCTGATGAGCTATACAGTTTTAAGTCATCGACAAAGAGAAGATGAGAAGTCTTTACATTTAGTTGTTTTCTATGAGCCAAATTATAGCCATGGCCAAAGCTGTTAAGTAGACAGCTTAATGGGTTAAAGGCAAGGCAGAAAGCAGCGGTGACAGAGAGTCACCCTGGCATATCCCCCTTCGAATTTTTATCCCTGGAATAATAATTTGTCCTTTAGCATGGCTTAATTGCACAGTGGTCTGCCACTGTTTCATGGTCACTGTAATGTAGTCAATCAGTGTAGGGTGTATCTTATACAGTTTTAAGCACTCTTTTATCCATGAATGTGGGATACTATCAAATGCTTTTTAGTAGTCAATCTATGCCGTACTTAGATTCTTCCACTTTTTACAGTTCTCCACTATGACTTTATTTAACAACAAATGATCCTTTGTTTCATATGATTTTCTTTTAAATGACTATAAACTCTGTCGGCATCAATTCCAGTGTATAGTTTATATGTCGTCGGAGGGCAAATTATTGGTCTATAATTTTTAGGGAAGCTTGCAGGTTCACTCTTAAGTAGGAGCATTGTTTTTCCTGTTGTTAACCAGGTTGGTGTCTGTTTGGGATGCACATATAAATAGTTCTTACTCATGGCTAAATCTTCATGCAAATATGTTAATACTTTTAACAAAAGTTAGGTACTGCATCTGGACCTGGGATTTTCAAATTAAAGTATTTTCTTAACTTTGTTTCAAACTATCTGGCTGTACTTCATCCCCTTTCATATCCTGTACCTTTAAACTTTTTATTCTTTCTTTTACTTCTTCTATCCATTTAGCATTTTTGTTATGTTCCATAGGATCTTCATAAATAAAATGTATCTATTTCTTCCTGTTTTGGTGGTCTTTCAATTCCTTTTACCTTGTTTCCCAATTCTCTGTAAAATTTTTTTGGGTCATCAATAAATTGCTTATTTTGTACTTTTCCTTTATATTTATCTGCATATCTTCTAAGTTTTTCCAACTGTGCTGAGATTTTTAGTTTATTTGCGATAATGCATGATAGATCCTTGTTGTTGTTGTGTCTTTTGGCTTTTCCTGGTTAGGGATTGCCACAGCGGAACTCCGGTCCACTAATGATTGGCAGTAGATTTTTACGTGCCGAGTTGCCGGCCCTGACACACAACCTTCAACGAAGGTACGCCCATTCACGCATGTCTCCACACAGAAGACACTCTAGCTGAGAATCGAACAGGACAACGTCTTACTGTGAGGCGACATCGCTACCGCAGCACCACCACCGCAGTCACGCATAGATCCTTGTCTGTTCCAATATTGTGCATTGCTTTAATCACATCTATCTTTCTAAGTATTTTTGATGATCTGTTCCCTCTTCTATACTCCTCTAACACTGACACTTCTTGTCTTAATTGCCTTATATTTTTCTCTATTCGATACGTCCATGATGGTATTCGATTTCTCCCCTTCCTTTCCCTTACTACCCTGTGTTCTTGTGGTAGAACTTTATCAGTTATTAATTTAGCTGCACAGTAATGTATCCTGTTTACTTTTGTTGTATCGCATGAATCTCTATGGACAGTCCTAATTACTGTGTTCATTTGTTGTATCAGACTTCTTACTTTTTGGGTTTTATTAACCTTCTGCAGTCTATTTCTTTCATTCATCTTGCTATATCTGTCCATGTCTATTAAATCAAGCAATTCTTCTCTTAGCTCATTTTCTTCCAAACTGAGGGCACATCCCTTGTTTTTATTTTATTTTATTTTATTTGCATTTGTTGACCGGGATAGTCCACTGGGCCAAGTCGGCCCGTTTTCAGTGGAGGCCCAGGGAGGAAAGCTCCACAAGAATAGTTACATTGCATTGCATTACATTTACATTGAATTACATTTACATATATTTAGGGATACATTACATTACTATTAATAGAACAATATTCATTCTAATGTATTAGGTAACATTAGTAGAATAGGAAATCTTATTAATCATATTTAAATTTTTATTATTTATTTATTTTACATTTGTTAACCGGGCTGGTCTAGCTGGATACATATCCGTTTTCAGTAGAGGCCCGAGGAGAAAAGCTCCAATACACAATAGAAGTACATAATTAAATTGCAAGATTCAAAGTATTGTTACAACAAGAGAATATAGCTTACATATGCAGGAATGAAAATTTACATAGATGTTATATAAGACAAAAGGACAGACAGGAAATTATACACAAAACATTGATTTCGTTACAGATACTGGAAAATAGACTGAAATCAGAGATTTTCCTTATTACTAAAAGGAAAGAGAAATTTTAGAGATCTACAATTAGGAAATGGGCTAGGGAAGTGGAACTAGAAGTTATGAGATATGTAGTTAGTCAGGTTCACGACATGGGCATGTCCATTGTGTGGAGAGATATTCTTTAAGGTTAGCTTTGAAATGATTGAGAAGTAGTAAGTCTAAGGTTGTTTGGCAGGAGTTCCACTGCTTGCCAATGGAATTAGCGTAAAGGGCATCCCCACCTGAGTTTTTGCTTTAATGGTTAGGATCTGGATGTTGTTTGATGATCGGAGACTGTTGAGGTTAGTATATGGAGTGAGAATTTTGCACAGTGAGGGAGTTCTATCAGGATGGTTGATTATTTTATAAGCTTCAAGAGTTGGCTAAGTTTGAGGAGATTTGGCAGTTCCAACCAGCCAAGTCTTCGCAGATTAAGGCAATGATGGGTTCGATAAGGGGAACCTGTAATAAATCTGGCAATGTGGTTATAGGCAAGAGAGAGCATGTTAAGTTCACGTTTATTGAGAAAAGAGAGGATCGGGAAGCATAGAGGAGGGAAGAGAGGAGATGGGTGCGAGCAATAGTTAATTTGGTAGTGGGAGTTAGGAAGTTTTAATTCTGTACATAGATCCTAGTTTTTGTTAACAGACTTAACTGTTTGGGTAATGTGTATGTCAAATTTGAGCTTATGATCAATAGTGACACCTAGCAGTTTGGTAGTGGTGACAGGGGTTATGAGGGTCCCATTATTGGATTTAATATGAAAGGTTATGTTGTTAGTGTTTGGGAGTTCTTTACCTAGAGGTGAGAAGACGTTGGGGAAGAAAAGTAATAGTTTGGTTTTAGCTGGGTTAAGTAGAAGTTTTAAGTCAGTGAACCATTTTTCAACTAGTGAAAAACAATGTTGTGTGGTCATTTGGAGATTCGAGAGGGAGACGTCGGAGCAGATTAAGGTGGAGTCGTCGGCATATTGTATGCAGGTGGATTTAGGGATGACTGATTGAAGGTCATTTATGAAGATGGAAAACAGAAGTGGGCCCAGTATCGAGCCCTGAGGAATGCCTATGGTATTCGGGAGCAGTCCTGATATTGTTTTTAAATCAGAACTGACAGAGAAAAGCTCATTAGGTATTCATGTAAACATAAAAATATAAAGAGGAGGGTGATTTCCAGTTCCTGCGGGCATTCTATAGAAGGTTTTATAGCATCTTCCTGTGGCACCTTCTCTTCAATTTCATCCTGTGCCATCCGTTGCTTTGTCATATGGGAACTCACTGGCCTATCACTCCTCAACTTTGACTGCATCACAGTTTCCACAGTTTCCTGTTCCTTCCCTTGCTGTCTAACTTCAAGTGAACATTTAGACTGGTTTCCTGTGGAATATTCCAAATTATCTTCATATGGCACCTGTCCAATTGCTTCCTGTTCCACTGGTTTCCCTGTAATTTGGATATCCATTGCTCTATCCTGTTGTGGTGCTTTCTGAATTAGATTTTCTACACTAAATCCTTCACTTTGCAGGTACACCATAACCTCAGTTTATATTTCTTTAACTTCTCCATTACTAATATCCTTTTCTACTTTTCCTCTTTGTCTTCTTATTTTTTGTATTGTAAAGTTGTCCATATCTGGATTCCTTTGCCTGTATTTCTCTTCAAATATCTTTGGTGCTGCTCGTTTTGTATTGGTTAGTTTTGCTTTCTCCTTTGCATAAATGTTACACCATATTAAATCTCTTTTTCTTTCCCGTGTCCATATTTCTTCTTCAGATGTCTCCTGATCTTCTGTTTCTCCTTACTTTTGGTATTCAGTACACCCTGCTATGAGGTAACCTGTGTTAGACCTTCTACATCAAATCCTTCACTTCGCAGGCACTCCATAACTTCATCTTCTATTTTTTTAATGTCTACTTTACTAATCTTCTTTTCTACATTCCATCTTTGGGATATTATTTTTTTATTGTGAAATTTTCCATATCCGGATGCCTTTGCCTGTATTTCTCTTCGAATATCTTTGGGGATGCCTTCTTTACATTGATTAATTTGGCTTTCTCCTTTGCATTATTATTGCACTATATCAAATCTTTCTTTCTTTCCCATGTTCATATTTCTTTTTTATACTTTTCAAATATCTCTTGGTTTTGTTGTTTATATTTTCGCATTTTCTCAGATGTTTCATTTTTTCAACCAGATCAAGATTTCTTGATCTACATACTGTTTTTCACAAATATGTTGTACTAATGAACACAAATTTTCATTTGAAGCTTCTGACAGTTTTTCTTGCAGAAGTATTTTTTTCCTCTAATTTTTCTCTTAGTAATTTTGTGTATCCTATGTCTGGAAATTCTGGGCGTTTTACATAATAGTAACAGTACATCAATTCTTTCTTATCCTCAATAATCCACTTTATTGTCTTTATGGGTCTTCTTTTTCCTATCAGTTTTTGTGATTTTTGTGGACTGCTATTTCCTTCTACAATGGGGGGGGGGGGGTCATCCTCTCCCTGGGCCTGGTCTGGACCCTTTGTAGGGATATTTCCATATTTTGAGGATTCTACACTGTCTTTTCCAGTCCTGGCACCACTCCGCATACCAGGATTGGGCACTTTTTTATCCTGGGTCTTGTGCACCCAGCTATCTTTTTTAGTTTTTGACCTACTTCTGTCCATGATATATGCTATATAAATACAGTCTATATATCAGTGTTGCCTTGGTGAGATTTTGTGAAAACAGGGTCCACCTCGTGAAGGTGTTCGCCAAGACTTGAGGATGAATTCAATTTCAGCACTATTCTCCTTTGATTACTGACTTTTCATCTCTCCAAGCACATACACCAAATGTCTGAACCTGCGGTTCCTCTCGTACTGAGCAGGATTATTATCGCAACAACGCATCATCAGCAGGGTAAAACTAACCTGTCTCATGATGGTCTAAACCCAGCTCACGTTCCCTATTATTGGGTGAACAATCCAATGCTTGGTGAATTCTCCTTCACAATGATAGGAAGAGCTGACATCGAAGGATCAAAAAGCAACATTGATATGAACACTTGGCCACCACAAGCCAGTTATCCAAGTGGTAACTTTTCTGACACCTCCTGCTTAAAACCCAAAAAGCCAGAAGGATTGTGAGGCCCCACTTTCATGGTCTCTATTCATACTGAAAATCAAGCTCAAGCGAGCTTTTGCCCTTCTGCTCCATGGGAGGTTTCTGTCCTCCCTGAGCTCGGCTTAGGACACCTGCGTTACTCTTTGACAGGTGTACCATCCCAGTCAAACTTTCCATCTGACACTGTCCCCAGAGCAGGTTGCACCCAGATATCCTGGTGCTTGGAGCCAGAAGCGAGAGCCCTGGTGGGGCTCACCCTCCCCCCGCCTCACTGGGTAAGTGAAAAAATGATAAGAGTAATGGTATTTCGCTGGAGGCCAAGGCCTCCCACTTATTCTACACCTCTCATGTCTCTTCACAGTGCCAGACTAGAGTCAAACTCAACAGGGTCTTCTTTCCCTGCTGATTCTGCCAAACCCTTTCCCTTGGCTGTTGTTTTGCTAGATAGTAGGTAGGCACAGTGGGAATCTCATTCATCCATTCATGCACGTCACTAATTAGATGGCAATGCATTTGGCTATCTTAAGAGAGTCATAGTTACTCCCACCATTTACCCACGTTTCATTGAAGTTCTTCACTTTGACATTCAGAGCACTGGGTAAAAATCACTTCTGATATCTTCCTGTATAGCTGTATTGTTGCCAGGAAAGATGTATAGAATGGTAATAGATATTTGTTTATAATTGTTTAGTTTCAAGAAAGAAGTTGAATTTTGGTATTGGTTTGTTGTAAGGGGAAATGTTGTAGTTGTTGGAAAATATTAAATCTATCCCACCACCTTTCATCTTTATACTGTCATTACGGAAAATATTATAGCCAGGAAGTGTAACTTCAGAGTTGATTATGCTGCATTTAAGGCAAGTTTCGAGAATATCAGGCTTATGTTGTGTAATCCAGGCATGTAGCTCAGGAATTTTTATTTCTTATGCTTGTAACATTCATGGCAGGAAAAGTTAGATTATTGGTGTTGGGGGCTGTCCGTTGTAAGGCTAGAGTAGTGTGTGGAAGGCAATTGTCTTTCTGTTCATTGTGATAGGTGGGGCCAGGTTTAGGGTGAATGTCTTCTCCTAGAAGAATTTTATTATACTGGGGAATTACTGATACTTGTTTTTTGGAGAGTATTTTTCTATTTAATTTTGTTTTGGTTTGAGTTGAAGTGGAGTTGATCAGTCTATATTTGGGTAAAGGTGAGGCGTGTCATTAAATACATTTTGTGAGATGGATAGAGAACGTAGCGAGGAAATATGACTAGTTGGTTGGGACAGAGATGGAGAAATGTCAAGAGCGATTTTAGAGTCGTGGTAGGGTGGCAGATGGCCCAGTATGAGCAGCAGAGTGGAGGATAAGCCGATGAGTTGCACAATTAAGTAAATTGATCAGTATGCTATACATGTCAGGTAGTATGGAAGTAGGGATAAAATTATACTCCATGATGGGTCTCATAAGAGTTGAATAAAATGGCAGTATGGCTTCCTTGGACCTGGCTCCCATGCCCTTACTTATAAGTTGGGCAACATAGAATGATTTTTTTACTACCTTGGCCAAATGTTGGTCAAAGGCCAGATTACTGTCTGTATATATGTCCACAGATCCCTGATTACCAGGTCAACTCTTAGTGGTGTCTTATTGAAGGAGTAATTGTCCTGTGTGACAGATTTCCCAAAAGGCACTATAATGTATTTCTTGGCATTGAATATTAATCTGTTAGTTTGGCAGCAGTCATTTGTCTGTGTTAGACACTCTTGTAAGATGTTTTTGTCATGTGAGGAATCAATGACAGCTCCCAGTTCTGCAAACTTGGTCAGCCAGAGGCTCTTGATATTAGCGTTTACCTCTGAGAAGCAGATGCCAAATAGCAATGGCCCCGGCATGGAGCCCTCAGGTACCCTCATTGCTGACCAGTCTCTTAGTGGAGGTGATCTCACCAGTCCTGACTTCCTGGGTCCTGTCTTTTAGACAGCTGGCAATCCAGTGAGTTATGTATAGTTTTATGCCCAGTTCAGTGAGTTTGTCAACTATACCTGAGTGAGGCATTGTATCAAATACCTTAGCCAGGTCCAGGTAGGCGGTATGCACTGTTTTCCCCTCATCCACTGCCTTGGTAACCTTCTCAAAGAAGTCTGTCAGGTTTAGTAGGCATGACCTTACTTTGACAAAACCAAACTAGGGTGGGACCAGTGTCTGAAAGTTGCCTGTGTCTTTGTTGATCATTTCCATGATAACTCATTCCATGGCTTTGCATATTAGACTAGTCAAACTAATAGGTCTCTAGTTCCCAGAATCAGTGGATGGTCCACCCTTGTGAAATGGGATAACTGTTGCAGTCCTCCATTCTCATGGTACAAAGCCTATTTTGAGGCTATAGCTGAAAACTGACTCAGGTGGTCCTGATAGGTCATGTTTTAAGCTATTTAGGAGGCATCCCAGGATATTGTCAGGGCCCACTGAGAGTGTGCTTTTTTAACTTAGCAAGCACCGTTATGACCTGCTCCCTGTTAAAAGTTCAGGGGGGTTATGTTAGTAGGCATTTCTTGGGGATAGGCAGGGGTGAGAGTAGGGCAGGTGAAGTTTGAGCTGAATTTGTGAGCCAGCAAATTGGCTGTGTTGTTCTGCACATTGACGGTGGCACCATTGACCACTAGTTCAGCCCATGGCTGTGTGCTGCCTTTGAGGTTTTGGACATAGGTGTAGAAGGCCTTGTGGTTGTCTATAACCTATAAGGCTACCTTGACCTTATAACTGGCCTTGTTGGACTTAGTCTTCTTAGTTTCCTGTTTTGTTTAATTCGACAGCTACTATCATTATGGGAGTTGCTGTTCCTAAGTTTAGCCATTACATTTTTCCATTTGCTATATACCCTATTAAGGTTAGGATTCCACCAGTGTAGTTTGTTTTTATTGTTTGTTTTGGGCTTACCTCTTATTAGTACAGCAGCCTGTATGTAGCCATTTACATGGGCGTCTATATTACATAATCGAACTTTTAAAAGTTTGAACGTCATATGGTCGACACCATATGATCGAACTTTTAAAAGTTCAAAAATGTAATAAAAAAAATAAATCAAAGAAAAAAACCTACCTAAATGGTTTAAGCAGGGGGGAAAGCCCACCTGCACCCCCCATACCCCCCACTCTTTAAATATACCAACTCCGAGATCGCACTACTGTGAAGAAAAGGGAAATCTTCCCATTCCACACTGTATGGAGATCTCCATTGAAATGTTCAAACTTTTAAAAGTTTGATCATATGGTGTTGACCATATGACGTTCAAACTTTTAAGAGTTCGACAACGTGATATAGACCCTTTACATGATTGTACAGGGTCACTATGAATAATTTCACATAGGTATGCACACATACACACACCATATGCCAGACACAAATGTCCCATGCATATACAAACACAGACACATGCACATGCATACACACAAACACAGGCCAGACACACATATGCCATACATATACAAAGACACACACATACACACACACTACACGCACACACACACACACACACACACACACACACACACACACACACACACACACACACGCACACACACCGAGTAAATATGCAACACACAGAGTAAATATGCATATGGACAGTTTGTCTGATCTTTCGGCTTTTCCCAGTTAGGGGTCGCCACAGCAGAACTCCGGTCCGCTAATGATTGGTAGTGGATTTTTACGTACCGGGTTACCAGCCCTGATGCACAACCTTCAACGAAGGCACGCCCCATTCACGTATGCCTCCACACAGAAGACGCTCTAGCTGAGAATCGAATGAGACAATGTCTTGCTATGAGGCGACAACGCTACCGCAGCACCACCAATTTAAAATTCTTCACATACCCTGGAGTTTCTTTGTTTGAGTGGCTGTTTATTGTCAGGTGCTCATTACTGCACCCACTGGGCATCTGTGATGCCAGAGGTAGTACAATGTGTCCTCTTATAGGGATCCACTCTAGGCAGTTGTGTGTCGGGGATTTCATGGAGCCTGTCAGGTGCTCTACTTCTGTAAAAGAAATAATAAGACAGTTCCACTGGAGGAACCTTATGACCTTGTCCATGACCTCTGGAGACTGGCAATCAGAAAGGGAATTTGGAGGAGAGAGAACTCTCATCACGGAGCCTGTCCGCTCTACAGAGTATCTAATCAACTGAGAAATAACAAACATGGACCCAATAAAGAGCTAGAAACTGCACCATACAGCATCAGGGACTGTGGATAGTATCAGAACCAGTCAAGTGAAATAAATAAAACAGGGGCTGGGACAGAGTGCAGCAAAGACAGAATTAATGGGTGAGCCATTTGAAAAAGATTACTTATTTTACCTTCTGTCTTATCAGCACTATCTCAAATAAAGCTGCTTCCCCTGCTTGTAAAAATCTCTTACATTGTAAAACAGGAGTTTCATACTGTGCTGATTCAAAAGATTCTGTTCATTATCAAGAGCAAAAGTGTAAGAGTGTAGCTCAGTCAGTTATGCCAAGCCCAAGCATAAAGATAGAAACTCCCCTCTGCTCACACTAATATCACATCATCTGTTTGAATCAATTTTTTGAATGTCTGAGTTCATGTTGTTTTATATTCATTATAGCATGTGTATCTTTCGTGAGTTGACCTTATTCACAGTTGCTTGCTGTGCCAGCAGCCATGTGCAACTTAACAGGTTTTATAAGCTACAAGGTTATCCCACATATAAACGCAAACAACACTCACAAATTTATCTGTGCTGCAAGGCAGTAAGAGAGAGACAGAGGGAGCGTAACACATAGAGAAAGATGGCTCTGAGGGTCTATTTCTCCTTACTGCAGGCTGATTTTTTCAGAGTGCACTGGAAAAAGAAAATAATGACTATACTAGAGCCTGTGAGGGTAGATAAAGGGTGCCTGGTATTCAGTGGGAAGCTGTATGGGATCTTGCTTGGGCAGTATTTGCCCGCACTAGCAGGGACTGTGCAGGGAGTACAGAAGGTGGAAAGAAGGCCAAGTACTTTTTGCTGTGGCATGAACTTTGCCAGGATGAGAGAGGGTACCCATCCAAAGCAGAACTAAGAGGGGTGCCATGTCATATAATGAAATTAGGTGCAGAGGGGAGCTTATCACCAGTGGAGGCTCATGTTACCCATACTCCATCAGCAATATATGAAAAGAAAAGTTACAATAAACTTCAACAACTGAAAAGTAGCTAAGGGCACTTGCTGAGAAAGTAACAAAGTTCATGAGCTAAGAGTTAATAAGATATAATGCAAAGTAATACAAACACACCGAACAATAATCCAGAGGAGTATGGTGGCTGGAGGGGTTGATCTAGTTACTATTTCTAAGTAAAAAAACTGGTAATTTTCATAAAGAACTTCCTTAAATAAATGCATGTACTGTGTATCATCAGAGTTGCCCATTTTGAAACACTCCTGTCGGAGATTGCACTTCTGAAACCTGGAACTAAGATTTCCCATTTGCAGAAGTTCTGCGAACCACAAGTACATCTTTAAAAAAAACACACCTGCACTTTAGGCAATTTACACATCATTACCTCCACTGACATGTAGGGGCTGTACCCTCCAACACCTTCCTGATTTATTATTTTAAATATAAGGTCACCTTTCAGTCTGGTTGGTGGTAAGCAGGCCTAAAATTTAAATCACTGGTTGGCTGTTGCTTTGTGACACAAGATAGATTTGCAACAACGTGACTCTGACAGTCACTGTTCTGTTCATGTTGGCTCACACAGGTGTTGTTTCACCTGGACTTCATGTCTCTGAATGACTTGTAAATAAACTATCCAGGGTGCGATGACCACAAGTTGGAGTTTAAGATATTAGGGTACGTCAGAATAAAATCATTTACCCTGTCTTGTACCCTTCAGTTAAAAAATAACAAGATAGGTGAGTCAGACTGAGACAGACCAGGTAAGTGGAACAGAATGCGTTTCCTGGTGAGCAGAATTTAGTCTTTCAGAGTTGTTTTAGTAAAAAGAATCTGTGGCCTCTGGATATTAAAGGGACAGGAGTGGGATGAGTGTGATGACCCTTCATATTTTCTGAAAAATAATGAACTGGGTGAAATGTGAGTAAGTATTTAGAAAACTAAGTTTACCCAACTCAGTCCGAGTAGAGACTGATGTGATGAACTTCAATTGTAATGAGAGTGTTTGTGACTTGGGGAATGGTTTCTCCCTGAACTAACTAGACAGCAAGTACAAATGATGATATCATATGTATCAGTGACAGAATTAGGACTATGTACTTTCCCAAAGGGCAGTAGTGAAATGGGAATTGCAGATGATTAGTATAAAACAAAAATTCTGCGTCAGGTGAGAAAATTTGCAGTAAAACAGTGGTTTCACCAGTCTCGGTGAGAAGTTTGACTTGGGTAACAGACGGTGCAGACAAGGAGGATGGGTGGACCATTCTTCATTTGGGTGCCTGCTAGGGCATACTACTGCAGATGATCCTTGCTGAAGGCTGAGGGCACACAGGTAGTGCTATCTGTAGGGGCAGGACTTTGGCTGAGTCACCCAAAGCCACGAAACTCATTGCACACCATCTTTTTTGACAGTATGAGTGCACAAAGGAGTGAGGTTTAGGCCTTAAGGAAAATGCAGACCCTTAACACCAGTTTGGCACTCTCCTAGGATATCTCAGTCTTTTCATCAGCCCCAAATATGGTCAGAATCATTCTGGGGAGGTCAAGTTGGGTTCTGTGGACACAGTGGAAGATAAGAAACTGGCCACAGTTGATAGTCAGCTCTGGCAGAGACAAAAAGAAAAACAAATTGGCATTACAGGTAAACTGGGTTAGAGCACTTGCTTTTTCAGGGATTATCTTTGGTGGCTCTCTTCTCAATGGTACCTCAGAAGGACTTGCCCATTGCAAACATTGAATTATCCTACCCCTCAGGTATGGTGATAGCACTTAATGATTAAAGTTTGTCAGCATTTTCACCCATCTTGAATCATTAGATTCTTTCAGTTTCTTGAAAAGTATTGTTGTTTCATGTTTACCTGTGGATATACTGCTATTTGAGAAGTGGTTGGAGCCATCATTTCCTTCTTAAATGGCATATTTCTGGTCATTCTTCTTCTTTTATCAGAAGTGAGGTTTAGGCCTTAAGGAAAATGCAGACCCGTAACAGGCTCCCAATAAGAATCTACCCAAACAACAGAGACCTCCAAAGCAGAAATGCAGGCAACCTCTAGCCCTCACCACAACCCAAAAGACATAACACACAGACTCAGTGTGCCACTCAACCACTGTCCATAAGGCAAAACTATGTACCAAACACATTGGTCATAGGTGACTATATAGTCAGGCACACTGATGTTCCACTCACCAGAATAGACAAGGAGAAGGTTACTATTAGCTGCCTGTTGGGTGCGAGGATCCGCCACATAACCCACACTCAGCTCACTCCACAACAAGCAAATATGACTCAGTCATTGTCCATGTTGGTGTGAACGACCTGAGACGTACCTCCTTGGATTACATGAAAAGAGACATGGAGGGGCTCTCTGATATTGTAATCCAGGCAGGTATGATCCTAGCCCTGAGCAGCATCCTACCTTCACCCAGAATGATACCGCAATGCAAGGACAAAATGATTGACTTCAACGATTGACTAAACTTCTGGTGTCATTCAAAGGGGATCCAGTATTTGTCTGCCTGGGATGACATGGTTGACAGGCCATGATGCTTTGCCAGAGATGGCCTGCACCAGTCACCCCTGGGATTCCAGATACTGGCTAAGGCTCTTGCCGCCCTTATAGTGCCTTTTTAGGCAAAGCTCAAAAAACAAAACCACCACTGTAACTGATACAGGCAAGCAAAAATTGAGGGTAATGCTACTCAGTGCTAGAAGTGTAAACCTCAAAATGCACTCACTCGAGGCACTCCTGAAAATGGAGAATATTGATATCTGTGCAGTGACTGACATCTGGTTCAAGGCTCCAGAGAGCATCTTGTATTACCAGGATATAACTCATACCATACCTTTCAGCCATCAAACCATGACAGGAACACCAATGGTGGAGGTGTGTCCATATTCATTAAGGACAACCATGCCTCCAGGCTAGTTGCGCAACGTAATTCATCTGAATTTATACCAGTGCAACTAACTCTGTGCAAAACTGCAGTCCATATTGTAGCTTGCTACAGATCCCACACCATGCCCCTGGATTCCCACTCCTCTTTTCTTGATATAATAGAGAATATCAGGGTCCAACCAAACACCCTATTATTGGGAGATCTCAACTACACCACCATTAACTGGGAAAACTACTCTTGTACTAACTCCTTTCCTCAATGCTTCCTAGAATTTGTAAACTCCAGTGCCCTGGATCAACTTGTCCACACCCCTACCAGGGGCAAAAGTATCCTAGACCTAGTAATTACCAACATCAGTGGCAGGTGCCCCACACCGAAAGTCGACTCCTTGTTGGTCAGATCCGACCATAAACTTATCACCCTAGATATCCACATCACACCCCCACCCCCACTAAGGAAACCACAGTAAAAAAACTTCTCCAAAGCCAACTTCGTACTACTTAAGGCAGAAGTGGCTAATTTCCCAACACCCATGCAGATGGACAATACAGCTACCACTGCCGAATCTTATACTAACGCAGTCTATAAGCACCCACACGGGTGCATGGATCATGCCATCCCTAATAGAACCAAGACACAGACTTCAAAAAAAAAGGAAAACAAGCTGGCTGTCCCCTGCTATTAATAAACTCTACAACAGAAGGAAGAAACTGTTGCAAAAGAAAATAAAATCCCATGAGTGGAGGAGCTCCCTGGTCAGCCTCAGCAAAAAGCTGAGATCTCTCATAAAACCCTCCAAAGCGAACTATGAAAATAAGATTACCACTCACTCTAAGAACAACCACCAAGCATTCTACAGCTATGTCAAGAATCTCAATGTCAACACCCAGATCTGCTCTGAGCTACAGCACAATGGCACAAAATTCATGGAACCAACTGATATCGCCAACATCCTGGCTGATAGGTTCAGTGCCAACTTTACCCCCCACCTCCCAAAGGGCCCATATCCATACCAGAAGAATGCAGTGTCCTTGCAATCACAACTGAACAGGTGAAAACTGCGCTATCGAAAGCCAAGAACACAGCATCCATGGGATCGGACAATACCCCTGGCTGCGTTCTGCTTGAACTTCAGAATGAACTAGCCCCCAACCTAAGCACCATGTTCAATCACAGCCTCTCGACAGGCTTTGTGCTCACTGAATGGCGCACAGCACCAGTTGTACCACTCCACAAAGGGGGAGGCATCATGGACCCCAGGAACTATCGGCCTGTTAGCCTGACAAGCCTGGTCTGCAAGGCCATGGAGCGTGTTATCATGGAACTCATAAACAAGGATATTGGTAACCTCCAAACTCTGGACCCCACCCAGTTCGGATTTCGGAAGGGCAGATCATGTCTCCTGAACCTGATTGACTTCTTTGAAACAGTCACCAAAGCCGTGGACAAGGGTAAGGCCTATCTCAACCTCGCCAAGGCTTTCAACACCATTCCCCATTCTGGTATTAAAACTCACCAAGCTAGGTATAAGTCCATACATCACAAGATGGGTCGCCAACTGGCTCACTGACAGAACCCACACTGCAAAAATTGCGGACTTCAAATCTGACTTCAAACCTGTGACAAGTGGAGTACCACAGGGTTCAGTCTTGGGTCCCCTCCAGTTTGGGATCTAGTTCTCTGAAGTACAGGCCAACACAGAGGGCCTCTGGCTGACAAAGTTCGCAGATGACTGCAAATTAAGTGCCATAGTCGAGTCCCTAAATTACGTGGACATCCTGCAAAGGGGACTCACTGAAACTGATGCCTGGTGTCAAAGCCATGGCCTCAAGCTCAATGCCAAAAAATGCATTGTCATCCCCCTTTGGTTAAAACCCTGTACCAATGGACTACCACATAGGCGGCAGCCCACTTAACGCTGAAGGTGTGATAAGAGACCTCGGGACTCTAGTGGACAGTAGCCTCTCCTTTGATAATCACATCGCCACAGTAGTCAGGAAATCCTTCTACGTGGCACACCTCATCATGAAAGGGTTCTCATCCAGGAAAAAAGAAGTCATTGTCCCTCTCTACTCGGCTCTCATCAGACCCATTATAGAGTACAACACCCCATTTCGAATGTACCGTACAAGGCATCTGCAGCAGCTAGAAAGGCCACAAAAATACCTCACAAAGAGGATTATGGGACGCAGTTACCCTACGCTGACTGTCTCAAAAAACTCTGGCTTTACTCCGTAGCATATTGCCTATGCTGAGGTAATCTCTGCCTAACCTGCAAAGCTATGTCAAACCCTGAGCTGCTGGACATGCTACACCTAAAGAAATCCCAATCCATCAGAGCCACTCACTCTAGAGATCTAAACCTCATCACCAGAATTAACAGAACATGTTGGAAGGATAGATTCCTGTCCCAGAGGCTTCCCATACGCTGGAACAAACTACCTATCTATGTCAAGTAGAGTTCATCACTAGCACTCTTCAAGAAAAATCTTGATGAGTGGATGGGTAATAGGAAATTCACCCCCGGGAATCACACCCCTGCTAAACAGGGGTGCAGATAAATAGCATCCATGGGTGGTGAAAGCCAAAGAACCTTGTTGGCTAGGCTTACATAGGCCCTAGGGCCGATAGCCTAGTACATACCTATGAACCCATAAGTGTGGCCATAACTGGCTTCAGCAAAATATCTGATACTGTGGCCCAGAAGTCGCTGCAGAACAACATATGTATTGGTTAGGCACAGCCAGTGGAGACAAGAAGCATAGCTAATCAGCGAGTACCATTAAGGACACAGAGTGTTATCTTAAAAAAGGAATGAGCACAGTTAAGGTTTTCAGGTCCAAAAAAGGGAGAAACTGCAGGAATGGTCCCGAGTAAGTACAGCAGCAAAAATCAGATCAAAGAAAAGGGATGCAGAATTACACTGTTCTGTAACATGATTTGGGGCTGTTTTTTATTTTATAATTTTTATAAACTCGGTATTTTACTTGATGTTTATAGACCTGCTTTGGAATTTCATTCTCTCACTCATTTGTTTTCTGGTGATCACTTTATCCCATTTAGGATTGTGGGGATGCTGAAGCCATCATAGCAAGCAGCAGGCTTAAGGCAAAGACCACTACCTGACTGGACATAATCTATCACATAGTGCAGGTACACACACACAAGCACACACACACACACACACACACACACACACACACACACACACACACAGACAAATTATCAAGTTTAATTGTTAAAGGAGTATTGTATCTTGGCTAGGCAAATGTCTGCCGTATCTGAGAAATAGAGGATGTCTGCATAGTTTATTTTGGTAACCCTTCAAGGACATGTATTGGTACAGTACGTACCACCATGGCATTGATTCTGCTTACACACAGCTGTGTGCATCACACAAAATGGGATTCCTATCATGCCAGAGTTCCAATACCGTTAACGTGGTTTTAGTATTGTAATGGGATTCCTATCATGCCAGAGTTCCAATACTGTGAATGTGGTTTTAGCATTGTAATGGAATTCATATCTTGCCAGAGTTCCAATACTGTGAACGTGGTTGTAGTATTGTAGTGGAATTCCTATCATGCCAGAGTTCCAGTACTGTGAACGTGGTTTTAGTATTGTAGTGGAATTCCTATCATGCCAGAATTCCAATACTGTGAATGTGGTTTTAGTATTGTAATGGAATTCCTATCATGCCAGAGTTCCAATACCGTGAATGTGATTTAGTATTGTAATGGAGTTCGTATCATGCCAGAGTTCCACTACTGTGAAAGTGGTTTTAGTATTGTAATGGGATTCCTATCATGCCAGAGTTCCACTACTGTGAAAGTGGTTTTAGTATTGTAATGGGATTCCTATCATGCCAGCATTCCAATACTGTGAATGTGGTTTTAGTATTGTAATGGGATTCCTATCATGCCAGAGTTCCAATACTGTGAATGTGGTTTTAGTATTGTAATGGGATTCCTATCATGCCAGCATTCTAATACCGTGAATGTGATTTTAGTATTGTAATGCAATTTATATCATGCCAGAGTTCCAGTACTGTGAATGTGATTTTAGTATTGTAATGGGATTCCTATCATGCCAGAATTCCAATACCAGGAATGTGATTTTAGTATTGTAATGGAATTCATATCATGCCAGCATTCCAATACTGTAAATGTGATTTTAGTATTGTAATGGAATTCATATCATGCCAGAATTCCAATACCGTGAATATGCTTTAGTATTGTAATGGGATTCCTATCATGCCAGAGTTCCAATAATGTGAATGTGATTTTAGCATTATAGGTTATAGGTTCATAGGTAGGTACTAGGCTATCGGCCCAAGGACCTACGTAAGCCTAGCCAGCAAGGTACCATAGCTTACGCCACCCAAGAAAGTTATTTTCCTGTGCCACTGTCCAGCAGAGACAAAGTAGTGATCTCCAGGGTGTATTTCCTATTTCCCATCCACTCATCAAGATTTTTCTTGAAGAGTACTAATGAAGAACTTTGCTTGATGTAGATGGGTAGCTTGTTCCAGAGTATAGGAAGTCTCTGGGACAGGAATCTATCCCTCCAGCATGTTCTGTTTATTATGGTGATAAGGTTTTGGTCCCTAGAGCGTGAAGCTTGGAGGGATTGGGATTTCGTTAGGTGTAGCATGTCCAACAGCTCTGGGTTTGACATAGCTTTATATGTTAGGCAGAGATCACCTCTGAGTAGGCAATATGCTACAGAGTAAAGCTTGAGTTTTTTGAGGCGGTCAGTGTAGGGCATTTGTTTGAGGCCAGTAATCCTCTTTGTGAGGTACTTCTGTGGCCTTTCCAGCTGCTGCAGATGTTTTGTGAGGGACATTACAAAAGGGGCATTGTACTCTATAATGGGTCTAATGAATGATGAGTAGAGGGGAATAATGACCTCTTTTTTCCTGGATGAGAACCCTTTTATGATGAGGTGTGCTACTTAGAACGACTTCCTGACTACTGTGGTGATGTGACTATCAAAGGAGAGACTACTATCTACCTGGGTCCCAAGGTCTCTTATGCATTTGGTGTTAAGTAGATTGCTGCCTATGTGGTAGTTCATGGGTGCAGAGTTTTTACCAAAGGGGATGACACTGAACTTTTTGGCATTGAGCTTGAGGCCATGGCTCTGACACCAGACATCTGTCTCAGTGAGGCCCTTCTGTAGGATGTCCACATCATATGGGGACTTGACTATGGCTCCTAGTTTGCAGTCATCTGTGAACTTTGTCAGCCAGAGGCCTTCTGTGTTAGCCTGTACTTCAGAGAAGTAGATACCAAACAAGAGAGGTCCCAGGACGGAACCCTGTGGCACTCCACTTGTCACTGCCTTGAGGTCAGATTTGGAGTCTGCAACTTTTACAGTGTGGGTTCTGTCAGTGAGCCAGTTGGCAACCCATCTTGTGATGTAGGGATTTATACATAGTTTAGTGAGTTTAGCTATAATTCCAGAATGGGGGATGGTGTCGAAAGCCTTGGCGTTCCTATCCTGCCAGAGTTCCAATACTGTGAATGTGATTTTAGTATTGTAATGGGATTCCTATCGTGCCAACGTTATAATACTGTGAATGTAATTTTAGTATTGTAATGGGATTCATATCATGCCAGAGTTCCAATACTGTCAATGTGATTTTAGTATTGTAATGGGATTCCTATCATGCCAGAATTCCAATACCGCGAATGTGATTTTAGTATTGTAATGGAATTCATATCATGCCAGAGTTCCAATACTGTGAATGTGGTTTTAGTATTGTAATGGGATTCCTATCATGCCAGCGTTCCAATACTGTGAATGTGATTTTAGTATTGTAATGGAATTCATATCATGCCAGAATCCCAGTACTGTGAATGTGCTTTAGTATTGTAATGGGATTCCTATCATGCCAGAGTTCCAATACTGTGAATGTGATTTTAGTATTGTAATGGAATTCCTATCATGCCAGAGTTCCAATACTGTGAATGTGAGTTTAGTATTGTAATGGGATTCATATCATGCCAGACTTCCAATACTGTGAATGTGATTTTAGTATTGTAATGGGATTCCTATCATGCCAGAATTCCAATACCCGTAATGTGATTTTAGTATTGTAATGGAATTCATTTCATGCCAGAGTTCCAATACTGTGAATGTAGTTTTAGTATTGTAATGGGATTCCTATCATGCCAGCATTCTAATACCATGAATGTGATTTTAGTATTGTAATGGGATTCATATCTTGCCAACGTTCCAATACTGTGAATGTGATTTTAGTAATGTAATGGAATTCCAATCATGCCAGCGTTCTAATACTGTGAATGTGATTTTAGTATTGTAATGGGATTCATTTCATGCCAGAGTTCCAATACTGTGAATGTGGTTTTAGTATTGTAATGGGATTCCTATCTTGCCAGAGTTCCAATACTGTGAATGTGATTTTAGTATTGTAATGGGATTCATATCATGCCAGAGTTCCAGTACTGTGAATGTGATTTTAGTATTGTAATGGGATTCCTATCATGCCAGCGTTCCAATACAGTGAATGTGATTTTAGTATTGTAATGGAATTCATATCATGCCAGAATTCCAATACTGTGAATGTGCTTTAGTATTGTAATGGGATTCCTATCATGACAGAGTTCCAATACTGTGAATGTGATTTTAGTATTGTAATGGAATTCCTATAATGCCAGAGTTCCAATACTGTGAATGTGATTTTAGTATTGTAATGGGATTCATATCATGCCAGACTTCCAATACTGTGAATGTGATTTTAGTATTGTAATGGGATTCATATCATGCCAGAATTCCAATACTGGTAATGTGATTTTAGTATTGTAATGGAATTCATTTCATGCCAGAGTTCCAATACTGTGAATGTAGTTTTAGTATTGTAATGGGATTCCTATCATGCCAGCGTTCTAATACCGTGAATGTGATTTTAGTATTGTAATGGGATTCATATCTTGCCAAAGTTCCAATACTGTGAATGTGATTTTAGTAATGTAATGGAATTCCAATCATGCCAGCGTTCTAATACTGTGAATGTGATTTTAGTATTGTAATGGGATTCATTTCATGCCAGAGTTCCAATACTGTGAATGTGGTTTTAGTATTGTAATGGGATTCCTATCTTGCCAGAGTTCCAATACTGTGAATGTGATTTTAGTATTGTACTGGGATTCATATCATGCCAGAGTTCCAGTACTGTGACTGTGATTTTAGTATTATAATGGAATTCCTATCATGTCAGAGTTCCAATACTGTGAATGTGATTTAGGTATTGTAATGGGATTCATATCATGTCAGAATTTCAATACCGTGAATGTGCTTTAGTATTGTAATGGGATTCCTATCATGCCAGAGATCCAATACTGTGAATGTGATTTTAGTATTGTAATGGAATTCCTATCATGCCAGAGTTCCAATACTGTGAATGTGATTTCAGTATTGTAATGGGATTCATATCATGCCAGAATTCCAATACCGGTAATGTGATTTTAGTATTGTAATGGAATTCATTTCATGCCAGAGTTCCAATACTGTGAATGTGGTTTTAGTATTGTAATGGAATTCATATCATGCCAAACTTCAAGTACCGTGAATGTGATTTAGTATTGTAATGGGATTCCTATCATGCCAGAGTTCCAGTACTGTGAATGTGATTTTAGTATTGTAATGGAATTCCTATCATGCCAGAGTTCCAATACTGTGAATGTGATTTTAGTATCGTAATGAGATTCCTATCATGCCAGAGTTCTAATACCGTGAATGTGATTTTAGTATTGTAATGGGATTCATATCTTGCCAGAGTTCCATTACTGTGAATGTGATTTTAGTATTGTAGTGGAATTCCAATCATGCCAGTGTTCTAATACCATGAATGTGATTTTAGTATTGTAATGGGATTCATATCTTGCCAGAGTTCCAATTCAGTGAATGTGCTTTAGTATTGTAATGGGATTCATATCATGCCAGAGTTCCAGTACTGTGAATGTGATTTTAGTATTGAAATGGAATTCCTATCATGCCAGAATTCCAATACCGTGAATGTGATTTAGTATTACTGCCACAGTGAGGAGCTTTCTTGTGTGGAAAGCACAAAGCAATCCATTCTTCTGCTTAAATTCCAGGGTGCTTCAGTGTTACGTTATCTTATATTTTGAATAAGGTGTGTCTGTATGGTATATTTATTTGTTACTTGAAGAGAT
This sequence comes from Protopterus annectens, assembly GCF_019279795.1. NCBI lineage: Eukaryota > Metazoa > Chordata > Ceratodontiformes > Protopteridae > Protopterus > Protopterus annectens. The sequence continues at coordinate 1,299,807,641 of NC_056746.1, read as the reverse complement.
GGGACTTGGAGTTCCCAGTTTTGTTGTTGCCAGATGTTACAGATTGAACATTGTAAGGCAAAATTGAAATATATTTATTTTAACTTTTAAAACATACTTATGTTATCACTGAAACAGCTGATGTGACAAAGGTGCCTTTCTATCTCCTTATTCTTTGGCAGTGAAACATCAGATTCTTACTTAAGCAGACTTTTGTATACCTTAAGTTAAACATCCAGAAATAAAGTTTACTTGTGCAGAATGTGAAATGTTGAACTAAACCTGCAGCCCATATTTCTTGTGAAGACATTTGTTCTACCATTTCCTTTTGCTCATTTTCTTCCTTGCATCCTGTATTGTCCAGACAGATATAGTGCAGTGAGCAGACTTTGTATATGAAGAGGTTGTGAGATACATTGTGACTGCATTCTGCAGTGTTCAGAAAACCGTAGAGCTTAGTAGGAACTATTATAGTGTAGTGAGCAGACTTTGTATCTGAAAAGGTTGTCAGATATGTTGTGACTGCATTCTGCAGTGTTCAGAAAACCATATAGCTGGGTAGGAACTACTATAGTGCAGTGAGCAGACTTTGTATCTGAAAAGGTTGTGAGATATGTTATGACTGCATTCTGCAGTGTTCAGAAAACCATAGAGCTAGGTAGGAACTACTATAGTGCAGTGAGCAGACTTTGTATCTGAAGAGGTTGTGAGATACATTGTGACTGCATTCTGCAGTGTTCAGAAAACCGTAGAGCTTAGTAGGAACTATTATAGTGCAGTGAGCAGACTTTGTATCTGAAAAGGTTGTCAGATACATTGTGACTGCATTCTGCAGTGTTCAGAAAACCATATAGCTGGGTAGGAACTACTATAGTGCAGTGAGCAGACTTTGTATCTGAAAAGGTTGTGAGATATGTTATGACTGCATTCTGCAGTGTTCAGAAAACCATAGAGCTAGGTAGGAACTACTATAGTGCAGTGAGCAGACTTTGTATCTGAAGAGGTTGTGAGATACATTGTGACTGCATTCTGCAGTGTTCAGAAAACTGTAGAGCTGGGTATGAACTACTATAGTGCAGTGAGAAGACTTTGTATCTGAAGAGGTTGTGAGATACGTTGTAACTGCATTGTTCAGAAAACCGTAGAGCTGGGAAGGAACTACTATAGGGTAGTGAGCAGACTTTATATCTGAAGAGGTTGTGAGATACGTTGTGACTGCATTCTGCAGTGTTCAGAAAACAGTACAGCTGGGTACAACTACTATAGTGCAGTGAGCAGACTTTGTATCTGAAGAGGATGTGAGATACGTTGTGACTGCATTCCTCAGTGTTCAGAAAACCGTAGAGCTGGGTAGGAACTACTATAGTGCAGTGAGTAGACTTTGTATATGAAGAGGTTGTGAGATACGTTGTGACTGCATTTTGCAGTGTTCAGAAAACTGTAGAGCTGGATCGGAACTACTATGGTGCAGTGAGCAGACTTTGTATCTAAAGAGGTTGTGATATGTGTTGTGACTGCATTCTGCAGTGTTCAGAAAACTGTAGAGTTGGGCAGGAACTACTATAGTGCAGTGAGCAGACTTTGTATCTGAAGAGGTTGTGAGATACGTTGTGACTGCATTCTGCAGTGTTCAGAAAACTGTACAGCTGGTTAGGAACTACTGTAGTGCAGTGAGCAGACTTTGTATCTGAAGAGGTTGTGAGATACATTGTGACTGCCTTCTGCAGAGTTCAGAAAACCGTAGAGCTGGGTAGGAACTGCTATAGTGTAGTGAGCAGACTTTGTATCTGAAGAAGTTGTGAGATACATTGTGACTGCATTCTACAGTGTTCAGAAAACTGTAGAGCTGGGTAGGAACTACTATAGTGCAGTGAGCAGAAGTTGTATCTGAAGAGGTTGTGAGATACATTGTGACTGCATTCTGCAGTGTTCAGAAAACTGTAGAGCTGGGTAGGGACTACTATAGTGCAGTGAGCCGACTTTGTATCTGAAGAGGTTGTGAGATACATTGTGACTGCATTCTGCAGTGTTCAGAAAACCATAGAGCTGGGTAGGAACTACTATAGTGCAGTGAGCAGACTTTGTATCTGAAGAGGTTGTGAGATACTTTGTGACTGCATTCTGCATTGTTCGGAAAACCGTAGAGCTCGGTATGAACTACTATAGTGCAGTGAGCAGACTTTGTATCTGAAGAGGCTGTGAGATACATTGTGACTGCATTCTGCATTGTTCAGAAACCCGTACAGCTCGTTACGAACTACGATAGTGCAGTGATCAGACTTTGTATCTGAAAAGGTTGGGAGATACGTTGTGACTGCATTTTGCATTGTTCAGAAAACCGTAGAGCATGGTAGGAACTACTATAGTGCAGTGAGCAGACTTTGTATCTGAAGAGGTTGTGAGATATGTTGTGACTGCATTCTGCAATGTTCAGAAAACCGTAGAGCTGGGTAGGAACTACTATAGTGCAGTGAGCAGACTGTGTATCTGAAGAGGTTGTGAGATACGTTCTGAATGCATTCTGCAGAAAACTGTAGAGCTGGGTAGGAACTACTGTAGTGCAGTTAGCAGACTTTGTATCTGAAGAGGTTGGGAGATATATTGTGACTGCATTCTGCAGTGTTCAGAAAACCGTAGAGCTGGGTAGGAACTACTATAGTGCAGTCAGCAGACTTATTATCTGAAGAGGTTGTGAGATAAGTTGTGACTGCATTCTGCAGTGTTCAGAAAACCATAGAGCTGGGTACAAACTACTATAGTGCAGTGAGCAGACTTTATATCTGAAGAGGTTGTGAGATAAGTTGTGACTGCATTCTGCAGTTTTCAGAAAACCATAGAGCTGGGTAGGAACTACTATAGCACAGTGAGCAGACTTTGTATTTGAAGAGGTTGTGAGATATGTTGTGACTGCATTCTGCAGTGTTCAGAAAACCGTAAAGCTGGGTAGGAACTACTATAGTGCAGTGAGCAGACTTTCTATCTGAAGAGGTTGTGAGATACTTTGTGAATGCATTCTGCAGTGTTCAGAAAACCGTAGAGCTGGGTAGGAACTACTATAGTGCAGTGAGCAGACTTTGTATCTGAAGAGGTTGTGAGATCCATTGTGACTGCATTCTGCATTGTTCAGAAAACTGTAGAGCTCGGTATGAACTACTATAGTGCACTGAGCAGACTTTGTATATGACAGGTTGTGAGATACATTGTGACTGCATTCCACATTGTTCAGAAAACCGTAGAGCTCATTACAAACTACTATGGTGCAGTGAGCAGACTTTGTATCTGCAGAGGTTGTGAGATATGTTGTGACTGCATTCTGCAGTGTTCAGAAAAATGTAGAGCTGGGTAGGAACTGCTGTAATGCAGTGAGCAGACTTTGTATCTGAAGAGGTTGTGAGATACATTGTGACTGCATTCTGCAGTGTTCAGAAAACTGTAGAGCTGGGTAGGGACTACTATAGTGCAGTGAGCCGACTTTGTATCTGAAGAGGTTGTGAGATACATTGTGACTGCATTCTGCAGTGTTCAGAAAACCGTAAAGCTGGGTAGGAACTACTATAGTGCAGTGAGCAGACGTTGTATCTGAAGAGGTTGTGAGATACATTGTGACTGCATTCTGAAGTGTTCAGAAAACTGTAGAGCTGGGTAGGGACTACTATAGTGCAGTGAGCCAACTTTGTATCGAAGAGGTTGTGAGATACATTGTGAGTGCATTCTGCAGTGTTCAGAAAACCATAGAGCTGGGTAGGAACTACTATAGTGCAGTGAGCAGACTTTGTATCTGAAGAGGTTGTGAGATATGTTGTGACTGCATTCTGCAGTGTTCAGAAAACCATAGAGCTGGGTTGGAACTACTATAGTACAGCAAAGCAGACTTTGTATCTGAAGAGGTTGTGAGATACATTGTGACTGCATTCTGCAGTGTTCAGAAATCCGTAGAGCTGGGTAGGAACTACTATAGTGCAGTGAGCAGACTTTGTATCTGAAGAGGTTGTGAGATACGTTCTGAATGCATTCTGCAGAAAACTGTAGAGCTGGGTAGGAACTACTGTAGTGCAGTTAGCAAACTTTGTATCTGAAGAGGTTGGGAGATACATTGTGACTGCATTCTGCAGTGTTCAGAAAACCATAGAGCTGGGTAGGAACTACTATAGTGCAGTGAGCAGAATTAGTATCTGAAGAGGTTGTGAGATACATTGTGACTGCATTCTGCAGTGTTCAGAAAATGATAGAGCTGGGTACAAACTACTGTAGTGCAGTGAGCAGACTTTGTATCTGAAGAGGTTGTGAGATACGTTGTGACTACATTCTGCAGTTTTCAGAAAACCATAGAGCTGGGTAGGAACTACTATAGTGCAGTGAGCAGACTTTGTATTTGAGGAGGTTGTGAGATATGTTGTGTCTGCATTCTGCAGTGTTCAGAAAACCGTAGAGCATGGTAGGGACTACTATAGTGCAGTGAGCAGACTTTGTATCTGAAAAGGTTGTAAGATACGTTGTAACTGCATTCTGCAGAGTTCAGAAAACCATAGAGCTGGGTAGGAACTACTATAAAGCAGTGAGCAGACTTTCTATCTGAAGAGGTTGTAAGACACGTTGCAACTGCATTCTGCATTGTTCAGAAAACTGTAGAGGTGCGAAGGAACTACTATAGTGCAGTGAGAAGACATTGTTTCTGAAGAGGTTGTGAGATATGTTGTGACTGCATTCTGCAGTGTTCAGAAAACCATAGAGCTGGGTATGAACTACTATAGTGCAATGAGCAGACTTTGTATCTGAAGAGGTTGTGAGATATGTTGTGACTTCATTCTGCAGTGTTCAGAAAACCGTAGAGCTTGGTAAGAACTACTGTAGTGCAGTGAGCAGACTTTGTATATGAAGAGGTTGTGAGATACATTGTGACTACATTCTGCAGTGTTCAGAAAACCGTAGAGCTAGATAGGAACTACTATAGTGCACTGAGCAGACTTTGTATCTGAAGAGGTTGTGAGATACTTTGTGACTGCATTCTGCAGTGTTCAGAAAACTGTAGAGCTGGGTAGGAACTACTATAGTGCAGTGAGCAGACGTTGTATCTGAAGAGGTTGTGAGATCCATTGTGACTGCATTCTGCATTGTTAAGAAAACCGTAGAGCTCGGTATGAACTACTATAGTGCAGTGAGTAGACTTTGTATATGAATAGGTTGTGAGATACATTGTGACTGCATTCTGCATTGTTCAGAAAACCGTAGAGGTCATTACAAACTACTATAGTGCAGAGCAGACTTTGTATCTGAAGAGGTTGTGAGATATGTTGTGACTGCATTCTGCAGTGTTCAGAAAACCGTAGAGCTGGGTAGGAACTACTGTAATGCAGTGAGCAGACTTTGTATCTGAAGAGGTTATGAGATACGTTGTGACTGCATTCTGCAGAGTTCAGAAAACCGTAGAGCTACATAGGAACTATTATAGTGCAGTGAGCAGACTTTCTATCTGAAGAGGTTATGAGATACGTTGCAACTGCATTTTGCATTGTTCAGAAAACCGTAGAGGTGCAAAGGAACTACCATAGTGCAGTGAGAAGACATTGTTTCTGAAGAGGTTGTGAGATATGTTGTGACTGCATTCTGCAGTGTTCAGAAAACCGTAGAGCTGGGTAGGAGCTACTATAGTGCAGTGAGCAGACTTTGTATCTGAACAGGTTGTGAGATACTTTGTGACTGCATTCTGCATTGTTCCGAAAACCGTAGAGCTTGGTATGAACTACTATAGTGCAATGAGCAGACTTTGTATCTGAAGAGGTTGTGAGATACATTGTGACTGCATTCTGCATTGTTCAGAAAACCATAGAGCTCGTTACGAACTACTATAGTGCAGTGAGCAGACTTTGTATCTGAAGAGGTTGTGAGATACATTGTGACTGCATTCTGCATTGTTCAGAAAACCGTAAAGCTGGGTAGGAACTACTATAGTGCAGTGAGCAGACTTTGAATCTGAAGAGGTTGTGAGATATATTGTGACTGCATTCCGCAGTGTTCTGAAAACCGTAGAGCTGGGTAGGAACTACTATAGTGCAGTGAGAAGACTTTGTATCTGAAGAGGTTGTGAGATAAGTTGTGACTGCATTCTGCAGTTTTCAGAAAACTGTAGAGCTGGGTAGGAACTACTATAGTGCAGTGAGCAGACTTTGTATTTGAAGAGGTTGTGAGATACGTTGTAACTGCATTCTGCAGTGTTCAGAAAATTGTAGAGCTGGGTAGGAACTACTATAGTGCAGTGAGCAGACTTTGTGTCTGAAAAGGTTGTGAGATACGTTGTAACTGCATTCTGCAGTGTTCAGAAAATGGTAGAGCTTGGTAGGAACTACTATAGTGCAGTGAGCAGACTTTGTATCTGAAAAGGTTGTGAGATACTTTGTAACTGCATTCTGCATTGTTCAGAAAACTGTAGAGGTGCAAAGGAACTACTATAGTGCAGTGAGAGGACATTGTTTCTGAAGAGGTTCTGAGATATGTTGTGACTGCATTCTGCAGTGTTCAGAAAACCATAGAGCTGGGTAAGACGTACTATAGTGCAGTGAGCAGACTTTGTATCTGAAGAGGTTGTGAGATACCTTCTGACTGCATTTTGCAGTGTTCAGAAAACCGTAGAGCTGGGTAAGAACTACTATAGTGCAGTGAGCAGACTTTGTATCTGAAGAGGTTGTGAGATATGTTGTGTCTACATTCTGCAGTGTTCAGAAAACTGTAGAGCTGGGTAGGAACTACTATAGTGCAGTGAGCAGACTTTGTATCTGAAGAGGTTGTGAGATACGGTGTGACTGCATTCTGCAGTGTTCAGAAAACTGTAGAGCTGGGTAGGAACTGTTATAGTGCAGTGAGCAGACTTTGTATCTGAAGAGGTTGTGAGATGTGTTGTGACTGCATTCTGCAGTGTTCAGAAAACCAGAGAGCTAGGTAGGAACTACTATATTGCAGTGAGCAGAATTTCTATCTGAAGAGGTTGTGAGATATGTTGTGACTGCATTCTGCAGTGTTCAGAAAACCGTAGAGCTGGGTAGGAACTGCTGTAGTGCAGTGAGCAGATTTTGTATATGAAGAGGTTGTGAGATACATTGTGACTGCATTCTGCATTGTTCAAAAAACCATAGAGCTGGATAGGAACTACTATAGTGCAGTGAGCAGACTTTGTATCTGAAGAGGTTGTGAGATATGTTGTGACTGCATTCTGCAGTGTTCAGAAAACCATAGAGCTGGGTAGGAGCTACTATAGTGCAGTGAGCAGACTTTGTATCTGAAGAGGTTGTGAGATACGTTGTGAATGCATTCTACAGTGCTCATTGTGACTGCATTCTAGAGTGTTCAGAAAACCTTAGAGCTGGGTAGGAACTGCTATAGTGCAGTGAGCAGACTTTGCATCTGAAGAGGTTGTGAGATACATTGTGACTGCATTCTGCAGTGTTCAGAAAAGGATAGAGCTGGGTGCAAACTACTATAGTGCAGTGAGCAGACTTTGTATCTGAAGAGGTTGTAAGATACGTTGTAACTGCATTCTGCAGAGTTCAGAAAACCATAGAGCTGGGTAGGAACTACTATAAAGCAGTGAGCAGACTTTCTATCTGAAGAGGTTGTAAGACACGTTGCAACTGCATTCTGCATTGTTCAGAAAACTGTAGAGGTGCGAAGGAACTACTATAGTGCAGTGAGAAGACATTGTTTCTGAAGAGGTTGTGAGATATGTTGTGACTGCATTCTGCAGTGTTCAGAAAACCATAGAGCTGGGTATGAACTACTATAGTGCAATGAGCAGACTTTGTATCTGAAGAGGTTGTGAGATATGTTGTGACTTCATTCTGCAGTGTTCAGAAAACCGTAGAGCTTGGTAAGAACTACTGTAGTGCAGTGAGCAGACTTTGTATATGAAGAGGTTGTGAGATACATTGTGACTACATTCTGCAGTGTTCAGAAAACCGTAGAGCTAGATAGGAACTACTATAGTGCACTGAGCAGACTTTGTATCTGAAGAGGTTGTGAGATACTTTGTGACTGCATTCTGCAGTGTTCAGAAAACTGTAGAGCTGGGTAGGAACTACTATAGTGCAGTGAGCAGGCGTTGTATCTGAAGAGGTTGTGAGATCCATTGTGACTGCATTCTGCATTGTTAAGAAAACCGTAGAGCTCGGTATGAACTACTATAGTGCAGTGAGTAGACTTTGTATATGAATAGGTTGTGAGATACATTGTGACTGCATTCTGCATTGTTCAGAAAACCGTAGAGGTCATTACAAACTACTATAGTGCAGAGCAGACTTTGTATCTGAAGAGGTTGTGAGATATGTTGTGACTGCATTCTGCAGTGTTCAGAAAACCGTAGAGCTGGGTAGGAACTACTGTAATGCAGTGAGCAGACTTTGTATCTGAAGAGGTTATGAGATACGTTGTGACTGCATTCTGCAGAGTTCAGAAAACCGTAGAGCTACATAGGAACTATTATAGTGCAGTGAGCAGACTTTCTATCTGAAGAGGTTATGAGATACGTTGCAACTGCATTTTGCATTGTTCAGAAAACCGTAGAGGTGCAAAGGAACTACCATAGTGCAGTGAGAAGACATTGTTTCTGAAGAGGTTGTGAGATATGTTGTGACTGCATTCTGCAGTGTTCAGAAAACCGTAGAGCTGGGTAGGAGCTACTATAGTGCAGTGAGCAGACTTTGTATCTGAACAGGTTGTGAGATACTTTGTGACTGCATTCTGCATTGTTCAAAACCGTAGAGCTTGGTATGAACTACTATAGTGCAATGAGCAGACTTTGTATCTGAAGAGGTTGTGAGATACATTGTGACTGCATTCTGCATTGTTCAGAAAACCATAGAGCTCGTTACGAACTACTATAGTGCAGTGAGCAGACTTTGTATCTGAAGAGGTTGTGAGATACATTGTGACTGCATTCTGCATTGTTCAGAAAACCGTAAAGCTGGGTAGGAACTACTATAGTGCAGTGAGCAGACTTTGAATCTGAAGAGGTTGTGAGATATATTGTGACTGCATTCCGCAGTGTTCTGAAAACCGTAGAGCTGGGTAGGAACTACTATAGTGCAGTGAGAAGACTTTGTATCTGAAGAGGTTGTGAGATAAGTTGTGACTGCATTCTGCAGTTTTCAGAAAACTGTAGAGCTGGGTAGGAACTACTATAGTGCAGTGAGCAGACTTTGTATTTGAAGAGGTTGTGAGATACGTTGTAACTGCATTCTGCAGTGTTCAGAAAACTGTAGAGCTGGGTAGGAACTACTATAGTGCAGTGAGCAGACTTTGTGTCTGAAAAGGTTGTGAGATACGTTGTAACTGCATTCTGCAGTGTTCAGAAAATGGTAGAGCTTGGTAGGAACTACTATAGTGCAGTGAGCAGACTTTGTATCTGAAAAGGTTGTGAGATACTTTGTAACTGCATTCTGCATTGTTCAGAAAACTGTAGAGTTGCAAAGGAACTACTATAGTGCAGTGAGAGGACATTGTTTCTGAAGAGGTTCTGAGATATGTTGTGACTGCATTCTGCAGTGTTCAGAAAACCATAGAGCTGGGTAAGACGTACTATAGTGCAGTGAGCAGACTTTGTATCTGAAGAGGTTGTGAGATACCTTCTGACTGCATTTTGCAGTGTTCAGAAAACCGTAGAGCTGGGTAAGAACTACTATAGTGTAGTGAGCAGACTTTGTATCTGAAGAGGTTGTGAGATACGTTGTGTCTACATTCTGCAGTGTTCAGAAAACTGTAGAGCTGGGTAGGAACTACTATAGTGCAGTGAGCAGACTTTGTATCTGAAGAGGTTGTGAGATACGGTGTGACTGCATTCTGCAGTGTTCAGAAAACTGTAGAGCTGGGTAGGAACTGTTATAGTGCAGTGAGCAGACTTTGTATCTGAAGAGGTTGTGAGATATGTTGTGACTGCATTCTGCAGTGTTCAGAAAACCGTAGAGCTGGGTAGGAACTGCTGTAGTGCAGTGAGCAGATTTTGTATATGAAGAGGTTGTGAGATACATTGTGACTGCATTCTGCATTGTTCAAAAAACCATAGAGCTGGATAGGAACTACTATAGTGCAGTGAGCAGACTTTGTATCTGAAGAGGTTGTGAGATATGTTGTGACTGCATTCTGCAGTGTTCAGAAAACCATAGAGCTGGGTAGGAGCTACTATAGTGCAGTGAGCAGACTTTGTATCTGAAGAGGTTGTGAGATACGTTGTGAATGCATTCTACAGTGCTCATTGTGACTGCATTCTAGAGTGTTCAGAAAACCTTAGAGCTGGGTAGGAACTGCTATAGTGCAGTGAGCAGACTTTGCATCTGAAGAGGTTGTGAGATACATTGTGACTGCATTCTGCAGTGTTCAGAAAAGGATAGAGCTGGGTGCAAACTACTATAGTGCAGTGAGCAGACTTTGTATCTGAAGAGGTTGGGAGATACGTTGTGACTGCATTCTGCAGTGTTCAGAAAACTGTAGAGCTGGGTAGGAACTACTGTAGAGCAGTCAGCAGACATTGTATTTGAAGAGGTTGTGAGATACTTTGTGACTGCATTCTGCAGTGTTCATTAAACCGTAGAGCTAGGTAGGAACTACTATAGTGCAGTGAGCAGACTTTTTATCTGAAGAGGTTGTGAGATACATTGCAACTGCATTCTGCATTGTTCAGAAAACTGTATAGGTGGGAAGGAACTACTATAGTGCAGTGAGAAGACAATGTATCTGAAGAGGTTGTGAGATGTGTTGTGACTGCATTCTGCAGTATCCAGAAAACTGTAGAGCTGGGTAGGAACTGTTATAGTGCAGTGAGCAGACTTTGTATCTGAAGAGGTTGTGAGTTGTGTTGTGACTGCATTCTGCAGTGTTCAGAAAACCGTAGAGCTTGGTATGAACTACTATAGTGCAGTGAGCAGAATTTGTATCTGAAGAGGTTGTGAGATACGTTGTGACTGCATTCTGCAGTGTTCAGAAAGCCGTAGAGCTGGGTAGGAACTACTATAGTGCAGTGAGCAGATTTTGTGTTTGAAGAGGTTGTGAGATACGTTGTGACTGCATTCTGCAGTGTTCAGAAAATTGTAGAGCTGGGTTGGAACTACTATGGTGCAGTGAGCAGACATTGTATCTGAAGAGGTTGTGAGATATGTTGTGACTGCATTCTGCAGTGTTCAGAAAACTGTAGAGTTGGGCAGGAACTACTATAGTGCAGTGAGCAGACTTTGTATCTGAAGAGGTTGCGAGATACACTGTGACTGCATTCTGCATTGTTCAGAAAACCGTAGAGCTCGGTATGAACTACTATAGTGCAGTGAGCAGTCTTTGTATCTGAAGAGGTTGTGAGATACATTGTGACTGCATTCTGCATTGTTCAGAAACCATAGAGCTCGTTATGAACTACTATAGTGCAGTGAGCAGACTTTGTATCTGAAGAGGTTGTGAGATACGTTGTGACTGCATTCCGCATTGTTCAGAAAACCATAGAGCTCATTATGAACTACTATAGTGCAGTGAGCAGACTTTGTATCTGAAGAGGTTGTGAGATACGTTGTGACTGCATTCTGCATTGTTCAGAAAACTGTAGAGCTGGGTAGGAACTACTATATTGCAGTGAGCAGACTTTGTATCTGAAGAGGTTGTGAGGTATGTTGTGACTGCATTCTGCAGTGTTCAGAAAACCGTAGAGCTGGGTAGAAACTGCTGTAGTGCAGTGACCAGACGTTTTATCTGAAGAGGTTGTGAGATACATTGTGACTGCATTCTACAGTGTTCAGAAAACCGTAGAGCTGGATAGGAACTACTATAGTGCAGTGAGCAGACTTTATATCTGAAGAGGTTGTGAGATACGTTGTGACTGCATTCTGCAGTGTTCAGAAAACCATAGAGCTGGGTAGGAACTACTTTAGTGCAGTGAGCAGACTTTGAATCTAAAGAGGTTGTGTCATACATTGTGACTGCATTCTGCAGTGTTCAGAAAACCATAGAGCTGGGTAGGAACTACTATAGTGCAGTGAGCAGACTTTGTATCCGAAGAGGTTGTGAGATACGTTGTGACTGCATTCTGCAGTGTTCAGAAAACCGTAGAGCTGGGTAAGAACTACTATAGTGCAGTGAGCAGACTTTGTATCTGAAGAGGTTGTGAGATACGTTGTGAATGCATTTTGCAGTGCTTAGAAAACTGTAGAGCTGGGTAGGAACTACTATAGTGCAGTGAGTAGACTTTGTATCTGAAGAGGTTGGGAGATACATTGCGACTGCATTCTAGAGTGTTCAGAAAACCGTAGAGCTGGGTAGGAACTACTATAGTGCAGTGAGCAGACTTTGTATCTGAAGAGGTTGTGAGATACGTTGTGACTGCATTCTGCAGTGTTCAGAAAACTGTAGAGCTGGGTACAAACTACTATAGTGCAGTGAGCAGACTTTGTATCCGAAAATGGTGTGAGATACATTGTAACTGTATTCTGCAGTGTTCATAAAATTGTAGTGCTGGGTAGAAACTACTATAGTGCAGTGAGCAGACTTTGTATCTGAAGAGGTTGTGAGATATATTGTGACTGCATTCTGCAGTGTTCAGAAAACCATAGAGCTGGGTCAGAACTACTATAGTGCAGTGAGCAGACTTTGTATCTGAAGAGGTTGTGAGATACGTTGCAACTGCATTCTGAATTGTTCAGAAAACTATAGAGCTGGGTATGAACTACTATAGTGCAGTGAGCAGACTTTGTATCTGAAGAGTTTGTGAGATACATTGTGACTGCATTCTGCAGTGTTCAGAAAACCATAGAGCTTGGTACGAACTACTATAGTGTAGTGAGCAGACTTTGTATCTGAAGAGGTTGTGAGGTATGTTGTAACTGCATTCTGCAGTGTTCAGAAAACCATAGAGCTGGGTAGTAACTACTATAGTGCAGTGAGCAGACTTTGTATCTGAAGAGGTTGTGAGATACGTTGTGACTGCATTCTGCAGTGTTCAGAAAACCGTAGAGCTGGGTACAAACTACTATAGTGCAGTGAGGAGACTTTGTATCCGAAAATGTGAGATACATTGTAACTGCATTCTGCAGTGTTCAGAAAATTGTAGTGCTGGGTAGGAACTACTATAGTGCAGTGAGCAGACTTTGAATCTGAAGAGGTTGGGAGATACATTGTAACTGCATTCTGCAGTGTTCAGAAAACGGTAGAGCTGGGTCGGAACTACTATAGTGCAGTGAGCAGACTTGTATCTGAAGAGGTTGTGAGATACTTTTTGACTGCATTCTGCTGTGTTCAGAAAACCATAGAGATAAGTAGGAACTACTATAGTGCAGTGAGCAGACTTTGTATCTAAGGAGGTTGTGAGATACATTGTGACTGCATTCTGCATTGCTCAGAAAACCGTAGAGCTCGGTATGAACTACTATAGTGCAGTGAGCAGTCTTTGTGTCTGAAGAGGTTGTGAGATACATTGTGACTGCATTCTGCATTGTTCAGAAAACCATATAGCTCGTTATGAACTACTATAGTGCAGTGAGCAGACTTTGTATCTGAAGAGGTTGTGAGAGACGTTGTGACTGCATTCTGCATTGTTCAGAAAACCGTAGAGCTCGTTATGAACTACTATAGTGCAGTGAGCGGACTTTGTATCTGACAAGGTTCTGAGATACGTTGTGACTGCATTCTGCATTGTTCAGAAAACCATAGAGCTGGGTAGGAACTACTATATTGCAGTGAGCAGACTTTGTATCTGAAGAGGTTATGAGATATGTAGTGACTGCATTCTGCAGTGTTCAGAAAACCGTAGAGCTGGGTAGGAACTGCTGTAGTGCAGTGACCAGACTTTTTATCTGAAGAGGTTGTGAGATACATTGTGACTGCATTCTGCAGTGTTCAGAAACACATAGAGCTGGATAGAAACTACTATAGTGCAGTGAGCAGACTTTATATCTGATGAGATTGTGAGATACATTGTGACTGCATTCTGCAGTGTTCAGAAAACCATAGAGCTGGGTAGGAACTATTATAGTGCAGTGAGCAGACTTTGTATCTGAAGAGGTTGTGAGATGTGTTGTGACTGCATTCTGCAGTGTTCAGAAAATGTAGAGCTGGGTAGGAACTACTATAGTGCAGTGAGCAGACTTTGTATCTGAAGAGATTGTGAGATACGTTGTGACTGCATTCTGCAGTGTTCAGAAAACCGTAGAGATGGGTAGGAACTACTATAGTGCAGTGAGCAGACTTTGTATCTGAAGTGGTTGTGAGATACGTTGTGAATGCATTTTGCAGTGCTCAGAAAACTGTAGAGCTGGGTAGGAACTACTATAGTGCAGTGAGCAGACTTTGTATCTGAAGAGGTTGGGAGATACATTGTGACTGCATTCTAGAGTGTTCAGAAAACCGTAGAGGTTGGTAGGAACTACTATAGTGCAGTGAGCAGACTTTGTATCTGAAGAGGTTGTGAGATACGTTGTGACTGCATTCTGCAGTGTTGAGAAAACCGTGGAGCTGGGTACAAACTTCTATAGTGCAGTCAGCAGACTTTGTGTCCGAAAATGTTGTGAGATAAACTGCATTCTGCAGTGTTCAGAAAATTGTAGTGCTGGGTAGGAACTACTATAGTGCAGTGAGCAGACTTTGTATCTGAAGAGGTTAGGAGATACATTGTAACTGCATTCTGCAGTGTTCAGAAAACCGTAGAGCTGGGTATAAAGTACTATAGTGCAGTGAGCAGACTTTGAATCTGAAGAGGTTGTGAGATATATTGTGACTGCATTCCGCAGTGTTCTGAAAACCGTAGAGCTGGGTACAAACTACTATAGTGCAGTGAGCAGACTTTGTATCTGAAGAGGTTGTGAGATAAGTTGTGACTGCATTCTGCTGTTTTCAGAAAACCATAGAGCTGGGTAGGAACTACTATAGTGCAGTGAGCAGACTTTGTATTTGAAGAGGTTGTGAGATATGTTGTGACTGCATTCTGCAGTGTTCAGAAAACCGTAGAGCATGGTAGGGACTATTATAGTGCAGTGAGCAGACTTTGTATCTGAAAAGGTTGTGAGATACATTGTAACTGCATTCTGCAAAGTTCAGAAAACCATAGAGCTGGGTAGGAACTACTATAGAGCAGTGAGCAGACTTTCTATCTGAAGAGGTTGTAAGATACGTTGCAACTGCATTCTGCATTGTTCAGAAAACTGTAGAGGTGCAGAGGAACTACTATAGTACAGTGAGAAGACATTGTTTCTGAAGAGGTTCTGAGATATTTTATGACTGCATTCTGCAGTGTTCAGAAAACCATAGAGCTGGGTATGAACTACTATAGTGCAGTGAGCAGACTTTGTATCTGAAGAGGTTGTGAGATACGTTGTGACTGCATTCTGCCATGTTCAGAAAACCGTAGAGCTGGGTAAGAACTACTATAGTGCAGTGAGCAGACTTTGTATCTGAAGAGGTTGTGAGATACGTTGTGACTATATTCTGCAGTGTTTAGAAAACCGTAGAGCTAGGTAGGAACTACTATAGTGCACTGAGCAGACTTTGTATCTGAAGAGGTTGTGAGATACGGTGTGACTGCATTCTGCAGTGTTCAGAAAACTGTAGAGCTGGGTAGGAAATATTATAGTGCAGTGAGCAGACTTTGTATCTGAAGAGGTTGTGAGATGTGTTGTGACTGCATTCTGCAGTGTTCAGAAAACGTAGAGCTGGGTAGGAACTACTATAGTGTAGTGAGCAGATTTTGTATCTGAAGAGGTTGTGAGATATTTTGTGACTGCATTCTGCAGTGTTCAGAAAACTGTAGAGCTGGGTAGGAACTACTATAGTGCAGTGAGCAGACATTGTATCTGAAGAGGTTGTGAGATCCATTGTGACTGCATTCTGCATTGTTCAGAAAACCGTAGCGCTCGGTATGAACTGCTATAGTGCAGTGAGCAGAATTTGTATATGAATAGGTTGTGAGATACATTGTGACTGCATTCTGCATTGTTCAGAAAACTGTAGAGGTCATTACAAACTACTATAGTGCAGAGCAGACTTTGTATCTGAAGAGGTTGTGAGATATGTTGTGACTGCATTCTGCAGTGTTCAGAAAACTGTAGAGCTGGGTAGGAATTACTGTAATGCAGTGTGAGACTTTGTATCTGAAGAGGTTGTGAGATACATTGTGACTGCATTCTGCAGAGTTCAGAAAACCGTAGAGCTAGATAGGAACTATTATAGTGCAGTGAGCAGACTTTCTATCTGAAGAGGTTATGATATACGTTGCAACTGCATTTTGCATTGTTCAGAAAACTGTAGAGGTGCGAAGGAACTACTATAGTGCAGTGAGAAGACATTGTTTCTGAAGAGGTTGTGAGATATGTTGTGACTGCATTCTGCAGTGTTCAGAAAACCGTAGAGCTGGGTAGGAACTACTATAGTGCAGTGAGCAGACTTTGTATCTGAAGCGGTTGTGAGATACTTTGTGACTGCATTCTGCATTGTTCTGAAAACCGTAGAGCTTGGTATGACTACTATAGTGCAATGAGCAGACTTTGTATCTGAAGAGGTTGTGAGATACATTGTGACTGCATTCTGCATTTTTCAGAAAACCATAGAGCTCATTCTAACTACTATAGTGCAGTCAGCAGACTGTGTATCTGAAGAGGTTGTGAGATACGTTGTGACTGCATTCTGCATTGTTCAGAAAACCATAAAGCTGGGTAGGAACTACTATAGTGCAGTGAGCAGACTTTGAATCTGAAGAGGTTGTGAGATATATTGTGACTGCATTCCGCAGTGTTCTGAAAACTGTAGAGCTTGGTAGGAACTACTATAGTGCAGTGAGCAGACTTTGTATCTGAAGAGGTTGTGAGATAAGTTGTGACTGCATTCTGCAGTTTTCAGAAAACCGTAGAGCTGGGTAGGAACTACTATAGTGCAGTGAGCAGACTTTGTATTTGAAGAGGTTGTGAGATACATTGTGACTGCATTCTGCAGTGCTCAGAAAACCGTAGAGCTGGGTAGGAACTACTATAGTGCAGTGAGCAGACTTTCTATCTGAAGAGGTTGTGAAATACGTTGCAACTGCATTCTGCATTGTTCAGAAAACTGTAAAGGCGCAAAGGAACTACTATAGTGCAGTGAGAGGACATTGTTTCTGAAGAGGTTCTGAGATATGTTGTGAATGCATTCTGCAGTGTTCAGAAAACCATAGAGCTGGGTATGAACTACTATAGTGCAGTGAGCAGACTTTGTATCTGAAGAGGTTGTAAGATATGTTCTGACTGCATTTTGCAGTGTTCAGAAATCCGTAGAGCTGGGTAAGAACTACTATAGTGCAGTGAGCAGACTTTGTATCTGAAGAGGTTGTGAGATACATTGTGTCTACATTCTGCCGTGTTCAGAAAACTGTAGAGCTGGGTAGGAACTACTATAGTGCAGTGAGCAGACTTTGTATCTGAAGAGGTTGTGAGATATGGTGTGACTGCATTCTGCAGTGTTCAGAAAACTGTAGAGCTGGGTAGGAACTGTTATAGTGCAGTGAGCAAACCTTGTATCTGAAGAGGTTGTGAGATGTGTTGTGACTGCATTCTGCAGTGTTCAGAAAACCGTAGAGCTAGGTAGGAACTACTATATTGCAGTGAGCAGACTTTCTATGTGAAAAGGTTGTGAGATATGTTGTGACTGCATTCTGCAGTGTTCAGAAAACCATAGAGCTGGGTAGGAACTGCTGTAGTGCAGTGAGCAGACTTTGTATATGAAAAGGTTGGGAGATACGTTGTGAATGCATTCTGCAGTGCTCATTGTGACTGCATTCTAGAGTGTTCAGAAAACTTTAGAGCTGGGTAGGAACTACTATAGTGTAGTGAGCAGACTTTGTATCTGAAGAGGTTGTGAGATATATTGTGACTGCATTCTGCAGTGTTCAGAAAAACCATAGAGCTGGGTGCAAACTACTATAGTGCAGTGAGCAGACTTTGTATCTGAAGAGGTTGGGAGATACGTTGTGACTGCATTCTGCAGTGTTCAGAAAACTGTAGAGCTGGGCAGGAACTACTGTAGTGCAGTCAGCAGACTTTGTATTTGAAGAGGTTGTGAGATACTTTGTGACTGCATTCTGCAGTGTTCATTAAACCGTAGAGCTGGGTAGGAACTACTATAGAGCAGTGAGCAGACTTTATATCTGAAAATGTTGTGAGATACATTGTAACTGCATTCTGCAGTGTTCAGAAAACCGTAGAGCTGGGTAGGAACTACTATAGTGCAGTGAGCAGACTTTTGTATGTGAAGAGGTTGTGAGATATGTTGCAACTGCATTCTGCATTGTTCAGAAAACTGTAGAGGTCGGAAGAAACTACTATAGTGCAGTGAGAAGACAATGTATCTGAAGAGGTTGTGAGATGTGTTGTGACTGCATTCTGCAGTATTCAGAAAACTGTAGAGCTGGGTAGGAACTGTTATAGTGCAGTGAGCAGACTTGTATCTGAAGAGGTTGTGAGATACTTTTTGACTGCATTCTACTGTGTTCAGAAAACCATAGAGATAAGTAGGAACTACTATAGTGCAGTGAGCAGACTTTGTATCTGAGGAGGTTGTGAGATACATTGTGACTGCCTTCTGCATTGTTCAGAAAACTGTAGAGCTCGGTATGAACTACTATAGTGCAGTGAGCAGTCTTTGTGTCTGAAGAGGTTGTGAGATACATTGTGACTGCATTCTGCATTGTTCAGAAAACCATAGAGCTCGTTATGAACTACTAAAGTGCAGTGAGCAGACTTTGTATCTGAAGAGGTTGTGAGATACGTTGTGACTGCATTCTGCATTGTTCAGAAAACCGTAGAGCTCGTTATGAACTACTATAGTGCAGTGAGCGGACTTTGTATCTGACGAGGTTGTGAGATACGTTGTGACTGCATTCTGCATTGTTCAGAAAGCCATAGAGCTGGGTAGGAACTACTATATTGCAGTGAGCAGACTTTGTATCTGAAGAGGTTATGAGATATGTAGTGACTGCATTCTGCAGTGTTCAGAAAACCGTAGAGCTGGGTAGGAACTGCTGTAGTGCAGTGACCAGACTTTATATCTGATGAGATTGTGAGATACATTGTGACTGCATTCTGCAGTGTTCAGAAAACCATAGAGCTGGGTAGGAACTACTATAGTGCAGTGAGCAGACTTTGTATCTGAAGAGGTTGTGAGATACGTTGTGACTGCATTCTGCTGTGTTCAGAAAACCGCAGAGATGGGTAGGAACTACTATAGTGCAGTGAGCAGACTTTGTATCTGAAGCGGTTGTGAGATACGTTGTGAATGCATTTTGCAGTGCTCAGAAAACTGTAGAGCTGGGTAGGAACTACTATAGTGCAGTGAGCAGACTTTGTATCTGAAGAGGTTGGGAGATACATTGTGACTGCATTCTAGAGTGTTCAGAAAACCGTAGAGGTTGGTAGGAACTACTATAGTGCAGTGAGCAGACTTTGTATCTGAAGAGGTTGTGAGATACGTTGTGACTGCATTCTGCAGTGTTCAGAAAACTGTGGAGCTGGGTACAAACTACTATAGTGCAGTCTGCAGACTTTGTATCCGAAAATGTTGTGAGATAAACTGCATTCTGCAGTGTTCAGAAAATTGTAGTGCTGGGTAGGAACTACTATAGTGCAGTGAGCAGACTTTGTATCTGAAGAGGTTAGGAGATACATTGTAACTGCATTCTGCAGTGTTCAGAAAACCGTAGAGATGGGTATAAAGTACTATAGTGCAGTGAGCAGACTTTGAATCTGAAGAGGTTGTGAGATATATTGTGACTGCATTCCGCAGTGTTCTGAAAACCGTAGAGCTGGGTACAAACTACTATAGTGCAGTGAGCAGACTTTGTATCTGAAGAGGTTGTGAGATAAGTTGGGACTGCATTCTGCAGTTTTCAGAAATCCATAGAGCTGGGTAGGAACTACTATAGTGCAGTGAGCAGACTTTGTATTTGAAGAGGTTGTGAGATATGTTGTGACTGCATTCTGCAGTGTTCAGAAAACCATAGAGCATGGTAGGGACTACTATAGTGCAGTGAGCAGACTTTGTATCTGAAAAGGTTGTGAGATACGTTGTAACTGCATTCTGCAAAGTTCAGAAAACCATAGAGCTGGGTAGGAACTACTATAGAGCAGTGAGCAGACTTTCTATCTGAAGAGGTTGTAAGATACGTTGCAACTGCATTCTGCATTCTTCAGAAAACTGTAGAGGTGCAAAGGAACTACTATAGTACAGTGAGAAGACATTGTTTCTGAAGAGGTTCTGAGATATGTTGTGACTGCATTCTGCAGTGTTCAGAAAACCATAGAGCTGGGTATGAACTACTATAGTGCAGTGAGCAGACTTTGTATCTGAAGAGGTTGTGAGATACGTTGTGACTGCATTCTGCCTGTTCAGAAAACCGTAGAGCTGGGTAAGAACTACTATAGTGCAGTGAGCAGACTTTGTATCTGAAGAGGTTGTGAGATATGTTGTGACTACATTCTGCAGTGTTTAGAAAACCGTAGAGCTAGGTAGGAACTACTATAGTGCACTGAGCAGACTTTGTATCTGAAGAGGTTGTGAGATACGGTGTGACTGCATTCTGCAGTGCTCAGAAAACTGTAGAGCTGGGTAGGAAATATTATAGTACAGTGAGCAGACTTTGTATCTGAAGACGTTGTGAGATGTGTTGTGACTGCATTCTGCAGTGTTCAGAAAATGTAGAGCTGGGTAGGAACTACTCTAGTGCAGTGAGCAGATTTTGTATCTGAAGAGGTTGTGAGATACTTTATGACCGCATTCTGCAGTGTTCAGAAAACTGTAGAGCTGGGTAGGAACTACTATAGTGCAGTGAGCAGACATTGTATCTGAAGAGGTTGTGAGATCCATTGTGACTGCATTCTGCATTGTTCAGAAAACCGTAGAGCTCGGTATGAACTGCTATAGTGCAGTGAGCAGAATTTGTATATGAATAGGTTGTGAGATACATTGTGACTGCATTCTGCATTGTTCAGAAAACTGTAGAGGTCATTACAAACTACTATAGTGCAGAGCAGACTTTGTATCTGAAGAGGTTGTGAGATATGTTGTGACTGCATTCTGCAGTGTTCAGAAAACCGTAGAGCTGGGTAGGAACTACTGTAATGCAGTGTGAGACTTTGTATCTGAAGAGGTTGTGAGATACATTGTGACTGCATTCTGCAGAGTTCAGAAAACCGTAGAGCTAGATAGGAACTATTATAGTGCAGTGAGCAGACTTTCTATCTGAAGAGGTTATGAGATACATTGCAACTGCATTCTGCATTGTTCAGAAAACTGTAGAGGTGCGAAGGAACTACTATAGTGCAGTGAGAAGACATTGTTTCTGAAGAGGTTGTGAGATATGTTGTGACTGCATTCTGCAGTGTTCAGAAAACCGTAGAGCTGGGTAGGAACTACTATAGTGCAGTGAGCAGACTTTGTATCTGAAGCGGTTATGAGATACTTTGTGACTGCATTCTGCATTGTTCTGAAAACCGTAGAGCTTGGTATGACTACTATAGTGCAATGAGCAGACTTTGTATCTGAAGAGGTTGTGAGATACATTGTGACTGCATTCTGCATTTTTCAGAAAACCATAGAGCTCATTACGAACTACTATAGTTCAGTCAGCAGACTGTGTATCTGAAGAGGTTGTGAGATACGTTGTGACTGCATTCTGCATTGTTCAGAAAACCGTAAAGCTGGGTAGGAACTACTATAGTGCAGTGAGCAGACTTTGAATCTGAAGAGGTTGTGAGATATATTGTGACTGCATTCCGCAGTGTTCTGAAAACTGTAGAGCTTGGTAGGAACTACTATAGTGCAGTGAGCAGACTTTGTATCTGAAGAGGTTGTGAGATAAGTTTTGACTGCATTCTGCAGTTTTCAGAAAACCGTACAGCTGGGTAGGAACTACTATAGTGCAGTGAGCAGACTTTGTATTTGAAGAGGTTGTGAGATACATTGTGACTGCATTCTGCAGTGCTCAGAAAACCGTAGAGCTGGGTAGGAACTACTATAGTGCAGTGAGCAGACTTTCTATCTGAAGAGGTTGTGAAATACGTTGCAACTGCATTCTGCATTGTTCAGAAAACTGTAAAGGTGCAAATGAACTACTATAGTGCAGTGAGAGGACATTGTTTCTGAAGAGGTTCTGAGATATGTTGTGAATGCATTCTGCAGTGTTCAGAAAACCATAGAGCTGGGTATGAACTACTATAGTGCAGTGAGCAGACTTTGTATCTGAAGAGGTTGTAAGATACGTTCTGACTGCATTTTGCAGTGTTCAGAAAACCGTAGAGCTGGGTAAGAACTACTATAGTGCAGTGAGCAGACTTTGTATCTGAAGAGGTTGTGAGATACATTGTTTCTACATTCTGCCGTGTTCAGAAAACTGTAGAGCTGGGTAGGAACTACTATAGTGCAGTGAGCAGACTTTGTATCTGAAGAGGTTGTGAGATACGGTGTGAATGCATTCTGTAGTGTTCAGGAAACTGTAGAGCTGGGTAGGAACTGTTATAGTGCAGTGAGCAAACCTTGTATCTGAAGAGGTTGTGAGATGTGTTGTGACTGCATTCTGCAGTGTTCAAAAAACCGTAGAGCTAGGTAGGAATTACTATATTGCAGTGAGCAGACTTTCTATGTGAAGAGGTTGTGAGATATGTTGTGACTGCATTTTGCAGTGTTCAGAAAACCGTAGAGCTGGGTAAGAACTGCTGTAGTGCAGTGAGCAGACTTTGTATATGAAGAGGTTGTGAGATACGTTGTGAATGCATTCTGCAGTGCTCATTGTGACTGCATTCTAGAGTGTTCAGAAAACCTTAGAGCTGGGTAGGAACTACTATAGTGCAGTGAGCAGACTTTGTATTTGAAGAGGTTGTGAGATATATTGTGACTGCATTCTGCAGTGTTCAGAAAACCATAGAACTGGGTGCAAACTACTATAGTGCAGTGAGCAGACGTTGTATCTGAAGAGGTTGGGAGATACGTTGTGACTGCATTCTGCAGTGTTCAGAAAACTGTAGAGCTGGGCAGGAACTACTGTAGTGCAGTCAGCAGACTTTGTATTTGAAGAGGTTGTGAGATACTTTGTGACTGCATTCTGCAGTGTTCATTAAACCGTAGAGCTGGGTAGGAACTACTATAGAGCAGTGAGCAGACTTTATATCTGAAAAGGTTGTGAGATACATTGTAACTGCATTCTGCAGTGTTCAGAAAACCGTAGAGCTGGGTAGGAACTACTATAGTGCAGTGAGCAGACTTTTTATGTGAAGAGGTTGTGAGATACGTTGCAACTGCATTCTGCATTGTTCAGAAAACTGTAGAGGTGGGAAGGAACTACTATAGTGCAGTGAGAAGACAATGTATCTGAAGAGGTTGTGAGATGTGTTGTGACTGCATTCTGCAGTATTCAGAAAACTGTAGAGGTGGGTAGGAACTGTTATAGTGCAGTGAGCAGACTTTGTATCTGAAGAGGTTGTGAGTTGTGTTGTGACTGCATTCTGCAGTGTTCAGAAAACCGTAGAGCTGGGTACGAACTACTATAGTGCAGTGAGCAGAATCTGTATCTGAAGAGGTTGTGAGATACATTGTGACTGCATTCTGCAGTCTTCAGAAAACCGTAGAGCTGGGTAGGAACTACTATAGTGCAGTGAGCAGACTTTGTATTTGAAGAGGTTGTGAGATACGGTGTGACTGCATTCTGCAGTTTTCAGAAAACCGTAGAGCTGGGTCGGAACTACTATGGTGCAGTGAGCAGACTTTGTATCTGAAGAGGTTGTGAGATATGTTCTGACTGCATTCTGCAGTGTTCAGAAAACCGTAGAGCATGGTAGGGACTACTATAGTGCAGTGAGCAGACTTTGTATCTGAAAAGGTTGTGAGATACGTTGTAACTGCATTCTGCAAAGTTCAGAAAACCATAGAGCTGGGTAGGAACTACTATAGAGCAGTGAGCAGACTTTCTATCTGAAGAGGTTGTAAGATACGTTGCAACTGCATTCTGCATTGTTCAGAAAACTGTAAAGGTGCGAAGGAACTACTATAGTACAGTGAGAAGACATTGTTTCTGAAGAGGTTGTGAGATATGTTGTGACTGCATTCTGCAATGTTCAGAAAACCATAGAGCTGGGTATGAACTACTATAGTGCAGTGAGCAGACTTTGTATCTGAAGAGGTTGTGAGATACGTTGTGACTGCATTCTGCCGTGTTCAGAAAACCGTAGAGCTAGGTAGGAACTACTATAGTGCACTGAGCAGACTTTGTATCTGAAGAGGTTGTGAGATACGGTGTGACTGAATTCTGCAGTGTTCAGAAAACTGTAGAGCTGAGTAGGAACTATTATAGTGCAGTGAGCAGACTTTGTATCTGAAGAGGTTGTGAGATGTGTTGTGACTGCATTCTGCAGTGTTCAGAAAACGTAGAGCTGGGTAGGAACTACTATAGTGCAGTGAGCAGATTTTGTATCTGAAGAGGTTGTGAGATACTTTGTGACTGCATTCTGCAGTGTTCAGAAAACCGTAGAGCTGGGTAAGAACTACTATAGTGCAGTGAGCAGACTTTTTATCTGAAGAGGTTGTGAGATACGTTGTGACTACATTCTGCAGTGTTTAGAAAACCGTAGAGCTAGGTAGGAACTACTATAGTGCACTGAGCAGACTTTGTATCTGAAGAGGTTGTGAGATATGGTGTGACTGAATTCTGCAGTGTTCAGAAAACTGTAGAGCTGAGTAGGAACTATTATAGTGCAGTGAGCAGACTTTGTATCTGAAGAGGTTGTGAGATGTGTTGTGACTGCATTCTGCAGTGTTCAGAAAACGTAGAGCTGGGTAGGAACTACTATAGTGCAGTGAGCAGATTTTGTATCTGAAGAGGTTGTGAGATACTTTGTGACTGCATTCTGCAGTGTTCAGAAAACTGTAGAGCTGGGTAGGTACTACTATAGTGCAGTGAGCAGACATTGTATCTGAAGAGGTTGTGAGATCCATTGTGACTGCATTCTGCATTGTTCAGAAAACCGTAGAGCTCGGTAGGAACTGCTATAGTGCAGTGAGCAGAATTTGTATATGAATAGGTTGTGAGATACATTGTGACTGCATTCTGCATTGTTCAGAAAACTGTAGAGGTCATTACAAACTACTATAGTGCAGAGCAGACTTTGTATCTGAAGAGGTTGTGAGATATGTTGTGACTGCATTCTGCAGTGTTCAGAAAACCGTAGAGCTGGGTAGGAACTATTGTAATGCAGTGTGAGACTTTGTATCTGAAGAGGTTGTGAGATACGTTGTGACTGCATTCTGCAGAGTTCAGAAAACCGTAGAGCTAGATAGGTACTATTATAGTGCAGTGAGCAGACTTTCTATCTGAAGAGGTTATGAGATACGTTGCAACTGCATTCTGCATTGTTCAGAAAACTGTAGAGGTGCGAAGGAACTACTATAGTGCAGTGAGAAGACATTGTTTCTGAAGAGGTTTTGAGATATGTTGTGACTGCGTTCTGCAGTGTTCAGAAAACCGTAGAGCTGGGTAGGAACTACTATAGTGCAGTGAGCAGACTTTGTATCTGAAGAGGTTGTGAGATACTTTGTGACTGCATTCTGCATTGTTCTGAAAACCGTAGAGCTTGGTATGACTACTATAGTGCAATGAGCAGACTTTGTATCTGAAGACGTTGTGAGATACATTGTGACTGCATTCTGCATTTTTCAGAAAACCATAGAGCTCGTTACGAACTACTATAGTGCAGTCAGCAGACTGTGTATCTGAAGAGGTTGTGAGATACGTTGTGACTGCATTCTGCATTGTTCAGAAAACCGTAAAGCTGGGTAGGAACTACTATAGTGCAGTGAGCAGACTTTGAATCTGAAGAAGTTGTGAGATATATTGTGACTGCATTCCACAGTGTTCTGAAAACTGTAGAGCTTGGTAGGAACTACTATAGTGCAGTGAGCAGACTTTGTATCTGAAGAGGATGTGAGATAAATTGTGACTGCATTCTGCAGTTTTCAGAAAACCGTAGAGCTGGGTAGGAACTACTATAGTGCAGTGAGCACACTTTGTATTTGAAGAGGTTGTGAGATACATTGTGACTGCATTCTGCAGTGCTCAGAAAACTGTAGAGCTGGGTAGGAACTACTATAGTGCAGTGAGCAGACTTTCTATCTGAAGAGGTTGTGAGATACGTTGCAACTGCATTCTGCATTGTTCAGAAAACTGTAAAGGTGCAAAGGAACTGCTATAGTGCAGTGAGAGGACATTGTTTCTGAAGAGGTTCCGAGATATGTTGTGAATGCATTCTGCAGTGTTCAGAAAATCCTAGAGCTGGGTATGAACTACTATAGTGCAGTGAGCAGACTTTGTATCTGAAGAGGTTGTAAGATACATTCTGACTGCATTTTGCAGTGTTCAGAAAACCGTAGAGCTGGGTAAGAGCTACTATAGTGCAGTGAGCAGACTTTGTATCTGAAGAGGTTGTGAGATACATTGTGTCTACATTCTGCCGTGTTCAGAAAACTGTAGAGCTGGGTAGGAACTACTATAGTGCAGTGAGCAGACTTTGTATCTGAAGAGGTTGTGAGATACCGTGTGACTGCATTCTGCAGTGTTCAGAAAACTGTAGAGCTGGGTAGGAACTGTTATAGTGCAGTGAGCAAACCTTGTATCTGAAGAGGTTGTGAGATGTGTTGTGACTGCATTCTGCAGTGTTCAGAAAACCGTAGAGCTAGGTAGGAACTACTATATTGCAGTGAGCAGACTTTCTATGTGAAGAGGTTGTGAGATATGTTGTGACTGCATTCTGCAGTGTTCAGAAAACCGTAAAGCTGGGTAGGAACTACTGTAGTGCAGTGAGCAGACTTTGTATATGAAGAGGTTGTGAGATACATTGTGAATGCATTCTGCAGTGCTCATTGTGACTGCATTCTAGAGTGTTCAGAAAACCTTAGAGCTGGGTAGGAACTACTATAGTGCAGTGAGCAGACTTTGTATCTGAAGAGGTTGTGAGATATATTGTGACTGCATTCTGCAGTGTTCAGAAAACCATAGAGCTGGGTGCAAACTACTATAGTGCAGTGAGCAGACTTTGTATCTGAAGAGGTTGGGAGATACGTTGTGACTGCATTCTGCAGTGTTCAGAAAACTGTAGAGCTGGGCAGGAACTACTGCAGTGCAGTCAGCAGACTTTGTATTTGAAGAGGTTGTGAGATACTTTGTGACTGCATTCTGCAGTGTTCATTAAACCGTAGAGCTGGGTAGGAACTACTATAGAGCAGTGAGCAGACTTTATATCTGAAAAGGTTGTGAGATACATTGTAACTGCATTCTGCAGTGTTCAGAAAACCGTAGAGCTGGGTAGGAACTACTATAGTGCAGTGAGCAGACTTTTTATGTGAAGAGGTTGTGAGATACGTTGCAACTGCATTCTGCATTGTTCAGAAAACTGTAGAGGTGGGAAGGAACTACTATAGTGCAGTGAGAAGACAATGTATCTGAAGAGGTTGTGAGATACATTGTGACTGCATTCTGCAGTGTTCAGAAAACCGTAGAGCTGGGTAGGAACTACTATAGTGCAGTGAGCAGACTTTGTATTTGAAGAGGTTGTGAGATACGTTGTGACTGCATTCTGCAGTTTTCAGAAAACCGTAGAGCTGGGTCGGAACTACTATGGTGCAGTGAGCAGACTTTGTATCTGAAGAGGTTGTGAGATATGTTGTGACTGCATTCTGCAGTGTTCAGAAAACCATAGAGCTGGGTAGGAACTACTTTAGTGCAGTGAGCAGACTTTGAATCTGAAGAGGTTGTGTCATACATTGTGACTGCATTCTGCAGTGTTCAGAAAACCATAGAGCTGGGTAGGAACTACTATAGTGCAGTGAGCAGACTTTGTATCTGAAGAGGTTGTGAGATACGTTGTGACTGCATTCTGCAGTGTTCAGAAAACCGTAGAGCTGGGTAGGAACTACTATAGTGCAGTGAGCAGACTTTGTATCTGAAGAGGTTGTGAGATACGTTGTGAATGCATTTTGCAGTGCTCAGAAAACTGTAGAGCTGGGTAGGAACTACTATAGTGCAGTGAGCAGACTTTGTATCTGAAGAGGTTGGGAGATACATTGTGACTGCATTCTAGAGTGTTCAGAAAACCATAGAGCTGGGTAGGAACTACTATAGTGCAGTGAGCAGACTTTGAATCTGAAGAGGTTGTGAGATACATTGTGACTGCATTCTGCAGTGTTCAGAAAACCGTAGAGCTGGGTACAAACTACTATAGTGCAGTGAGCAGACTTTGTATCCGAAAATGTTGTGAGATACATTGTAACTGCATTCTGCAGTGTTCAGAAAATTGTAGTGCTGGGTAGGAACTACTATAGTGCAGTGAGCAGACTTTGTATCTGAAGAGGTTGGGAGATACATTGTAACTGCATTCTGCAGTGTTCAGAAAACCGTAGAGCTGGGTCGGAACTACTATAGTGCAGTGAGCAGACTTTGTATCTGAAGAGGTTGTGAGATATGTTGCAACTGCATTCTGAATTGTTCAGAAAACTGTAGAGCTGGGTATGAACTACTATAGTGCAGTGAGCAGACTTTGTATCTGAAGAGGTTGTGAGATACATTGTGACTGCATTCTGCAGTGTTCAGAAAACCATAGAGCTGGCTATGAACTACTATAGTGCAGTGAGCAGACTTTGTATCTGAAGAGGTTATGAGATACGTTGTGACTGCATTCTGCAGTGTTCAGAAAACCGTAGAGCTGGGTATGAAGTACTATAGTGCAGTGAGCAGACTTTGTATCTGAAGAGGTTGTGAGGTGCATTGTAACTGCATTCTGCAGTGTTCAGAAAACCATAGAGCTGGGTAGTAACTACTATAGTGCAGTGAGCAGACTTTGTATCTGAAGAGGTTGTGAGATATATTGTGACTGCATTCTGCAGTATTCAGAAAACCGTAGAGCTGGGTCGGAACTACTATAGTGCAGTGAGCAGACTTTGTATCTGAAGTGGTTGTGAGATACATTGTGACTGCATTCTGCAATGTTCAGAAAACCATAGAGCTGGGCAGGAACTACTATAGTGCAGTGGACGTCTGTTTGGAAGCTACGTTTAACAGTATTTTCAGAGATTAACTTTAAAAAGTGTACATACATGTGGATATGAACTACTCAGAACCGTATTAAAATGTATATTTTGCTGACAAGCCTTTCTACTGTTACCTGCTTTTGAACT
The DNA here is from genome assembly GCF_019279795.1 of Protopterus annectens. Taxonomy (NCBI): domain Eukaryota; kingdom Metazoa; phylum Chordata; order Ceratodontiformes; family Protopteridae; genus Protopterus; species Protopterus annectens. The sequence continues at coordinate 1,299,778,475 of NC_056746.1, read as the reverse complement.
GTCTGAAGAGAATTGATTTACAGTGGATAAAAACAGAAGTCCTAGAAACCCTTTTTCAAATATGGTATTCAGTGCCCCCGCAGTAGTTGTGTTTCATATTTTGAGTGCTTAGTCATTGTAACTACTGTTTCCTTAACCATTCTCATGATAATGCTATCTACAGGCACTGAGACACATTTTTTTATATTTCCTTGGAAATGCAGACTTTTCAATGTTTCACATTTTACTAAGTGCTGATTATTTACTGCTCTATATGTGTGTGTGTGTGTGTGTGTGTGTGTGTGTGTGTGTGTGTGTGTGTGTGTGTGTGTGTGTGTGTGTGTGCGTGTGTGTGTGTGCGTGTGTGTTTGTGTGTGTGTGTGAGAGTCTCTTTCCCTTCCCCTCTCTGTCTTTTTCTCACTATGTATATATATATATATATATATATATATATATATATATATATATATATACATATATATATAAAATATGTCTGTATGTGCATGTGTGTGTGTGTGTGTGTGTGTATGTGTGTGTGTGTACCTAACTATATCTATGTAGATATATATATAGATATATAAATATACAGTATACCTTCATTTGTTAGAAAGGCATTTGTACAATGCCACTATTGTGCAACTTTAAATGCCGAAACACAATATGTTGAAAAAAAAGTGTCGAAAATGGTAATCTGGAAAACCAGATTCGACCATTTTTGAACTGCAGCACAACAGTAAATGTCAAGAGACATTTCCAAATGTCTCCAAACATTGTTATGCAAGGGGGCAAGCCCTCTTGCACCCCCCATGTGGGAGGTTGTGCCCCCTACACCCCCCTCTGCTTTAATATACAAACTCCGAGATTGCACTACAGTAGGAAAAAGGGTTCATTTCTCGATCCCTGCTATAGTGCACTCTGCACCTGGAATGCCCAATTCAAAAGAGCGAATGCCAATGTGCATTCACTCATTTGGATTCGCAACAGTGGCAGTCGACATTTGTCAGATCTGAAGGTTGTACTTTCGCACTTTGGTGCATCGTACAACTTCCTTACCTTGAAATGAATGAAGGTATACCAAGTGTACATATAGCTACACAAATACATACATATAGATATATATATATATATATATATATAGATATATATATATATATATATATAGATATGTATATATATATATATATAGATATATATATATATATATATATATATATATATATATATATATATAGATATATATACAGATATATAGATATATATATATATATATATATATATATATATATATATATACTGCTTATGCATCTGCTTAGCATACATATGCAGCTGTCTTTCAAGACTCTGTCCAAAATATATTCCTAAAGTTCTTTAACCTGAGCACTTCACAATAGAATACAGTAAATAATAATATGTCCTAATAAAGCATATGACCTTTTAGACAACTACTACAATGAATTAAATAAACACAAGACTTGTCAGGTAATCATTAAAGAAAGTTACAAAGCAAGCATTTTTTGATAGTTGGACATGTCGTTTGTGACATTGCCCAGAAATGGTTCTGATAATGCATGCCATCAAGAGCTTTGGCTGCCTGTTGTGTCACTTAGAGATGCACTGCTTCATGGCAAAAGTCAAATGTCCAAGGATTCGGTGTACAGTTAATGACATGGACATTCAACTCTGGGCAGTGCAGTGGCTTGATTTTTGTTCTCCACTGCTCTTCTGCAATGACCTTTGCCCTATCCCAGACCTAGATGCAGCTGCTGGCCGGCACAATGTGTCTGTTATCTCTGCCGTAGCAGAGTGAGAAGTCGGCTGTGTGAAGGTTAATGGCTTTTGCCCTTACAGCTACTTTACGGAAGAAAGGACCAAGGTTGTAAAAATCATTGCTGCCTGTGTTGCTTGTGGGAGCATCACACATATATCTGAATTAGGCCAGTGGATGGAAATAAAGACAAGCTGGGAATGTGAACAGTGCTAGGTCTGTTTTTAGATTGTTGCACACTACCCAGAATTGGAACACGCTCCTTTTTATTTAAATTGGTTAACTCAGTACTTCAGTAAATTAATAAATGGAAGAAAATGTAATAAATGGAAGACATGTGCTCTGCTAGTCCTTAATTAGCTCAACATTTTTACACAAAGTAAGCATGATTTTAAAGTATGTTGTGCACAATAGTCCAGCTCTCTTGCGACTGTTTTACATGGTAAAATTTTGTAGACTGTTTATGAAAATGGTCTCAGGATACATTGATGAGAAAGCCACTGTCAGTATTTTACATCTGATTTGCAAGTACTTCATAACTTTAGGTTTTAAACATTCATTAGAAGACAGCACCATACCTCAAAAGCAGAGCATAAGGAATATGTCTGACATTATGATGTAGAAGTCATCAGGAAGTGACCTATGAACATAATACAGTCTGCAGCCTTGGGTGGGACTCCCTGGTCTTACACTTATATACTGAGTCTGACAAAGGCACTTAAACATAAACATTCCATTTTATGTTTATAGGTACCTGTCGTGAGTGTGTAAAGGAGGAAAGGAATGCGTCAGGGATCTGGGTAGTACGAATATTGAAACTGGTTTCAATCGACAGGTTCCACATTTGCTGGTCATTATTATTCAGTATGTTCCCCTGACATAGGCTATTTAGCATGCAGGTTGTTTTAAGTCCTGCTCCATGAACCTACTGGCATGGCTGTCACAGAATGGACTGAAGAGCTGTGTTGCCTGTACTTCTTCTTTACAGTGTTCCTCCCATTTCCCAGACCCCCAAATATCTGTAGTGGACAGGAGCAGGAGCAGCCTTCTGTAGGCAGTTCAGCCTTTGTTACTGACCATCTCCTGAATTTAAAAAAATGTTACGGATGAAAGTTCAGTATTGGGATGATATGCAAATCTTATGACATCACAGCTGGTACCATAACATCTAACACCACACTCAGGCCTGATTCCACCTGCAATGACAAACTTGATGGTGTTAACTACAGCAAGCATTATATTACCAGTGTTGTGCTGGGCTACTTATCAGTGTGATGTTAGCAAAGCAGTTTGCAGTGAGGAATGGAATGTGGAGGCTGTACAGATAATATGAGCGTTGAGTTTAGGGATTTGGTGAAGAGGTTTTCTCCTTGCATCACATTTCCTGCCCTTCAGTTGCTCAACATTCGTGCAATTCAAATTTTTGTAGCAGAAAAATCCTATCAGCTTTCAAAATAATGTTTATTTAAAATTATTTCCTTATTGTTTAATGTTTTTTTTTTTTCAAATTGTAAAATTAGTGCCATTTAACAAAATACATGCTATCCATCTGGCATATTACCTATAATTCCAAAGCATCCAAGTCCGGTGGTTCACTGTTGTACATTTTATACTGAAAAAGAATGCTGTTACACAAGGACATTCCACTTGCATATTGCATTTTTTTAGTGTGTACATGTTGCATTGGGTTGTACATAGCATCCAGGAATTTGTAAGTACTGTGTACAAACCACATGAGAAGAAGTATTAATTTATTCATTAAAAGTTGTAAAATATGTTGCATGTCAGATAGAAACTTATGCTATTTATTTATTTATTTACAATTTGGTAACTGAGTATATGTGCTTGTCAGGAGACCCTTTTCAGCAACGACCCAGGCACAAATACAAAACACAACATATTAGAGATTTATAACTTACATAGGTTTACAGGTTACATAGGGTTGAACCATTAGGAAAAAATAGACAAATATTAGATTAACAGTTTCCACAAAGTAGCAAATTTACAACGCTTTGGATACAATTTAGTATACATGCTTCAGCAGATGGAACCAAAAGAAAATTCAACAATTTAATTAAATATATTTACTAGGGCGGCAGCGGTGGTGCAGCAGTTGAAGTTGCCACCTCACAGCAAGAGATTCTCCGGTTCAATCCTCGGCTGGGGTGCCTTCTGTGCAGAGTCTGCATGTCCTCCCTGTGGTCGTGTAGGTTTCCTCCAGGTGCTCTGATTTCCTCCCACATCCCAAAGACATGCTGTAGGTGGATTGGACGCTCTGAATTGGCCCTAGGTGTGAGTGTGTGCATGTGTGTGCCTTCTGTGGAAGGTTGGGCGCTGGGCTGGCAACTCGACACCATAAAACTCCACTGCCAATCATGAGCAGACAGGTGATCTGCTGTGGCAACCCCTAACCAGGAAAAGCTGAAAGAAGAAGAAGTTAAATGTATTTATTGCTCATTTATTTACAACTGTGAGAATAAAATTGATTAACTTGTAAGAAAATCAAGATGGCTAAAAGTAAATGGAAATATAAATGGTTTGTGTATTAAGTTAAACAGAGCAAGCAAAGTGCTAAACACGATTTATAAGCAGGATTATGGTTAAGTAAGAGATAGAGATGTTCAAACAAAAGACTTCTTGAAAGTAGACATGGTATCTTGTCATCTAATCTCTGTTGGAAGACTATTCCTGTGAGCAGAAAAAGATATGGAGAAGGCTTTTCACCCACTACTGTTTTAAAGGGAGGACATTTAGTAGAAATAGTGTTGCCCTGGGTATTCCTCAAGGAATAGAATTGTTCTGTTACAGGTGGATGTTCTTCGTGTTTCACTATTGCAGTCATCACATTTGGGTTATCTGCTTGCAGTAGCCCTCAGTCGGCCTGATTATCAAAGTCTTGGGTCCTGCATCGGTTGCTGTCTCATCTTCCATGGCGTCAGGTCGTCAGGGGTATAAAGCATGCAGCCGACACCATTACATCAGTCTTTCTTGCAGTGCGGTGCCTGAAGCAGAAGCAGTTCGCAAGTGCCAGTCAGCCATCTCCTGAAATTTTCGTTTTCGAGTTTCAGAACCGAAGTCTTCAACTAAAGCTAAGTACCCCATTGGGGAAACTTTTTTCTTGCTCTACACCGATGTCAGTAAAAGTCAATAATTGTATTTCCTGTGGAAAGCAAATACCTCATAAAGATTTTCATTCATACTGTATTCCTTGCCTAGGCCCTTACCACGACGTACCTCGCTGTCAGTTTTGTGCCTTATTTAAACAACAAACTATTCGTCATTGGTATATTTTCGCTTCTAAATATTTTGGTACTTGGTTCAATTACCCAGATATGGCTTCGGTAAGCTATCCGACTACTGACATTCTGAAAAAATGCAAAGATAAAGACAGAGACAGGCCACCTATGTCCAAAGCTGCCGACAATGCTTCTCCTAAGCTAGTCACCAGTACGCCGGTACTCAGTGAGGTGCTTTTGCAGCCCCTGATACCCGCTACTTCAGATTCGCAGGTGTCTACTGAGACCCATTCGGAGTCTGGTATGCCGCGAGATGCTTCAACTGTGGAAAATGCGGATATCTCTACCTTGGATGGGTCCAGAGTGGCTGTGCAGGCACCGGCTTCTGAGGGTATATTCAGGCCCACTGACTTGCATATTAAACCAATGCCATCTTTTTCTTCAAGGCCTAAAACTCAATCCATGCCTAGAAAACCGATGCTCAGACCACATGGCCAGGCCTCTATGCCTAAAAAACAAATGATAAGAATGGCTGAAGACCTTATTACTTTAATCAGGGGAAGCCAGCCTTCCCCCTCTAAGAGACCTAGGACTGAATTTGCTTATGATTCTTCTGATCAGGGTTCTGAAATTTCTGTTTCCTCTGATGACCAGGATTTACGCTTATCTACCTATGAGGATTCTGATGCAGAGGACTGTATTCCCTCTGCTTCCCCTCCAGAGGATCTCTCTTTTGGTGAAACCTTGCATACTCTTAGGGAGCTTTTTCACTGGGAAAGCCAGGACTACTCTGATTCTAAAAAGAGGCTTAGGGATTTCTTACTTCTGCCTCAAGACAGGCCTTTAGCTATCCCCCCTGTACTGGACATTGTTGATGATGCCTTTTCAGAATCTAGCTTGGCCCCAGACTCTTTACCTCCTGCTCCCAGAAAACCAGACAGATATTACAGGGTTCCTGACTCTCACAAGTTCCTCTTTAAAAATCCTACTGTGGATCCTGAGACCATTTCACAGGGACCCAAGGGCATTAAGGCTACTACTGCCAAAAATCATACCCCCTTTGATATAGATTCCAGTGCTCTGGATAGATGGGGTAAGAAGGTATACACTTCTGCAACCTTGGCCATTAGAGCCTTAAACTGCCAGTTTCATATGTTAAAGTATCAGTAGCATATTATTGGATTGCTTAAACAGAAAGTGGTGTTGATTCCTGACTGTGCTGAAAATAAGGATTTACAGGATTTAATACATTCTGCTGAACAAGTTGGAAAGCATTCTTTGCAATATGGTTTTGATTCACTAGAGGCATCTTGCAGGGCTGCTGTCACTGGGTCTGTACTTAGAAGGCATGCTTGGCTTAAGGAGCAATCTTTGCCAGATCATGTTAAAGCTAAATTGCTGGATGCTCCCTTAAACCAGGACCGCCTGTTTGGCAACAAAGCAGAAGTACTCAAAAATATGGAGGAAAAAGCTAAATCTAGGCAAACTGTTAAAGATTTCCTGCAAGTACAGCCTCCAAGATTTAGTAGGCATTGGTCCTCTAAGAATTGGTCCTTTCCTGCCTCTTCCAGGCCTTCTGAGTCCAAACCCAGAACTAGCAGAGCACCCAGGCTTCAGTCCCAATGTACTCACAGGCCTAAGCAGTGGGGGGCTCCCACTTCCAAAGCAGGGAGTAGTAAGACTCCCCCTATGGTAAACTGTCTCAATGACTTAACTTTAAAACTTCCAAGCCCTTCTCAACTGACTGCTCCTTTAGGGGGAAAGATTGGTCTGCAGACAAAAAACTGGGAACTCATTACCCAGGACAAATGGGCTTTAAATATAGTTTCTCAAGGATACAGATTCCACTTCCACACTTTACCAACCCCAAACGGTTGGCCAGATCTACCCCCAAATCAGTGGGCAGAGGCTCAAAAGCAAGTTCTCTCTCTCTTAAGTATAAAGGCTATTCAAACTGTCCCAGAAGAGGAAAGGGGACAAGGTTTCTACTCAAGACTTTTCCTGTTGCCCAGAAATGACAACTCCTGGCACCCTATCCTGGATCTCTCTATCCTAAACACTTTTTTGATGATCCCAAAATTCAAGATGCTAACTCTTCACTAGTTGCTTCCTATACTAGGCAAGGATGCCTGGTTGGCAACACTGGATTTAAAGGAAGCCTACCTGCACATCCCAATCAGGGACTCTTGCAGAAGATACCTACGCTTCAAAGCAGACTAAATGCACTATCACCGCCCTTTGGCTTATCTACTGTGCCCAGGGTATTCACAAAATGCCTAGCTCCAGTCATTGCATTTTACAGTCAAAAAATATTCAAATATACCTATACCTGGACGATTGTCTAATTCAGGCAGAAAGCCAGGACATACTTTTGAATCATCTGGCGTTTGTACAAAAGGTGCTAACTTGTCTGGGGTTCACCATAAATGGCAATAAATCACATCTTGTACCCTGTCAACAAATTGTATTCCTGGGAGCAAGCTTGAACAAAACTTCCCAGGTGGCTTTCCTCCCACCAGAGAAACAAGTTCATTTGACAGCTTACTTCAAACTAATGGCCACAAAGACCCTGCTATCTGCAAGACAAATACTGCAAGCCTTGGGGTTCCTGGCCTCCTGCATTCTCCTAATTCCATATGCAAGACTGCATATGAGGAAACTACAATGGTATCTAAAAAGCCTATGGTGTCAACATTTTCAGGACCTAGAAGCAATGATTCCTATTATACCTTGCCTACAGTTAGAGTTCCTTTGGTGGGCAGAGGCCTACCACCAAAACAAGGGACTGCCATTCACTCTACCCCCTGCTGCCCAAACCCTAACAACAGATGCATCAGACTATGCATGAGGGGCTCACTTGGCAGGGAAGAGCATTCAGGGCAAATCGAACCCAAGTCAAATGCACCTGCATATCAATCAAAAAGAAATGTTAGCTGTACAGAATGCTTGACAGCCTTCAAGGACCACATTCTTCCAGGACAATTAATGGTAAAGACGGACAATACCACTGTTATGTGGTACATAAACAAGCAGGGGGGAACCCACTCATATCCTCTCTGCAGACTAGCCATGGCTCTGTGGAACACAGCCTTGAGCTACCAAGTACACCTACAGGCTCAATTCCTGCCCAGAAAGCTAAATACACTGGCAGATGAACTAAGCAGAAATCTCATGGACCCACACGAGTGGAAACTGGAACCAAAGACATTCAACATGTTGATAAACACATGGGGGAGCCCAGATATAGACCTGTTTGCCTCCCCCTAGAACTACCAATTGGACAAATTCTGCACAAGGACTCCCTACAAACAAGCTTGGAATGTAGATGCCCTGTCCTTCACCTGGAAAAATCTATCAGTTTATGCCTTTCCTCCTCTACCTGTCCTCTCCAAGGTACTACTAAAGATCAAACAGGACAAACCAAGGACGATATTGATTGCACCAGACTGGCAACGCCAACACTGGTACCCCCTCTTGCACAGGGTGTCACTGCTGGCTCCATGGCACCTGCCCCAGACCCCTACCCTGTTGTCCCAGCAGGAGGGCCAGTTTCTGCACCCTCATCTTCAAACCCTGAACCTGGCAGCCTGGCTAATTACCTGATCTCTCCATTACCATCCCTCAGTAAACAAGTGTTGGATGTCATTCTGGAGGCAAGGAGGCCTAGTACTAGAAAATCTTATGCTGAAAAATGGGAAAGATTTTGTTCCTGGAATCAAGCTCAAGGGATGGGCACAACAACGCCCAATTTACCTCAGATTCGTCAATACTTAACTGAGATGCTTCACAAGGGCCTTTCCTTTTCCTCCATCAAAATTCATGCCTCAGCCATTTCAGCTCATTACAACACTGAACCACCCCTCTTCTCTCAAACACTATTCAAGCAGTTCCTCAGAGGGGCCAAAAACTTAAGACCACCCAGGAGAGCCCCAACTCCAGCCTGGGACCTTAACTTTGTATTGGAAAAACTCACTTTGCCTCCTTTTGAGCCAGCTGCAAGTGCAGAGTTGAAATTCCTTTCTTGGAAAACAGCCTTCCTTTTAGCCATCACTTCAGCAAGAAGGGTGTCTGAATTGCAGGCCCTTATGGCAGTGGAGCCTTTCATCATCTTTCATGTGGACAGGATGTCCCTCAGGACCAATCCCTCATTCATGCCAAAGGTAGTATCCAATGTGGCTCTTAATCAGTCCATTCATTTGCCAATGTTTTTTTTCTAATCCACAGAACAAAGGGAACATATACTGCACTCCTTAGACATGCACAGACAACTTAGATATTACTTGGACAGGACTAAACCTCTCAGGAAATCTGAACAGCTGCTGGTGGCATTTGCTGCAGGGGCAGAGGGGAAGGCCATTTCAAACCAAAACTATTTCTAAATGGATAGACCATTGCATTCATTTCTGCTATAAGCACCATGGAAAACCTATCCCACAGGGGATAAGACCACATTCAACCAGGGCTGCATCTACCTCTACAGCCTTTCTCAGAGGTGTCCCTACCAGGGACATCCTAGAAGCTGCTACCTGCAGTTCTGTACATACTTTCACCAAGCATTACCATTTGCCAATTTTCTCTAAATCCAGAGCTGGTTTTGCCACTGCAGTCTTGCTGGGCCTTATAACTGGTCCTAATGCTATCTAAATTCCTCCTCCCATCCTTAGTTTTAGGAATCTACCCAAATGTGATGACTGCAACAGTGAAACATGAAAAACATAGTACAGTTGTGTACACTTACCATAAATGTAGATGTTCGAGTGTATTCACTGTTGCAGTCCTGGTTACCCTCCCTCCAGCCCCCTGACTTCTTTTGGCTATACCTCTATTCCTTTTTACTATGCGTAAAGCTTTTTGGTCTACTTGCTTTTTTGTTGGAGGTATATCATTGTAATTTTATATTTAATTGCTTCCCATTAGGGGTGCACCTGACATCTGGGGCAAGAAAAACTGATGATGGCGTCGGCTGCATGCTTTCTACCCCTGACTACCTGACGTTATGGAAGATGAGACAGCAACCAACGCAGGACCCAAGACTTTAATAATCAGGACGACTGAGGGCTACTGCAAGCAGATAACCCAAATGTGATGACTGCAACAGTGACTACACTCGAACATCTACATTTATGGTAAGTGTACACAACTGTACTTTATCATTTCAGAGGTTGTATGTTAAGGTGCTGAGTAATAGTCCCCACCCCTGGGACTTTGAAGACTATAGCAGTATATCAGTTACTGTTGCACCAGAAAATGTTTTACATTACATTTATAGTGCACTGGCAGGTTACTGTTTCAAATTATTACTTTTATTTTTATTTTATTACCATTTTGTACGTATTCAGTACCATGTGGAAGTGTGAAGAAATGTGTGTTCTTTGGGATACAAGGTTGATAAGCTGTGTTTTACTCACAACCAGTGGCAAACTGTCTGCTGTCATGGAATATAACATAATTATAATAGGTGTATGTGTAAAACGTAGCAGTACGATAAGGCATGTAATGTGACAGGAGGTTCTGCAATGGCAGAAGTAATGTGCTGTGTAAACTGTAGGTATAGTGAATGATCACAGCACAAGGCATTGGTTTTATACCAAAGTGAATTTTCTTGCAGTATTGCCATAGAGAGCAGCAACCCAATGCAGCCAGTGCAGTATTGCCATAGAGAGCAGCAACCCAATGCAGCCGGTAAGCATCCTTCACACTGTGGCTATTGATGCATCACAGGTAAGGTAAAGTGACAGTGTTAGAAGACCAGGTGTTGGCTAGGTATTTAATATATTCTTGGGGGGAAAAGTCTATTGTCATGAATAGGAATGGAGCAATGTATTTTAGTGAAACTAATCACAGAGAGGTAGAAATAGTGTCATGTAAATGATTCACAATCCAGGCTTGCAAACTCCTCTGTGAAGCGCCCCCTTGAAGTGCTTGGTGGTTTGTAGGGGCTGTTTAACAGCAGTGTAGTGAATCTGTTTTGCTTATTAACCCTGGCAGTGTTATAATGAGAAAATGAGTGCATTTTACTGATTGTGACCGTTGTCTGAGAGGAAGTAAGCTCATGACGGCACGACAGCCGGTAGTAAGGTTATGGGAGTAACATATCTTGTTAACTGAAAAAAAAAATGATTGCGCATACTAAAGAGTGGAAGTCCTATAAATAAATTATATTGTGCAACATAATGCCTCGTAATGTCATATGTGTAAATTAACACATGCATTAACATGGTTTAGCTTGTTAACTACTGCAGCATTTTTTTACTAACTGATTGTTGTCAGGATATTACCCCTTAAACAGAGATTTGTGGGAGGGCATTAGTGCATTCGTGGCATTGATTAAACTTCTTTACAGGACACTAACAGCAGTGATATTCTGATCCAGCTTTATGTGATATCAACAGAACTTGCTGGAGAGACAGATTTGTCTCACAGAGGCTGCTCTACCTTTCGAACAAGCTTCCTATTCATGTTAAACAAATCCCATCATTAGCCCTGTTTAAGCGTAATTTGGACAACTGGATGGGTAACCAGAAATTCACCCCTGGGGTTCCACCTGTGTCCCTCTTGGAGATGAGCAGTAGGTGCTAATTTTAGTGTCTGCTTGAACCAGACACCCTTGGGAACATAGCTTGAACTTGTCTAGGTTTATAAAGGCCTTGGGGCCATTAGCCTAGCAACCTCCTATGATCATATGATCCTATGAAACACTAAAAAATAAATGATGAATGTTAAATACAAACCAGTGTATATATTTTTTTTGTAATCTATATCAAGCATAGTTTTTGAGATACTTTTCTATATGTTCAAAAACATTTTTTCATCTAAGTGGTGTGGCATATGTGATTTAGTTTTATGGCTTCAAAGCCTGTAAGAAATGAGTGACAAAGAGACTTGCTTATATATCAGCCATTTATGAATATTTTATTTTATTATATTTTATTAACACTTTGTTGACCACATTTGTCCCACTAGGCTAAATGCCTCCTTTCGGGGAGACCTGAGGTGGTATTCACAAACACTATGGGAAATTTGCCCAGGAAACCACGGAACATCCTCTGCTTCTTTCAATAAGTACCGTGTAACCTTTTACATCCACATGAGCTGCCACCAACTCAAGCAGGTGGGGCCTCAGTTTAACTTCTCATCTGAACAACTTTTTGAAAACTTTTTTAATCTTGATTTTGAAACTATATCTCACATTATGTTGGAGATATTTGCATTTTACTGTTTAAAACCACCCGTCATTTCCATTGTGGCCTATATGAACATTGTATAAAATTACATCTGTATCCTAGACAGTCCAGAGAAAATCAGAGCAATAAATCTGTAAAAGCTCAGCGTAGAGATGCAGTATGTAAATTTCCTGTAGTCATGTGACAACATTGGTCATAAAGCTAAAGATAAAGAACGTTAAATGATTTTTACTGTCCATTATAGGTCACTGTGAAGGCTTGGGTACTGTACCAGATCGGCAATGAGTGACTCGCAGTTAGAGAATACGATATATCAGTGTCATTTTTGCCCATCTAGTTTTGTTGGAAATTTCCTCGCAGTAAAGCAAACAGTGTACAAGAAAAAAGTCACTTGAGTGTAAAACCTGTTATGGCTTGTAGATGTTTTGGAACATATTTCTAAATTTTTGTATATGGATTTGATGGTAATTTTGCTCAGGCACACACATGGCTAGGCATACCCAAGTAATAGCTGTCTTGCATGCATTTATTATTAAGTAAATAAAAGTGGGAGAACATTTTGAACTGGCTGTTGTATCACTGGTGGGCTATTTCAGAACACAGAAATGTGTGCTCGGCAAGAAATTCCAAGTCAATAGATCAACATATTGATGCAAATGAAACAGAAAACTGGCTCAGGAGACCAGTTATTCTTTAATGTGTATTTTAATGTTTAATGTTTTGATATTGTAATGCAAATTTGTTGAACATGAGCTCTTGAAAGCTTATCTAACCTGCATTTTATTATTTTGATTATCATTAAATTATTACTGCCCTCCAGAATCAACTTGTTGTTCAGCAGCTTTGTCGACATCTTATCAGGATGGGTACCGTCATTCATGTTTATTTTATTTTTGTTTTTTTGTTTTTTACCATGAAGTTAGTTATTTAGAAAGAAAAGAGGCATAATTTTGTGCTACAAGATGCTGTGACTTTCAATGTTCAATGTTTTTCACAAGGATTTTTAAAAAACACATCTACTGACATTGCAGACACTGCTACAAAATCCCCATCACTTGTAAGATTACTATTTTGACTGCACACTACATTTTTTTCAAATGTAAATCAACAGTGAAAATATTTTTGGCATATGATGTCTTGGGAACTATTCCTTCAATTTCTTTTTTTTTTTAAATATCTTTACTAAATCATTGCATTTTAAGCTGTAGCATGGATTTACAAACATTAATAAAAAAGGAAACACACCATAATAAGTTTCCATTCTTTTCATGTATTATACAAATAGGTTTTCTTTTTATCAATTTTCATTCACTCTAACATTACATAATTTGCTCCGTCACTCTAACATTACATACTTTGCTCCGTAACTCTAACATTACATAATTTGCTCCGTTACTGCCTATCCTTAAACCTCACTCCTGCTCTTGTGTACTGAAGATTGTTCTGTATGTATTGTTCCCACAAATTCCTTTTATTGCTATGTAATTTGCTCTTTCTCTTTTCTAACGATCCCACCTCCATTTTTAGTTCTATTACAATATCCAGAATTTCTGGAATAGAGTTAGTAAGTAATAGAGTTTGATTTCTGTTTTCTATTAATTTCCTATTGGCAGTAAATAACACTAAACTTCATAAGGCCTTACTATGTCTAAGCAATTCTGTATCCCAACTCAAAGAATTATTTAATTAGTTACAGCCATTTGTTTCCTCAACATTTCTGTCAGAGTAGTCTGTAGGAGATTTTTAAAATCTGTCAAGTTGTTATGTTTCCAAAAAAGCATGTTCCCAGTTATCTACATCTTTCCTGTCACACCTTCAGAATTTGCAGTCTGATTTAAAAATAGGCTGTCTATTGAAATGTCGTCACTCAAAATGCTGAGTGCCGACAACACAAAAAAAAGATTAAAAAAAATCAGGAGAAGAGCGAATCTCAAAAATCGCTCTTCTCCTTTAGATTTCTTTTTGCAGGGGTGGCAAGCCCCTGTGTACCTCTATGTGAAGGCAAGGCCCCCATATCTCCTGAACTTATAAATACCAACTCCAAGATCACCATACTTTGGAGAAAAAGGAATATTCCAAGAAATGGCATCTGGGATTTGATATATACAAGTCCAATCTTTTGGCCATTCAGTCTCCATATTTTTGGACTAGCGTTTACATCAGCAAATGTTCAGCAAATCTTAGTTAAGTGTGTTCGTTAGTTACTAGACAGACTGTACATTCAGTGCCTATTGTGCTTGTGATATGGCTCTGTGAATTCCTTTTGTTTCAAACCAAAACGAGCATGAAACACTAAGCATCATATAAAAGAACAAATTATTCATTAAGGAGAGCAACACATAATCTGCTGTCTCTGGAGGATGGATATTAATTTAGACAAATGTTTAGGATTTAGTCATTGTATTGCAGTTAGATACACCAGGAAAGCTTAGCAAGTTAGCTGTGGTAGCATAACAGAGTTAATCCTGTCCTGGAGGCAGGCAGACCTTTTCTAGCTATGCCACAAAGAGTAAGTCTCTTGCGTTGCATTATTTGTACTCCATTGTCAATGTTCTGTGATTATAAAAGAATATGTCATCCCTAACTCCCCCTACAACGTTTGTCATGGAAACTATGCTTACCTTTCATGCATGCATGTGGTGAAGCTACTGTTTATTTAGAGCTGACTACAGTAACAGAGTTAACTACCCAGTGTACTGCAGCTCCTCTTCTGAGTGAACATCATTTTCATTATTCCTGACTTTGTTCAGGCAGTCATAACAGTGCTGACCACACATTATACTGTAACGTAGCAATCACATTCGTCAAGTGTCAGGCCTCCTGTTCTTATGGTGTCTTTTTATGCCATTAACCTGCAAGACCTTCTAAAACATCTCTTAGTGGCCCCACACACACTCAAAAAAGACAGTGCCTCACACAACTCATAACACTGAAAATCATAGTAACCCTGCTTCCAAGCTCATAATGTAACAAAACACACATCAGAACATTCTAGCTATTGGGGATTCCATTGCCCATTGTAAGACATACTGATGTCCCCCTTACTAGGCTAAATAAGGAGATGATCACAGTGAGCTGTCTGTCTGGAGCCAGAATCTACCAAGTCACACGTACATAGGTCTTTAAACCACAAGTACTGGTATGGCATGGTCATAGTCTATGTGGGAGTAAATGACCTAAGACATACCTCACTGGACTGTAAGAAAAGAGACATGATAGAGCTCTTTGAATATGTGTCCTAGGTAGGTATGAATCTAGCCTTGAGTAGCACCCTACCTTTACCAATGATGATGCCACAGTACCAGGAAAAATGATTGACTTCATTAATTGGTTTAGTTTCTGGTGTCATAACAAGAAGATCAAACATCTGTCAGCCTGAGGAGATATGATTCACAAAGCACAATGCTTTGCCAGAGATGTTTTACAGTTGTCACTACTCGGCCTCTGGATATGTAAAGGTACTGCTGCTCAGCGCTAGGAGTTTAAATAAGAACTGCACTCCCTGGAAGCACTCCTCAACCTGGAGAATGCAGAGATATGTCCAGTCACAGATACATGTTTCAGGACCATGGAGAGCACCCGGCTATCAACGACTACAATGCTTTTCATACATTTCAATCCCCCTCGGCTCAGGATATAACAGAGGGAGGGGGTGTCTCAGTATTCATAAAGGACAAGTACACTGCTGGTCCAACAACATGACTAGCTTGAGCTGCTCATTGCCCAGCTAACCATGGGTGCGACCCCCTGTCATATCCCTGCTAGCTACAGATCCCCTAACATGAGTCTGGAAAAAGCATACCTCCTGCCTAAACTTACTGGAATCTCTTAACATTCAGCCTAACACCATACTTACGGATGACTTCAACTATTCCTTCATAAACTGGGAGACCTGTATGACCCATATCTTAATATTAAAACTACCTAGAACACACATCAAACTCAAAAGCTATTAAGAACTTTGCTAAGGCCAATTACCTCAAACTGAGTGACAACTTCCAAGCCCATCTGAACCCAGATGACACTAAGGTCTACTCTGTGCTGTGCACAAGAGCACTGCACAACCATATTCATAGCTGCATAGAGAAGGCAGTACCTGTCCAAGTAAAACCTATGATTACTGGCAAAAATAAACCACCCTAGTGGACTCCTAGCATAAATAAGCTATTAACAAAATGGAAAAAAAATCCTTTCCAAAGCCAGGAATAAACAGACAGAACAGTGCACAAAGATACTCACCAGTCTAAACAAACAAACTGGAGAACTGATAAAATCTGCTAAAGCAAAGCAAAGATAGCCTCCCAGGTGAAAGATAACCATAAGTTTTTTTTTAATTATGTTCGTAACCTCAGGGTAAATGCTTAGCAATCTGCCAAGTTGATCAAGAATGGCAACCCTTACACTTAGCCTGACACTATAACAAGCCTGATGGCCAACAAGTTCAGTTCAAACTCCCTCCCCTACCACACCCAGATAACTACCTGCAACCATCCCCCTACTGGTGATGAACAGGTCCTTACTGCTCTCAATAAAGCCAAAAACACAGCCTCCATGGGTCTCAAAACTGTTCCAGGATGCTTCTTAAATAGATTAAAACAGAATCTATCAAGGCCACTAGAAACCCTCTTTAACCACAGCCTCCAGGCAGGCTTTCTCCCAATGGAATGGAGAACTGCAACAGTTGTCCCTCTGCACAAGGGGGGCCCATCAACATACCCAGGGTACTACAGACCTATAAGCTTGACCAGTCTTATCTGCAAGGCCATGGAGAGAATTATCATGGACTTGATCAGTAACAACATAGAAACTCTCCAAACACTGGACCAGACCCAATCTGGCTTTGTCAAAGGAAGTTCTTACCTGCTGTATTGGGTGGACTTCTTCAAGAAAGTCACCAGAGCCATGGATGAGGGTAAAATGGTACACACTGTTTATCTGGACATGGCCAAAGCTTTTGACACAATCCCCCATTCAGGTGTCATAGATAAACTTATTAAGTTAGGGATAAACCCCTACATCAACAAATGGATAGCAAACTGGCTCACTGACAGGACACATGTTGTCCAGGTAGACGAATCCATTTCTGATAAAGAAACCTGTTACTACATGTCCCACAGGGCTCAGTGAAGGGACCCCTCCTGTTTGATAAATACTTCTCTGAAGTGAAGGCCAATATTGGGACCCTCCAGCTTACCAAATTCACTGATGACTGTAAGCTGAGAACAATTACTGAATGCCCAAATGATGCTGACATCATACAAGCAGGCCTAAAAATGAAAAATGACTGGTGCCAAAACCATGGTCCGAGACTAATGTATTGATAGCACACCCCTAAAAGTAGACCCAGTGGTGAGGGACCTGGGAACACAGGTAGATAGTAACCTAAACTTTGTCCATGAGGTAGCTACAGTAGTGAGGAAATCATTCTATGTGCCTCAGCTTATAAGTAAAGGCATGGCATCAAGGTCAAAGGAAGTCATAGTGCTATTGTACTCGGCCCTCATCAAGCCCATAATCAAGTACAGTGCTCCCTTCTGCATGTACCTAAAAAGGAACTTACACCAATTGGAGAGACCAAGAGATTTCTCACTAAAATAATATAAATCATTTAAGACATATGTCTAATACGGACCAGCTAAAGACCCTATCCCTTTACTCTGTCTTATATCGTTTATTGAGAGGTGACTTATGCCTGACCTACAAGGCATTCTCTGATCTAGCCCTGATGAAAATGTTACATATTCATAAGAAAACTGGACAAGAGAATGAGTTCCACCATGGAAACCAAACGAGAGCTGTTAGTAAGGACTTAGCAGTTTTGTTCTTTGTTATATTAAAATAGAACTTCCTCAGAATCAGTAAAACAACAATACACTTCCTATTTAATGCCACTAAGTCACCAAAGAGTGACCAATCACATAACATTCAAACAGCCGTGCACCCAATAAAAAAAAAAACAAGACCTCACAACATGTAGGCAGCATTCATAGTATGGCACTGTGTTACGGTTATAATTAAGGGTTTCATAACATGCCATGTATTATCATATTTTATACAGAGGTGCTACTGCTTAGTTCTCAGTAACATCTGTCTCTTTTTTATCCATTTTTCCAACCTACTGTATCTGTGTACAGTGAATTAGTCAATAATTTTTACTCTGATGAAGAAGAAGAAGAATTCAGCCCCCCCAACAAGAACAACTCTGCTGTTCTATCCAAAGCTGCTGCCCTGCAGCCTGGCTGGTTCATGAATCATCTGTGAACTGGAGTGACAACCATATGGGCAAGATGTTACAAAACATGCACATCCTAGAGAAGGCGGATATCAGGCCATGAAGCCGTGTCAAGAGATAAGTTAAAACAAGTGACAAATGTAGTGGCGAGCCTCCAGCAAACAGAAGCTAAATTACATTTAAATATAAACTGGAGTTTGCCTAGTCATTGTATGCCACTTGCTAGTGTCAGGATATTGGTGTTCAACCTCCATCACTTATGTTATGCTTTGGTGGCTTTTCTTTTTAATGTTTTTTTTTTCAGTAAAGACTGCATTGAAATGGGGGCACATCCATGATTTCCTGTTAAGAATTAGAACTGAAACTAAACCATTGCACATGTATGCTGCATAAGAAATGTCAGAATCAAATTTAAATGTATGTCATACAGTTTTGATGATGTAGGTGTCTTCAAAGATATATTGGATTCTGCTCTCAGAGAGAGAAATTCACAGGAGTCCAAAAAAGTATCTACAAAAAAATAAAGAATGCAACAGAAGTGTGGCAGTGCAAGTAGAAAAATGACACCGTTCATTTAGTTTTCCAGAAATGTGAATCCTAGCTTGTTCACAGAAGAACCCATCCAAGGATCAGCTATAGAGAGAAGTAACTGCGACTCTGTGCCATGTGTCTACCACAGTAGTATTACTGATGCTTTGATCTTTGGTTTACTTCATTGTAATCTAAATCATTTGAGTATAGCTTTGCTCGGAAAAAAAATGCAGAGCTGTCAAAAAGGGGCAAGTCCAGAATCAGCTGTGAAAATACGTGCACTCCTAGGAAAATGGTTGCCTAATGCTGCTCTTGTTATAAACCACTTGATGGTTTGATTTGCACAATGCAAATCACATCTTTAAAAGAATTAACATATTAACAAAAAGTGCAACACATATTTTATAACATAAAAATAATACCAGCGCTTTAAATTCAGTGTTTATTACAAGTAGTTTCAAATCCATTAAGTATTCAGTTTGTTAAAAATAACATGAACTGTGCATTAGTGTAAAACTAATGACTTGAAGTAAATTCTATGGCTATAGTGCCCAATAAAAATCATCGTGCAGTTCATGTGGAACATATAAATCAATGAAAATACCTAGGAAGCTATTAAACGTCGCACTGAAAATATGGTCAGATTTTACAGATGCTGTGTGGTTATTACATGACAAAATTCTAATCACTGCTTTCAAAATGGTGTTTTAAATTTCAAGGCATGCTTAAGTAGAGAAGCAATGTTTTCAGATTCTACAGAAAGATTATATAGTACCAAATTGTAACTTAAAGGACAACAAGATAACTTTGTATAAATTGCCACAGGAGTTGGGTATATGTATAAAGTGCAGTTTTTAGGCTTCACTGGGATGTGCTAGAAAGAAAAACATGTACTTTAGACAGGGTAAATTAGTTGGTGTTTAAATATTAGGAAGAAGATATTTAAAGTTGTTAGGGTTGAATCCTATGAATATTGTGCAACAACAGATGTTTGATTAGCTGTCATTTTAATGGGAAAAGGGTTCAAGGTCTAAACTAAACTTTGTTCTCCATAATCCTTGCAAGGTGGCCTCTATGTTTTATGGTAAATTGTTCATTATCTGCATGTAATCATTTCAGAATAATCTCGAGTAATTACTCTCAGACATAAAATGTTTGCCTAATTTCAGCATATAGCAAAATGTCTGCAAACAAGAGGGGCATATAAACCCAGTGAAGCTGCAGATGTACATTTATGCGGGTTAAGAAGCATGCAAACTTTAAATAAATGATTTTGCTGATACTTTCTATAATCACAACAAGCAGTCTGAATTTTGAAATAATGTGAGTTTTTTGTCTGTAGTTTAGTAGATATGGTGCAGTTAGAGTTATGGTGATCATTTTATGACATGATAACTGAAAATAAAACATTACAGCTATTCACTCACAGACAAATGAATCATGCATTTAAACTTAAAGTACTGCAAAAACCCATGTAATTTACAACTGTATTAAACAAGCACATCATATTTATTTGTTTTTGTTTATTTTATTTGTCTGTTAACTTGATAACACATTAGGCGCAAGCCTGTGTCTGGTTCAGTGCCTTACTTAGAGTCACATGGTAAGCAAATGGGTTAACTTTGGGAACTGTGGTAAATTTTAAGAGACAAAAACATTATTTCATTTTCAGATCTCCAGCTTTATTCAGTTTAGGATTGCACGAGGATGAAGCTAATTTAGAGATACATAGTTGCACCATTATTGTTATGTACAAGGCACACCAGAACTTACTTTTATATCTAATCATGCTGTGAATGTTAGACATTCATTTATACATGCCGTGTACTTAAATGCGTTTTGTTCACAATATGTCTTTTTAGTCTTATTTTTTTTCTTTTCTTTTTGTACCTCTTTCTCCTTGATGGAGTAATTAAGTATTATGGATTAGTGGCATATATATATATCATTTCAGAAATGCTGGCTGGTCAATCCTTTCCCTATAAACTTGAACCTAGTGCACGCGTGGCTATGACATAAGTAATAGATATTGTAAAAATGGATAATATGTACTTCCATCTAATGCTTTTACAAACATAATTTTACATAGAAATGTAGTTTAAGTCCCATGGTAATTTTCTTAAACATTATATATAACGTGACCTTAAGGTATCTCTTTGAACCTGTACTGTTTCTGTTTGTCCCCTGGCCCACTGTGCAGCTGAAAAAATTTTATCAGGGCAAAGTCATAAACCTGGTTAATAAATGCATGAATAAATAGTGTTGCCAGCCATTTATTCACATATACTATGGACAAACCAGGTTCACTGAATGGCAAACTGAAGTAGTTCAGATTAGGTTATACTGCAATTTTTCCTTATTTATTAACTACTTAGAGGGTTGATATGGCGGGTCTATATTAGATAAATGAAAGTTTATCTTACCGAACGCTAACATGAGCGAAAATCCCACAACCCAAAACCGGAATTGTGAGATTGCAGTACAGTGAAGATGGGAATATTTGCCCTTTCCTCACTATAGTGCAATCTCGAACTTGGAATATATATTTAACTGGGGGTGTGGGGGGCACAGCCCCCACAATTGCAGTTTCGAGTTCCGGGATTTTCGATAATGTCAGCGTTCGGTAAAATAAACTTTTGTTTATCTAATATAGACCCGGAGTGGCTGATACAGTCATTTTTGGCAGTGCATTAACAGGAGAAAGTCAATTAAAACCTATAAATATACCAGAGATAAGTTAAGGTACAACAGGTAGAATCTAGTAAAGTGTACACTCATTGAGAAGAAAGTAAAGTTTCACAATATTCTGTAAGAGTGCGAGCTTATATATTTACAGAAGGAGAATTACAATAGTAAGAAACCAAGAATGACATTCTACTGCAAATAAAAACATCAGGAGTACATATCCCCCGCAGAACCATTATTACTTATTGCAGCATAAGTCAGCTATATTATGAAAGTTTCTACATTTCCATAGAAAGACAAGATCCCCAATATGGGTGCTCCAGACAAAGGCATGGAAGCAGGCTCTCACATAGTTCAGTGGACTCTGTGGGAGAATGCCATATTAGTGGACTGCAGTGAGCACAGGGTGTTGCAGGAAACACAGCCGAGATTAACATTTCCTTACATCATGATTATTCCATAAACAGAGGTTGTACACTTGCCATGAAATAATATCAGATGAATCTCAGTGCACAATATTCCAGTTTGGAGAAAGTCCTAATAGCACAGATTTATCTAACATGAAACCGGCAAGTGTTTTCATTCAGACGAATGCAAATGAACTTATCAGACCGCACCACCATGGTTAAATGTTAACATATCAATAAAAGGTCTTTTAAAATTAAGACCACTGATTGAATGACTAACTGATAATTTGTTATAAACATGCATTGTCTTTGAATAGATCTAAAGATATAAGTTGTGATGAAAGCCCATCTCTATACTTGGTTTGCTTTTGATATTTTGAATAGTGTCATACTCAGACAGGCAAGTGTTTTGATCATCAGTAGTAAGAAATAAATGTTAAACTTATTTAAATAATAAAGTAAAATGTATGATCTGGAAACAGCTTTTCAAAAGCTAAAATACATCATCAATAAAAGCACAAAATAAATCAGGAAGGAGTTTCATAGTTCTTAATGTTCGGAAAATGCATGTTGATCAGCACCCGTATTAAATTTTTAAGTGGATTAGAATAATATTTAAACGTTGTGTTTTTTGGTCCTTCCTTTGTTTAAACACATCAATCGTAATGAGAGACATTCTTTTAAATTCACTGTTTTGGAAATGCATGGACACAGCATTAGAGGTGGAGATAGTGTTTATAAAACTGAACTTATGGAACTGAAGTGGATATTGTGTCTACAGGCACATAGATCTCCAGGTTTGAATGCTAACGTCTCCATAAAACCTGTTCTACACGCTCAGCCATTACATCATTGAATCCTTGATTTTTGATTGGTAAATTGTGATTTACATTTGAGCTGTTCTTAATTGATTTTATGGATCTGATGAAGCACTATTGTGCGAAAGCACTTATCCTGTTTAGATATTTTATTTTTATTTTTGTTTGAATAATCCTATGCTTTTAACTGTGGTGGTTGGTCTGTTTTAGATTTTTTGGATTTTATTTGAAAATCAATACTTAGTACCTATGGAAAATATACAGGCTGTTTGCTTTGGGGGTTATTTGGTCAGATATGCCTTGTAGTATCATAAGCAAAACATTGCCTTCCAGCTGCGATGATGGGCAATTCTAGGCATGCACCCAATTCCTGCAGCTGAGGACAGCTATAGGCAAAGGTGTATTCTGAATGAGGGTCTATGACCCTTGGAAAAGGAGGAAGAAAGGTATTCCTTGTTCTGATAGTTGGCACAAAGGGTTAAGGCTGAGCTAGGTTGTTTCTGTGGTGCAGGGTTTGGTTCTCTCAATCCTCATTTGCTTGTTTTGTGACCTTGAGCAATTCACGTAACCAGACATTGCTTCTAGGTTGCCCATGGAAAAGGACTGTGTCCAGTGGGCCTACATGGTTAATTAATAGGTATTGCTCTCAACTGTGCTCCTCATAAAATTTGTGAATTTCTGGCAAGTCATTGAGCACTGAAGTCGTTGCATTTGATTTTCAGACTCCATATCCTTCAGAAAATGCATGCGGATGCAAAACATGTTATTCTAGCAACTTTCTAAATATGTAAGAGCAATATTTATTATTTTGTTCCTCCCACCATTTTTTTGTCTTTGTCCAGAATTCTTGCTCTAAGAGGTTAAGAGTTATGAAGAGAAGGATTACAGAAGAGAGGATGCAGAGAAATGGCAACTAAAAGGAGAAGAGCAACTGATAAGAGAGCAAGAAGGAGGTAGAATAAAGGGAAGAACAAGTGCAGTTATGGGGCGCTTCAAGCTGTCAGTCATTACTGTAGTCCATCCTGCATGAACAATGACCAGTAACAAACATGGCAATAAAGCTAGCATGTTGATTTCCCCATCACTGCTGTAATAAATAGGTATTCTGTTGATTTCCCCATCACTGCTGTAATAAATAGGTATTCTGTTGATTTCCCCATCATTGCTATAATAAATAGGTTTTCTGGTTAGTGGGAGGTAAGAAGGGGAATTCATAAAAAGTGGTAAACAGGATCTGTTTTTCAAGGATTATTGCAGGGGTTCAGATGTGAGAGAAGAAATATCAGTCCAGAATGAATATGTTTTAACTGTATCCAGCAAAAACTTATCACCATGATGCAACAGTGAGCACTTCACTGGATCTGAGGTTCTGTTCTTAACTCGTGTACCTTCTGTGAGGAGCTTGAACATTCTGCCAATACTTATCCAGGCTTTTACTGAGGAATCCAGTTTCCCTTTACTTCAAAAACATGTTACAAGCAGAATGACAATGCTAACTAGCTCCGGGTATGCATCTGTATCTGGGTGTGTGATTGGATGTACGGCAATGGACTGGCATCCCATCCAGGGTTGATCATTGCCTTACACTCACTGTTGACATGATTATACTCCAGCACCCTTCCCCTGGCATATGCTGAATAAATCATGTATACATAAACAAATGGGTAGATGTGGTCTGCATTACTACTTAGCATAGAGATGATCCACAGACTGTCTGGTATTTGTATGTTCTGTCCTGACTGACTAAGGAGCAGCAGTACTTCTTAGAAATCTGACAGTTTTATTGATTGTGCATCATTAGGATAGCATGGCAGTAGCTTTCTGCATTTTGAAATCTTATCCTGTGAAGGAAGTGTCAGTCAGAAAAATGTCAGGGACAAGCTGGAGCAGGGTGCTTCACTCCAGCCATATGACACTGAGTGGATAATACACCGCACTGTAAATTGTCAGAAGAATTGAAAGATTGTGGTGTCATAAGACTATCAGTAAGGATTTTATTCCTGCCACAAAAGTTGTTGTTTGCTAGTTTTTATTTTTTAATGTTTTTAGTGGTTTATTGTTTGTTTTACTGCTCAGTGCTTTGGTTTAAGTACTTCAGTAAATTAAGATTTGAATTTGAATCAGAAAATGTCACTAATTATGTAGATCAGGAAAAAAAAGACCATTGAAATACTACAGCAATTAATATAACGTGTCTTTGTTGTTGTTGATGGATGTGGAAATGTTAGGACAAGCCACTGATTGATATTGGGTAAATGTAAATAATATTTTGTCATGATCATAACAGGGGTTGGCTTCCACTGTAATTGGACATGATACATGAACATAAGGGGATGGTATCCAAAGAGAGGACACTGTTATAGATTGCACCGTCTCTCATATTCGTAGTTGTGTAGTGAGTTTACATGCAGTTCTGAAATCAAACCTGTGATATACAACATTCATAGTAAATATGGAAGCATCCTAGAAGGGACTTGTAATGCAGGCAGGGCAGTCAGATATCCTGCAAGTGGGTGATTCTGTCCCTCAAGTGAATTAAAGTCGTAGAGCATTTAAGAAGGAAAGACTGGGAATATGTTTTATGGTTGAGAGTCTAAGTCATGAGCAACTCTAGAATCTGATTTCAGTGGTCAGTCTAAGTCATGAGCAACTCTAGAATCTGATTTCAGTGGTCTTGGTCTCATTATTTTGTTCAGTTCAACAGTGTAACTTTCATCTTCATCTACTGAATAAAACAATGCTGCAGTGAGTTATTTAAGAAAACTCACATTTCTTCTGTGGGACTTTAATGACTCTAGGAGTAGTTGCCATAATCATTAAGGCTCCATTTTTGTACCAGTCCATCTAAATCTTTTTTGTGATGTGGAAAGAATGAACTGGCTATCTAGGCTAATCTGGCAACAGGAACCTTATTTAAACTTAGAGGGACAAAACTTAACCCCAACCCCAGTAATTTCATATGAACTTTGGAAACTTGGTATTGGGTTAAGTTAAACACTGTATAGCCATAACTTATACACTGTCCTTTCAAAAGTCCTTCTTTCCAAGATTCCAACTCCTTTCTCAGTTACAATTCAAAGGTTACTGAGTTTTCTGGGCCCACAGTGAGTTTTTTTTATTCTAAAGCACCCAATTTGTCACTGGATCTAGCAGCTGGACACAAGAGAAAATATTTCAAAGGGAGATGAAGAAAGTGTTTTAACCTTGCTGAAATTAATTAATTGATATGATTAAATAAATGTTGATGAGCCGTAAACTAAATTATCTGCCTTCTTAATCCTGCAGTAGCCTGGCAAAACTTGTTGTCATACTTAACTTCTATGAAAAGTAATCTGAGCCAAACTTATGAAGGCAAACTCTCCAGTAATATGATAACCTTGGCAGTGCTTAGCAAAATAGTGAAATACAGCAAATATGAGGTCAAGACAGGAACCTTAAAAGTATGATAAGTTACGTTTTTTCAGTGACCTAAAATGTTTCTTCATATGCTTTATTTAAAAAAAGTTAGTATTGTAAAAAACTGATTTAATGTAAACAACAAAAAAGTTAGTAATGTAAGAAACTGATTAAAATTATTTTTTTTTCAAATTCACTCAAAAAAATATGTTTGATAAGTAAAGAAAATTACCAAAAGAATATGAAGCGTTATAAACCAGATTAAAATTAGCAGTTGAAATCAAAGTGCAGCCAGAGAAGAGTATCCAGATTTTATTTTTTCATAATTTGATGCTCTCTGCACTTTTTTTTTTTTTAATTTATCTGCATTTATTTAAACTGTATTTGCCTTAACATTGCTACACTCTCAAGTGTGTTGGCTTGTACTACATTTAAAATGTTTTTGCTACTGTTCTGTTTTCTGCAAAAAAAAAAAAAAATTCTAAGCTTGTTTCCCACCTTTCCTTTAACTAGTCTAGTCCAGATACAGATTTTCTGTATTCAGGACTGTTTTGTAAGTTTCTGAGCCCCCCAGACCTTTCTGTGTTGGAGGGAAGCCTTCTAGCTTACCAGTGGGAGTGGTCATAGCCGGCCTTAGGCATAGGCCAACTAGGCGGCCACCTAGGGCGCCGCTCTAGCAGGGGCACTTTTCCAATATTTATTTGGTGTAGGTAGACCAGGATAGGGGCACCAGGTGGTGTGGTGGGGGATGCCGTGGACCCCTTTTGCCTAGGGCACCAGTTGACCTAAGGCCGCTCCTGGGAGTGGTAAGCACTAGGTAGTGGTTTCTGGCCCAGAAATTGTAGTTTATTGGCCGTTTGGGCAGTTTTGCCATCCCTTTCAACTTTCTTGTTTAAAAGCCCATGTTAGCACACCATGCAGCAGCACTCAGCTGAGGTAAACTATTACCGGTACCAGAAAGTCTGCTCCTCAATTTTCCCCTTAGAACGTGCTTGTTCTTTTACTTCTTGCACTTCAATTAGCTTAATCAGCTAGCACTTTAACAGGCTTTTGTAGCATTTATTGTAGCACACTTAGGTGCTATCAGCACTAGCTGTTCCTACGCATTAACTGCAACATTACTTATTAGTTATGACCACCCCTCCTGGTATGATTGCAATTTCCTGTGCTTTCTGCAGCTAACCTGGTGCACTTGGGCATTCTGAGACAGTGTGGCGACTATCTAATGTGCACAGACAACCCTCTCTTCTTACCTCCCAACACTCATACCTGTGAGAGATCCACTTATATCACCAAACTGGAAGCAGTGCATGCCCAAACCAAGACCAGACTAGCTGGTCAAGAGGAGAAGGTCAACACATGCAACTCACTACATAGAACACACAGCCCTGCAAAACACCAACCATCACAACCCATTCATAGAAACACAAATCATACACCCACCTTTGTGGAGGCTGTCAATAAAATTTTACCCAAACAGCAGTTACCACTGAAACAGAAATGCACTCGACCACCACAACACAACACCAACCCCAGAACCCATAGCTCACCCCCACAGTGTGCCCCTTAACCCAAGCCCTTAAGGCAAAACACTTTGTCCAATGTACTAATCATAGGAGACTCGATTGTGAGGCACACTGATGTCCCACGCACTAGGCTGAACAAGGAGAAGGTGACAGTTAGTTGTCTATCAGGTGCCAGGATCCACCACATAAAACATGCACTCAGGTCACTCCAGAACAAGTACAAATATGACTTAGTCATTGTCCATGTGGGAGTGAGTGACCTGAGACATACCTCCCTGGACTACATGAAACAAGATGTGATGGAACTCTCGGATTATATGGCCCAGGCAGGTATGACCCTAGCCCTGAGTAGTATTCTACCGTCACCCAGAATGATACCACAGTACGAGCAGAAAATGACTGACTTGAACAATTGGCTAAGTTTCTGGTGTCATTCTGTGGGGATCCAGTATTTGTTTGCCTGGGATGACATGATCAATAGACCTCGATGCTTTACCAGAAACAGCCTGCATCTGTCACCCCTGGGATTCCGGGTACTGGCTAACGCTGTTACCACCCCTATAGTGCCTTTTTTAGGCAGTGTTCCAAAGACCAAACTTCCACTGTAACAGCTACAAACAAATGCAGTCTGAGGGTCATGCTGCTTAATGTTAGAAGTCTAAATCTCAAAATGCAGTCACTCAAAGCTCTCCTCAAAATGGAGAATGTCAACATCTGTGCTGTAATGGAGACCTGGTTTAAAGAGGCAGAAAGCACCCCTCCACTCTCAGGCTACAACTCATTCCATACCTTTCGGCCCCAGAATATGGCCAGAAGCTCCAAAGGCAGTGGTGTCACCATAATCTTAAAAGATATGTACACCTCTAGACTGGCAGCCCAGCATAATGCATCCAAGATACTTCAGCTACAACTAACACCGGGTAAGATGGCGATACAAGTCACAGCCTGCTGCAGAACCCCAAACATGTCCGTAGACTCTCACTCCAAGTTCCTAAGCACCCTGGAATCTATTAAGGTCCATCCCAATACTCTCACACTGGGTGACTTCAACTACCCTTCCATCAACTGGGAAAACTATTCAAGTACCAATGTACAGCCCCAACGCTTTCTGGAATCGATCAATTTCAATGCCCTGCAGCAGCTCATTCTGATCCCCACTAGAGGAAGCAACATCCTCGATCTGGTTGTCACCAACATGGAGACTGTTGTTCCACACCTATAGTCAATTCCTCCCTGGTTAAATCTGACCACAAACTGATCACCATGGAAATCTCCATCTCACCTACACCCCCTGCTAAGGTAACCATCCTGAAAAACTTCTCTAAAGCTGACTTTGGGCTCCTAAAACAGAGGTGGCTAACTTCTCGGTACCCATGCCAATGCAAAATAGCTGCATGACTGCTGAATCATACACCAATGTACTGTACAAGCATGTACACAAATGCATGGACCTTGCCATACCAAATAGAACTAAGACGCTCTCCTCCAAAAAAAAAAGGGTGCCAATCTGGTGGTCCCCAGCCATCAATAAACTCTACAACAGAAGGAAGAAACTGTTGCAGAAAAAAATAAAGTCACAAGACTGGAAAACCTCCCTTATCAGTCTCAACAAAAAGCTGAGATCTCTTATCAAATCCTCTAAAGCCAGCTATGAAGGCAAAATTGCAGCTGACCCCAAAAACAACCACAAAGCTTTCTCTAGCTATATCAAAAACCTCAAAGGCAGTACCCAGATTTACTCTTGAGTTATTACACAATGGCACCTCCTATACTGAGCCAACAGATATAGCCAACATACTGGCTGACAGATTCAGTGCCAACTTTACCCCTGAACCCCCCCCCCCAAGGGCCCTATCACAATACCAGATGAAAGCCTGGTACCCACCATTTCTGTGGCACAGGTAAAAACTGCATTGTCCAAAGCCAAGAATACAGGCTCCATGGGACCTGATAATATCCCTGGCTGCGTCCTACATGAGCTCCAAGAAAAACTGACACCACATCTGTGTGCCCTGCTCAGTCACAGCCTTACCTCAGGCTATGTCCCTAAAGAGTGGCTCACTGTTACAGTCATCCCACTGCATAAAGAGGGAGCAACTACAGACCCTGGGAACTATCGCCCCATTAGCCTGACGAGTCTGGTATGCAAAGCTATGGAGCGCATCATCATGGACCTGCTTAACAAAGATATAGACAATTTCCAAACTCTTGACCCCAGTTTGGCTTTGTCAAGGGGAGGTCCTGCCTGCTGAACCTGGTTGACTTCTTCAAGGCAGTCACTAAGGCTGTGGATGAGGGTAAGGCAGTGCATACAGCCTACCTCGTCCTGGCCAAGGCCCCACTCAGGTATCATTGATAAACTCACCAAACTAGGCATCAATTCTTACAGCTCTAGGTGGGTTGCAAATTGGCTCACAGACAGGACCCACAGAGTGAAAGTTGTGGATTCCAAGTCAGACTGTCAACCAGTCATGAGTGGAGTCCCACAGGGCTTGGTCCTGGGCCTTCTCCTGTTTGGCATCTATTTCTCAGAAGTCCAGGCCAACACAGAAGGACTCTGGCTGACCAAGTTCGCTGATGACTGCAAGCTAGGAGTCATTATCAACTCCCCAAGTGATGCAGACATCCTACAAAAGGGCCTCTCTGAGACCAGTGACTTGTGTCGGAACCATGGCCTAAAGCTTAATGCTAAAAAGGCCTTATCATCCCCTTTGGAAAAAACTCAGTTCCCACAGATTACCACGTTGATGGGAGCCCACTGAACACTGAAGGGGCCATAAGAGATCTGGGCACCCAGGTCAATAGCCACCTCACCTTCAACCACCACATTGCCACTTTGGTCAGAAAGTCCTTCTACGTGGCACATCTTATAACCAAAGGTTTCGCATCCAGGTAGAAAGAGGTCATCATCCCACTCTACTCATCCCTCATTAGACCAATTATTGACTATAACGCTCTATTTGGCATGTACCTGACCAGACACCTACAACAGCTGGAGAGGCCACAACCGTACCTCACAAAAAGGATTTTAGGCCTTAAACACAGGTCCTACATGGACAGACTCAAGAAACTTCAGCTGTTCTCAGTTTCTTATCGTCTACTTAAAAGTGATCTCTGCTTGGCTTACAACGCCATGTATGACCCAGCCCTACTTGAAATGCTACACCTAAGGAAATCTCAATCCCCCCATGCCACATGCTCCAGAGATCACAACCTCATTACCACAATTAACAGAACATGCTGGAGGGACTGGTTAATCTCCCAAAGACTGCCCATACTCTGGAATAAGCTTACTATTCATGTCAAGCAGAGCACCTCGCTGGCCCTCTTCAAGAGAAATCTTGACGAGTGGATAGGTAAC
This sequence comes from Protopterus annectens, assembly GCF_019279795.1. Lineage (NCBI taxonomy): Eukaryota > Metazoa > Chordata > Ceratodontiformes > Protopteridae > Protopterus > Protopterus annectens. Next base: position 1,299,747,355 of record NC_056746.1, on the reverse strand, counting down.
AGAAAGTTCACTCCAGGGATCACTCCAGTTGCCCTACTGGATAGGGGCACTGTGAACTAACATTGGGTGGCACGGTGCCTGGGCAATTTATTTTGGGCTAGGCTTGTAAAGGCTCCAGGTCCATTAGCCTAGTACACACCTATGAACCTAAATGAAATTAACTGAAAAGGTAACATGTATGCAGTGGATGGAGATAGTTTACTTTGGCTACTAGTGATGTTCCGTGTGTTTCCAGTAGCAAAAATAAATGGCTTCAGAAGTTCTTTTTTTTGTCTGTTGTATTTCTGTGGAAGGCTACATAGAATATACATTAAGTGGTATACGTTGTTTTTTTTGTTTAAGCAGCTGTGGCTGTTTTAAACTAAATGTGGCATAAAGGTTAAGGCATTTATTATTTATTATTATTTATGTATTTATTTATTTACATTTGTTGACTGGAAGAGTCCGACTGGACACAGATCCATTTTCAGCAGAGGCCCAGGGAGAAAAGCTCCACATTAAGTATTATTTGCATTATACAGTTAAAAAACATAGCATTTAAATATAGACATTAGTCTAGCTAAGGACACAAAACAAGAATAAAACAGATGTAAAACAGCTGTAGAACATAGTACAATTTTAAAATATGGTGACATATACTAAACATGGTTACAAATGTAGTTGAGATTCAGCAGTGAACAATTGATACAATCTGTTTTTGAGGTACATAACAGCCATTAGCAGTTGTTGCTACAAGAAATTAGTATTATGTGGTAGGTAGCTGGGAACATTTACTTTCCATACACTAGGTACAGGGTTTGATTTCCACCTTTGGAAAACATGGCTAGGCTTAAAAAGGACCCCTATGGTTCTTGGTATAGTAATCCCCTATAAGATTGCCTGTGGTGTCGGGCCTCATAACACCCCTGGGTGGGAGTTAATTACAGATTAACACAAACCCTGTCGGGCATTATTGCTTGCGTATCTTGTGGGTTCCCCCATTTCCTGATCTCCATAGTGTTATCAGTGCCATTAAGGCACGTGCTGTAAGAGTGTTCTCTGGTTTCTAGTGGTTCACCTGCCCACACTCCCTGTACCACAGTTGTGGTAGGTGATTGAACAAGACCTTTTGATGTGATGAAGATGGACAAGCAATTTCTTGAATCACTCAGCCATGTAGATGCCTTCCTGAACACAATTCCAGGGAGAGAGCACATGGTTAAAGAGCATATGACTCTCTCTGGAATGTCTCATTAGCATTCGTCATGGACACAGGGCCAGGCCTACGAGGTGCTGCACGTCTTCATGGTAGGGGACCCTACAGCACCATGTCAGGGCAGTTGCATAATCAAGAAAAGCTAACATAACATTTACACAGAGGTGTATATACTGTGGTATGTTAATGAATCACATTGTTTTCACTTACAATAAATCTAATATCCAATAATAATTGTTTCTTAGGCATAAGAAAGTAATAGCGAAAATGATCAGTAACGCGATTATAGCCGTTGTTGTGTATCCTCATATCCATGGTACCATTTCTAGAAAGTAATAGTAAAAATGATTGGTAATGTGATTATAACCGTTATTGAGTATCCTCATAGCCATGGGACCATTTCTAGAAAGTAATAGCGAAAATGATCAGTAAAGCGATTATAGCCGTTGTTGTGTATCCTCATATCCATGGTACCATTTCTAGAAAGTAGTAGTGAAAACGATTGATAATGCGATTATAACCGTTATTGAGTATCCTCATAGCCATGCGACCATTTCTAGAAAGTAGTAGTGAAAACGATTGATAATGCGATTATAACCGTTATTGAGTATCCTCATAGCCATGGGACCATTTCTAGAAAGTAGTAGTGAAAACGATTGATAATGCGATTATAGACATTATTGTGTATCCTCATATCCATGGTACCATTTGTTTATAATTTATCCATTTACCTGAGTCACCTTGAAGTGATCTGCAATTTCTTCAAGTTAGCACCCACAGAAAATTTTTCTAACTAATCCAAAAGCTTTCTGACCGAGGAGCGTGTTACATTACTTAACAAGTGCAGGGGCTTGCCCCCCCCCTTGTAAAAAATTGATGGAACCCCATTGAATTAGACAGGCTTAGTGGACTATGGATAACTGGAAGCAATTCAATCAGATATGCTTTAACTGCTTAGAATTATTCCAATATGTTAAAATAGGCCTTTTCATCATCATCTTCTTTCGGCTGTTCCCATTAGGGGTCTCCACAGCGGATCACCTGTTTCCATTTCTTCCTGTTCTCTGCATCTTGCTCTGTCACACCAACCACCTGCATGTCCTCTCTCACCACATCCATAAACCTTATCTTAGGCCTTCCTCTTTTCCTGTTACCTGGTAGCTTCATCCTTAGCATCTTTTTCCCAATATACTCAGCATCCCTCTTCAGCATATGACCAAACCAACATAATCTTGCCTCTCTGGCTTTGTCTCCAAACCTTCCAACCTGGGCTGACCCTCTAATATATGTATTCCTAATCCTATCCACCCTCGTCACACCCAGTGCAAATCTTAACATCTTTAACTCTGCCACATCCAGCTCAAACTCCTGCCTTTTTGTCAATGCCACTGTCTCCAATCCATAAAACATAGCTGGTCTCACTACCCTCTTGTAGACCTTCCCTTTCACTCTTACAGGTACTCTATCTGTCACAAATCACTCCTGACACTCTTCTCCACCCACTCCATCCTGCCTGTACTCTCTTCTTCACCCTCTTCCACACTCACCGTTACTCTGAACTATTGACTCCAGGTATTTAAACTCATCCACCTTCGCCACCTCTATTCCTTGCATCCTCACCATTCCTCTATCCTCCCTCTCATTCACACACATATATTCTGTCTTAGTCCTGCTGACCTTCATTCCTCTTCTCTCTAGAGCATATCTCCATCTCTCCAGGGTCTCCTCCACCTGTTCCCTACTCTCATTACAGATCACAATGTCATCTGCAAACATCATAGTCCACGGGGACTCCTGTCTGATCTCGTCTGTCAACCTGTCCATCACCATTGCAAATAGGCCTATTGAAGATAGATAATTTCCTATACTTTTTAGTACAGTACTGTACTGCATTACTGGATAATAGTGACAGATAATGTTAGAAAACAAATGTTACTCATTTTCATTGTGGTTATAAACATAAAGGACTGAAATTTTACTAAAATATATATATATATATATATATATATATATATATATATATATATATATATATATATATATGTGTGTGTGTGTGTGTGTGTGTGTACCTAAAATGATCTAGGCAACATAAGATTGGCAGTAAAATAATTGACAGAAAAGTATCTAAATTAAAAATATCTGAACTGAAAAGCACTGACAAAACTGAAGTTATACCAGAGGAGGGTTTCTGCCCTTCCCCCACTGTTGTGCATCCTCAGAGTTGGTATATATTATTAGCAGGGGGTCTCTTACTATGGTATATATAAGCCTTTACCTGTTGATACATTGAGAGTAGATTTAGCAAAGGTAAAAAGATCAAGGAATTCTGACCAAAACTACTTTCACCAAGAGTGGAGTTTTCATCTTCCTGTACAGCTACACAACCTCAAAGCTAGTGTATAAATGTTTTTTTTGTAGGGGGGGGGTGTCCCCTCACATGATGAATGGAGCAAGTGGTTTGCCCCACAAAAAAATATATTCCTTAGTGGTTCATTGAAAGTATTTCTTGTCAACATTTTTCGATTTTTTATGCTTATCAAAAGTTCATTTGTGGATCAACTTGCATCCAAATTTACCAACCTGTGGACTTCTATTAGATCACATTTACATGTCTGAAAGCTTTCTACCGGTTAATATAGTGTAGAGATTTTAAATATGTAACATGACCCCATTGTCTGAGTCAGCATTTGGTAGGATTCATGGATATTTCTTGGAAATACAGTAGAAGGCCGCACTGTTTGGCCTAGATCCATGAAGAGCAATGTTAAGCAGAACAAACTGACTTAGTCAACATGTAACCATGGCAACATAGAGAAAACCTTCCTTGTGCACAACTGCTATTGGTGATGGCTGCTTTCCAGAGATGACGGTGTGGGTGTAACATGCCTTGACAGGCAACCTCTGCTGTTTGTAATGGCTACTAGCAGAGGAAGTTTGACAATATTCACCAGCGTAAAGTGGACAAACCTTACACAACTATTGGTCAACTCATTTGGCCACTTTGTAGCCCCTCAGGATCAAACCTGGAGGGTGGGAAGAAAATCACACGATATTTCCCTCCTGTAATTTATTATCTTTCTAACATTTAATAAAGAACATGTGATGTACAGCATATCTGTACTCAGAAGCATATAAATGTACTCAAGACAAGCCACTTGTACTTTTGCAGTTATTTGTACACAATTCCATTCAGTCGGGTATGTTCACCAAATTTTCCCTGTACATTTCCATTTACAGTTACCACCCCAGGTCTTGGAAGACAAGGGTCAGAGATGGACCTGTTCATTTTTACCATGCTAATTAATAAGTAATGCATGCATATAATATGTATACATATCTGTAATGAAGAAAACAAGAATTTTCTTTATATGAAGAATAATTAGTTTTGCTATAAAAAGTTCTCATCTGATAAAAACGATTCTAAGTTGCCAGTTAGCATGTATAGTGAGTTACTCCATTTATACTGCCCTTAGTTATATAACTGCTACACTGAATGGCCTATCATCTGAATTATATAGCATTTACTATAGCTAGGTTTTGTAACTTACCTTTTTAAAATTAAAGATTTTATTTACAACGGTCAAGGATTGTTGAATGAGAGTATAAAACTGTGTAAAGATTAACCTTCCATTTTAACAAGTTTTAAGTACTGATTTGCATAGCCTGCTGAGTTAACAAATAATAAATAGAAACAGAAAGCATCACAGTTCCAGTCTGATAATTTTCCTGGAAGACACATTTGCTACTTTGTCTGAACTGTTGCAGTACGTTATAAATCCATTTCAGAACAGTACAGACATTAAAGTAACAAATGCTTGTTTACTGAATGTTGTAATGGCATTTTATTTGATTAATTATATTTACTCCGTTTTCAGCCTTTACAGATTTAAATGTTTTATAGTCACATTATCAATATTTAACATAATTCATACACTTGTTTATATATCAGTGGCGTTTACACGTGTTCATTTTTGAGTAGTAATACTATTAAGATGGGAATTCCCACTGTTCCCTGTGCTGTTTCCATCACTGGAAAACTATCACTTCCCACAATGACATAAATTCACATATTGCAAAAGTTAACCTGTAGCAAATTGCATTTATGCATGTAAGTAGAGGGTTAGCTGCTTAACTTGCCAAAACTGATAATTCATTAAAAGCATTTCCACTCCAAAATTAAATCAAAATAAATCTCAAGGTTTATTGCCCCCTTATGCAGTTGAATTCTAATTCAGTTGTTATTCAGTCAGTTATTTCATGTTAATATTGTATCATACTGTTAACAATATACTGAATAAGTATTCAAAGTTTCATGTTACATTGAATAACTTCTTACATTTTCATGTTCCTTCTTGGGCTGTAGAATATAAAATTCTAGCTTTAAATATGCTGGTTTTGATTTATGGATTTTACAGCTGCATTAATGCAACCAGCAATATTAACTGGTTATGATTACATTAAAACATTAAAGACGTTCCATATATAAAAAAAAGATTTTTCATGGACTGCTTGGCGTAAGACAAGCAAAAGAGAACAGGCTATTATTTTGCACTCAGTCCTAAGATGTATACCTTTTCCCTTTTCCAAGGTCAAAACAAATCCCCTTATTTGGTATTATTTTATTTGTAATTATGTCATGTTCTTTTTCTTGCTCTGAAAATTCTGTTTAAAAGTATCTGTTTTATAGTCATAAGTAGTCAGTCTATCAATAAATAATTTGTATTGTTAAGAATTGAATGTGTACCTACAAAAACTGAAATGTCAGTCAAGTTAGATACTTTATGGTCCTTCTGCAATATTTTTTACAAGTTTTATAGTATGAATTCCTGCAGAGGTTCCTCATGATCAGTAAGGTATTTATAGACAGGAAAATTTTGTTCTGTTTAATTAAGGTAAATTTACATATAAACTTTTAAGAGTCATGTATAGCTCATTATAATACAATTAACTCTTTTTTTGTGGCAATTCAGGTAGTTCAGATACATTTGAAGAATGTAATCTGTTTCAGATGATCAGTATAGATGTATTATCCCAATGTTATAAATTAGTTATCTAGAAGGTGTGATTGTTTTTTTTCCCTTTTTTTCTTTTTTTCTGCAAAAATACGATTTTACCATTCTCCAAGGAAATGGTTCATGCAGTAGAAAAGTTCCTTAGTGAGCACAAGTTTATTCTAAAAGGTTGCCTGATCTTTATCCCAGCTGCTCACATCCAGGATGGTAATTTAGACCTCATGTGAAGTGGACTGTACTTAGGAATGTGATTTATTAAGTAGTGGGAGTAGATGAGTAACAGGTTAGTGAATACAAAATTTCAACTGCATAACATAATTTAGATGCTATTGAAATAAGTGATTATCAAAGATGAATAATAGCTATATTACTGTCTAGCACTAACAAAATATATAATTCTTTTGGCTAGAAAACTAGTATTCTTATTTTAATTACTATTGTAAAGGTATCTATAAAATCAGAATGTGGCAGCTTACAATACTTTGAGCTTTATGGTAAAACAGAAGCTCAATTTTGAGAGTGTTGTAGGACATGGAGCACAGTGATTATGCTCCAAATCTGAGAAAAAATAGCATTGTTAAGAAACTTTCTGACACAAGAAAGGTGATTAACAAAGTTTTGTTAAGCACCTTCCAGTGTTGTTCAGGTCTGCTATCTCACTGGAATAGAACAGTGAGTGAAGCATTTTCACAATTTTAAAATTAAAAGCTATAATACACTCCACCGACATGCACAATATAAATAAATAAGTAAACGGAGAGAGAATGAAGTGTCTAACAGCTTCTAAAGATGTTAATTTATCAGATGGACACTTTATTTCCGGACACAGTCTGTGTGGCAACACTGTTTTGCAGCTTTCAAAGTTGTAAAACATTTCATGTTTCATGTTCATACACTTTTTTATGTAACTGTTAGCACATGAAACAGATAAACAGCAAACAGCTTTACTACAGATAGTAATAATTTGGTCTCTCCAGTCATAATGCACTTGTTATGCACTCTCATCATGGATGTCAGGATTAACCTCTCAAGGTATGACCCTAAACCTGAGTAGCATCCTGCCATCACCCAGAATGATACCATAGTACAAGGACAAAATGATTGACTTCAACAATTGGCTAAGCGTCTCATGTCATTCTAAGGGGATCCAGTATCTGTCTGCCTGGGATGATGTGGTCCACAGACCACAATGCTTTGCCAGAGATGGCCTGCATCTGTCACCCCTGGGATTCCGGATACTGGCTAAGGCTCTTGCCACCCCTAGAGTGCCTTTTTTAGGCAAGGTTCAAATGATAAATTCACCACCGTAACAGGAATAGGCAAGCGAAACTGAAGGTAATGCTACTCAATGCTAGAAGTCTAAATCTCAAAAGGCACTCCTTAAAATGGAGAACATTGATATCTGTGCAGTGATTGAGACCTGGTTCAAGGCTCCAGAGAGAACCCCTGCATTACCAGGCTATAACTCATACCACACTTTTTGGCCATCTAACCTGGACTGGAGCACCAAAAGCAGAGGTGTGTCCATATTCATTAAGGATATCCACACCTCCAGGCTAGTTGCTCAGATTAATGCATCCAAGGTTATCCAAGTGCAACTAACTCTGTGCAAAACTGCAATCCAAATTGTAGCTTGCTACAGATCCCCCACCATGCCCCAGGATTCTCACTCCTCTTTTCTTGATATACTGGAAAATATTAGGGTTCAACCTAACATCCTAATAATGGGCAATTTTAACTACCCCACCATTAACTGGGAAAACTACTCATGTACCAACTCCTTTGCTCAACGCTTTCCAGAATTCATAAATTCCAGTGCCCTGGATCAACTTATCCACACCCCCACCAGAGGCAACAATATCCTAGACCTAGTCATTACCAAAATGAGTGACCGGTGTTCCACACCTGAAGTCAACTCCTCGTTGGTCAGATCCGACCATAAGCTAATCACCATATATATCCAAATCCCACCCCCATTAAGGAAACCACGGTAAAAAAATTCTCCAAAGCCAACTTCATGCTTCTTAAGACAGAAATGGTGAACTTCATGACACCTATGCAGATGGACAATACAGTTACGACTGCTGAATCCTACACAAATGCACTCTATAAGCACTTACACGAGTGCATGGATTGTGCTATCCCAAACAGAACCAAGACGCTATCCTCCAAAAAGAGGAAGCCAATCTGGTGGTCCCCTGCCATAAACAAACTCTACAGCAGAAGGAAGAAACTGTTGCAAAAGAGTAAAATCCCATGAGTGGAGGAGCTCCCTGGTCAGCCTCAGTAAGAAGCTAAGATCCCTTATAAGATCCTCCAAAGCTAGCTATGAAAACAAAATCGCCAGTGATTCTAGGGACAACCACAAAGCAGTCTATAGCTATGTCAAGAATCTCAATGGCAACACCCAGATCTGCTCTGAGTTATAGCACAATGCACGAAAATTACAGAAACAACTGATTTTGCCAACATCCTGGCAGATAGGTTCAGTGCTAACTTTACCCCCCTCTCACCCCCTAAAGGGCCCATATCTATACAGGAAGAATGCAGAGTCCCTATAATCACAACTACAAAGGCAAAATTTCTCCAAAGCCAACTTCATGCTTCTTAAGACAGAAGTGGTGAACTTCATGACACCCATGCAGATGGACAGTACAGTTACGACTACTGAATCCTACACAATTGCACTTTATAAGCACTTACATGAGTGCATGGATCATGCTATTCCAAACAGAACCAAGACACTAGCCTCCAAAAAAAGGAAGCCAATCTGGTGGTCCCTTGCCATAAACAAACTGTACAACAGAAGGAAGAAACTGTTGCAAAAGAGAGTAAAATCCCATGAGTGGAGGAGCTCCCTAGTCAGCCTCAGTAAGAAGCTGCAATCCCTGATAAAATCCTCCAAAGCTAGTTATGAAAACAAAATCACCACTGATTCTAAAGACAACCACAAAGCATTCTATAGCTGTGAAGATCTGCTCTGAGTTACAGCACAATGGCACTAAATATACAGACCCAACTGATATTGCCAACATCCTGACAGATAGGTTCAGTGCTAACTTTACCCCCCTCTCACCCCCTAAAGAGCCCATCTCTATACCGGGAGAATGCAAAGTTCCTGTAATCACGGCTGCACAGGTAAAAACCACACTCTCCAAAGCCAAGAACACAGCATCCATGGGACCAGACAACATCCCAGGCTATGTTCTACACGAACTACAGAACGAACTGGCACCCCACCTAAGTACCATGTTCAATCATAGCCTCACCTCAGGCTTTGTGCCTGCTGAATGATGCACAGCGATGGTTATCCCACTCCACAAGGGGGGAGCCACCACAGACCCCAGGAACTACCGCCCCATTAGCCTGACGAGCCTGGTCTGCAAGGCCATGGAACGTATCATCATGGAACTTATAAACAAAGACATTGGTAATCTCCAAACTCTGAACCCCACCCAGTTCGGGTTTGTAAAAAGCAGATCATGTCTCCTAAACCTGATAGACTTCTTTGAAGCAGTCACCAAAGCCGTAGACAAGGGTAAGGTGGTTCACACAGCCTATCTAGATCTTGCCAATGCTTTCAACACCATCCCCCACTCTGGAATTATAGATAAACTCACTAAACTAGGTATAAATCCCTATGTCACAAGATGGGTTGCCAACTCGCTCTCTGACAGAACCCACACTGTGAAAGTAGCAGACTCCAAATCCGACTTCAGACCAGTGACAAGTGGAATACCACAGGGTTCAGTCCTGGGTCCTCTCCTGTTTGGTATCTACTTCTCTGAAGTACAGGCTAACACAGAAAGTCTTTGGCTAACGAAATTCGCAGATGACTGCAAACTAGGAGCCGTAATCGAAACTCCTAACGATGTGGACATCCTACAAAAGGGCCTCACTGAGACAGATGCCTGGTGTCAAAGCCATGGCCTCAATCTCAATGCCAAAAAGTGCATTCTCATCCCCTTTGGTAAAAACTCTGTACCCATGAACTACAACATAGGCGGTAGTATACTTAACACCGAAAGTGTGATAAGAGACCTTGGGACATAGGTGGACAGTAGTCTCTCCTTTGATAATCACATCACCACAGTAGTCAGGAAATCCTTCTACGTGGCACACCTCATCACAAAAGGTTTCTCATCCAGAAAAAAATAGGTCATTGTTCCCCTCTACTCATCACTCATTAGACCCATTATAGAGTACAACGCCCCTTTTGGTATGTACCTCACAAGACATCTACAACAACTGGAAAGGCCGCAGAAATATCTCACAAAGAGGATTACCGGCCTCAAACAGATGCCCAACACAGACCGTCTCAAAAAATCCAGCTTTACTTCGTCACATATCGCCTACTCAGAGGTGATCTCTGCCTAACATACAAAGCTATGTCAAACCCAGAGCTGTTGGACATGCTCCACTTAAAGAAATCCCAATCCCTCTGAGCTACACGCTCTAGGGACCTAAAGCTTGTCACCACAATAAACAGAACATGCTGGAGGGATAGATTCCTGTCTCAGAGACTTCCCATACTCTGGAACAAACTACCTATCTATATCAAACAGAGCTCCTCATTACCACTCTTCAAGAAAAATCTTGATGATTGGATGGGCAATAGGAAATTCACCCCGGGGATCACCTCTGTGGCTCTGCTCGACTGTGGCACAGGAAAATAATTTTTTTGGGTGGCAAAAGCCAGGATTCCTTTTTGGCTGGGCATGTATAGGCTCGAGGGCCAATAGCCTAGTACCTACCTATGAACCTAAGAACCTATGAAAAGCTGCACTCTCTAAAGCCAAAACACAGCATCCATGGGACTGGACAACATCCCAGACTGCATTTTACATGAACTTCAGAACAAACTGGCTCCCCACCTAAGCACCATGTTCAATTATAGCCTCAAGTCAGGCTTTGTGCCCACTGAATGGTGCATGGCTACAGTTATCCCACTTCACAAAGGGGAGCCACTACTGATCCTGGGAACTATCACCCTAATAGCCTGACGAGCCTGGTCTGTAAGGCCATGGAACGTATCATCATGGAACTCATAAACAAAGACATTGGTAACTTCTAAACTCTGGACCCCACCCAGATCGGGTTTGTAAAAGGCAGATCATGCCTCCTGAACCTGATTGACTTCTTTGAGGCAGTCACCAAAGTCGTAGATGAGGGTAAGGTGGTTCACACAGTCTATCTTGACCTCGCTAAGGCTTTCGACACCATCCCCCATTCTGGAATTATAGCTAAACTCACTAAACTAGGTATAAATCCCTATGTCACAAGATGGGTTGCCAACTGGCTCATTGACAGAACCCACACTATAAAAGTTGCCAACTCCAAATCCGACGTCAACCCAGTGACAAGTGGAGTACCACAGGGTTCAGTTCAGTCCTGTGACCTCTCCTGTTTGGTGTCTACTTCTCTGAAGTACAGGCTAACACACAAGGCCTTTGGCTAATGAAGTTTACAGATGATTGCAAACTAGGAGCCACAGTCGAGTCCCCAAATGATGTGGACATCATACAGAATGGCCTCACTGAGACAGATGCCAGTTGTCAGAGCCATGGGCTCAAGCTCAATGCCAAAATGTGCATTGTCATCCCCTTTGGTAAAAACTCTGTACCCATGAACTACCACATAAGCGGCAGTCTACTTAACACCGAATGTGTGATAAGAGACCTGGGGACCCAGGTGGACAGGAGTCTCTCCTTTGATAATCACATCACCACAGTAGTCAGGAAATCCTTCTGCATGGTACACCTCATCACAAAAGGGTTCTCATGCAGGAAAAAATAGGTCATTGTTCCCCTCTACCCGACACTCATTAGACCCATTATAGAGTACAATGCCACTTTTGGAATGTACCTCACAAGACATCTGCAGCAGCTGGAAAGGCCACAGAAGTACCTCACAAAGAGGATTACTGGCCTAAAAACAGATGCCCTGCACTGATTGTCTCAAAAAACTCCAGCTTTACTCCATAGCATATCACCTACTCCAAGGTGATCTCTGCCTAACATATAAAGCTATGTCAAACCCAGAGCTGTTGGACATGCTACTCCTAAAGAAATCCCAATCCCTCTGAGCTACATGATCTAGGGACCTAAACCTTGTCACCACAGTAAACAGGACATGCTGGAGGGCCTATCCCAGAGACTTCCCATACTCTGGAACAAGCTACCAATCTATGTCAAACAAAGTTCCTCATTAGCACCCTTCAAGAAAAATCTTGATGAGTGGATGGGAAATAGGAAATACACCCCTGGGATCACTTCTGTGGCTCTGCTCGACAGGGGCACAGGAAAATAGATTTCTTGGGTGGTGTAAACCAGGGTACCTTGTTGGCTAGGTTTACTCAGGCCCTTGGGCCGATAGCCTAGTACCTACCTATGAACATATATATATATATATATATATATATATATATATATATATAAAATACATTCACTTGAAGGCTTAAAAACATTGGAAATACCCTGTTTAAATGATATCAGTCCTCTTCTTAAAAACACACGCCAAAGATAGGGTATCATTAATACCAGGAGCAACTGGGACATTTAGCCTCAGTTGCCACGTTAATTCTTTATATTCAAGAAGTAATTCCAAATCTCCTTTAAAATTTTGAACAACCACTCAGTCAATAATTAAAATTAAAAAGTTCTTAAAATATTGGCACCCACTACTAATTCTAAACAAAGCATTAGTGGCCTTATTTTTCCTTATATCATACAGTTGCTCACAAATCCTTTGTCTGAGACTCCTGCTTGTCTTCCCCACATAAAAACCATTGCATGAACTGCACATAGCAAGGTATGCAATGTGTGTAGCGTTGTAGTTACATCTCCCAGGACACAAGATAGTTCTTTCAAAATTAGTAACAGCAAAGTAGGGTCCCTGGTGTATAAATCTACACACTTTGCAGAACCCACATTTTCTCATAATATCCTACTTGAACATAAATTTACTACTACCAACATCACTCTCCAAAGGAGACTTAATATTCTTTCCTTTGTTGTACACCACAACAGGAGCAATTCCTGACATTCTTTTTAATTCATCCGGGAAAAATAATATCCCAGTTGACCCTCAAGGTGCTAGTATAATTGAAAACATCCATGCTAAAAGGAAGCATACAAATAAGAACAGAGGCATCATACTGCTTCCTGTGCTAGTCCCAGCTACAAACTGCTCACCCTGCAATTTGATCTTAAGAATGGGTGTGAAGCTGTCATTCTGCATACTCAAGACTGCATCTTTCACTTTCATCAGTAACTGAATGGGATGCCCCTTCACAATGAGCATAAATATAAGCTGATGAGTCTCATTAATAAATGTGTTTTCATCTGATATCAACCTCGACAGTCTCCCCATTTGACCTTTAACTGCAGATCTTTATGGTGAGGCAGGTGACAGCTATCAAAATGGCGGTAAGAGTTGGAAAAGGTATCTTTTCTAAAGATAGTTGAAATGTAGCACCCAAAAGTAAGGTTCTTTTCCAAAAGGATGTCCAAGTATCAGTTCCAGTCGAATATTTAAACCTTAAAAAGTTTGTAGAATTCTGCCAGTCAGTATAAAAGTCCACCCATTGGTCAACGGTACCTTTCCATAAAATAAGAACATCATCCAAAACCTATAATAGCCATGTACCATTCCAAAAATTCAGGGATAAAAACCATCTTCTCTTCCCACATTACTAAGACAATGTTGGTATATAGTGTGATGCACGCTGTGCCCATGGCTACCCCAGAAACCTGCTGGAAAAATTCACCCTCGAACTGAATGAAATTGTTACGCAGTGTCAGTTCCCAGAGGGTAGTGATGGTTCGCTCATCCTGAGTGGTCAAAGATGAACAATCCATTAAAAAACTGTAAAACCAGTCTATCCCAATATTGTGGGGAATGAGGGAAAAAAGGTCAACCACATAACTGTAATGAGTAAAATATTTTCATCAAAACATAAGTTGTTAAGATTCTCTAAAAGGTGCTGTGAATCTTTTAAAATGTGAGACAACTCCCAAAACACTCTTATACTTAAAGTCTATATACTTAGCCAAGGGTTCGTCTTGGACTCCGTAGCTGAAACTATAGGTCTCAGTGGTGGTAATGGACTTGTGTATTTTGAGGATACCAAAAACGGATGCAATTTTAGGTTTTGAAACATTTAGGTATTCCCGCTTTTCATGATGCAACCCCCCCCTGCATGACCATGTCCAGTAATGAAACATCCAGCTTGGCATAACCAATATTAACTTCATTGAGTCAGACTAATAGAATGACTAATGACTTGAGAGGAAGTCCCTAGCAAGGAGAGAACAAAAGCTTCACTCTCAGAGTCTGGAAAATCAGAAATAAGTTGACAGGCCTGAGAAAGAAGAGCCAACACATACCTAGGTATTAATAGCCCTAAAAGCTAGGTTAGCAGAAGTGTAAACCCTCTTACCCAGCTATTCCATACCTCTGCTGCCCTTGTCAGAAGGCAATAACTTGGGTAAAGGAAGAAATTGAGATGGCTTATCAGAGGCTACAGACACTACAGAGGGGTCAGCAGCAGCACAGTTATATAAAAAATAACAATCCTCAGGCACCCTATAATACCTGTCAGGCTTCTTGGGAGCAGGGGGCAGAGAATCAGGTGCATGAGAGGCCTTGGAAAAAGCATCCAGCAAAGCAGCCAAAACAGGAGGAACTGCCTCAGGCTTAGGGGATTCCAACTGCAGCAGCTCACAGTACCTCTCATGGATATCAGAGGCCTGAGCACAATCCCACTTAAAAAAAATCCATCATCCTAGAGAGTGTATCACCAAAGGAAATTTCCTCAAAAGGAACGTCGGGACTAATACATTCCTCCTCCTCTGACCCAAAGTCAAACGGAGAAGGAATCAGAGTAGAATAAGTCAGGGATTCATTATCAGAATCCAAATCATCCTCAGAAGAATCCTGTTCTGTAGGTCTTTTATGGGGAGTAGAGGACCAAGGAGGAGAAGGAACCAAAACCCCTTGAGGAGGCTTTAAGGACATTAAAGCAGTAAATAGTCCCTGAATGGAGGCCTGTGGACACCTAGGAGCAGAAGGAACATGTTTTAAGTTTTTGTTACTTTTATAAGGGAACATCCCCTTCAAAAAACTGAGAAGGCAAAGATCCAGAACAACAGTCAAGAACCATAGTAGGAACTTTTTCCCCAACTAAAAATACAGGAACTCCCCTAGACCCCTCGGAAAAAATCAAGCTTGGTCCCCTTGAACGTCCGAGATGGACACCTGCAGACCCTCTTCAGATGTGCTGGCAGCCGGATCCTCACCGGCCTCCAACACGGTCGCAGCAGAGAAATCCGACAACACAGCTGAATGAGCCTCCAGGTTTGTAACAACCTCAGAAGAAACACCTGGCAGAGGCTGGACAGTGGAAGATTCCAGTCATACCTTTTCATCTTCTTCTTTCCTAATGACTGACCCTCGGGTGGGAGATTCCTCCCACTGTATCTTTAGCGAGAAGCTTAAGATACTGGTTCTCAAGATACAAGGAAACGGAAGAAAGTCTACTGCTAAGGGTTTTCAGGATGAAAGCCTGACAAATTGAACAAGACGTATGGTTATGAGAAACTCCTAGACAAAAAGGACACTTATCGTGGCAGTCTTTATGAGGAATCCCACACTGGCATTTACCCTTACTGGATGACATTAACCCTAAGGAGCACAAAACTAGACAAGAAAAAACAAACCCCCCAATGGGACACTTATCTGCAACTGCAAAGAAATCAGCAAACAGGCATATGTAGTCACTGAAGAACGAAAATGCATTCAACTGGCAGAAAATGGACACAGGTAAACAGACCAACAGTGAACAGTTACTGCGGCAGTAAATGTAAGGACATCAAATTTTATTTCATTCAAGAACATATTTCTTTCACATCCCTATGCTTTGTTTTAGTTGAACATTCTTTACATTAACTTATTCATTTATTTAAGTTTGCTTGCTTGTTTAAGAGCTTGGAATAAATGTCTGAATTCAAAAGGTTATATTCCAAAAAAAAAAAATCAAAACAAGAATTCACCTCAAAGAATAAGCCATATCTGGTCACATTACTCTGCAGGCTTCACACAAGGTAATTTATTCTAGTTTCCTTCTTTGCTATGCACATATTATTCACATGAACAAAACTAGTCATATTATAAGATTCATTTGCACTTGTATTAATAGTTGATGACTGATTAAACCTTTATAGTGTTTTTAATGACAGTGTTACCCTAAGGATGTAAAATGTGTTTATGCCTGTGCACATGTGTGTGCTCACGTTCATGTTTGTGTGCACGTGTGTGTGTGTGTGTGTGTGTGTGTGTGTGTGTGTGTGTGTGTGTGTGTGTGTGTGTGTGTGTATGTTCATTTGTGCATGTGTGTTTCTGCATGTGTTAAATTTATTAATTAACTGATTAACTACGTTACCTGTAATAGTTTAATTTTTTTAACTTTATTAACTTTTTAGCCCCATTTTTGGTTCTGCATGAGCAGCCTAGTTCTCAAACTAATTGTTTTCCATTAATTTTGTTGTTATCCTTTCTCCCCAGAACACCACTGAATATAGGACTTATCAGATGGACATTCCCAATTAGCAGATATAAGTACATAATTAATAAGTACATAATATTGTGCTTAGTTTCATCTTGATATTTCTGTCTGGAATTACTGACAAACAGAATTGTGGTATATCTCAGAAGTACAAAGCATGTCCAGAGACAAGTGTAACAGTGTTTTGTAATGGGAAAAGCATTATGTTCAGACTAGGAGAGATTATAAAATTCATTTTATTTAGCAGGAGTTAAGATGCAGTCTGCATAAAATGCTTATTCCTCTATTTAGAAAATGGGCAAGAAAAACATTTATAATTGTTAACTAAGTGGCCTGGTCCAAGGGGTCCTTTACACCCATGCCTCAGATCAAAGATAAGAAATTCTGTTTATAATTGGTAGTAATGGCCACACAGGTAAAAACCGCACTCTCCAAAGCTAAGAATACAACATCTATGGGACCAGATGACATTCCGGGCTGTGTACTACATGAACTACAAAATGAACTGGCACCTCACCTAAGTGTCATGTTTAATCATAGCCTCACCTCAGGCTTCGTTCCCACTGAGTGGCGCACAGCTACAGTAATCCCACTCCATAAGGGGGGATCCAACTTGCATCCTGGGAACTACCGCCCCATCAGTCTGATAAGCCCGATCTGCAAGGTCATGGAATGTATTATCGTGGAACTTGTAAACAAAGACATTGGCAACCTTCAAACACTGGGCCCCATCCAGTTTGGGTTTGTGAAGGACCGATCTTGTCTCCTGAACCTGACTGACTTCCTTGAATCAATCTCCAGAGCTGTAGACATGGGTAAAGCAGTCCACACAGCCTATCTGGACCTCTCCAAGGCCTTCAACACCACCCCCCACTCTGGAATCGTAGATAAACTTACTAAGCTGGGCATTAATCCCTACATCACTCAATGGGTTGCCAACTAGCTTACTGACAGAACCCACATTGTGAAAGTAGCTGACTCCGAATCCAGCTCCAGACAAGTGACAAGTGGAGTACCTCAGGGTTCAGTCCTGGGACCACTCTTGTTTGGCATATACTTCTCTGAAGTACAGGCCAACACTAAGGGACTCTGCCTAATAATTTTCACAGATGACTGCAAACTGGGAGCTATTACTTAATCCCCAAATGATGTGGATATTCTACAAAAGGGCCTTATAGAAACAGATGCTTGGTGCCAGAGCCATGGGCTCAAGCTCAATGCCAAGAAATGTATAGTTATCCCCTTTGGGAAAAAACATGTACCCATGAATTACCACATAGGTGGCAGTACACTAAACACTGAAAATGTGATAAGAGACTTAGGGACACAGGTGGACAGTGTTCTCACCTTCAATAACCACATCGCCACAACAGTTAGGAAATCCTTCTATGTGGCACACCTCATCACTAAGGGCTTTTTATCCAGAAAAAATTATAATTATAATTGTTAACTAAGTGGCCTGGTCCAAGGGGTCCTTTACACCCATGCCTCAGATCAAAGATAAGAAATTCTGTTTATAATTGTTAACTAAGTGGCCTGGTCCAAGGGGTCCTTTGTCCCACTGTACTCATCCCTCATTAGACCCATTATGGAATACAGCGCCCCGTTTGGTATGTACCTCTCAAGACATTTGCAACAACTGGAAAGGCCTCAGAAATACCTCACTAAAAGAATCACAGGCCTAAAGCAGATGCCCTATGCTGACCGTCTAAAAAAACTCCAGGTGTCGCATATCGTCTACTCAGAGGCGATCTCTTAACATACAAGGCCATGTCAAACCCAGAGCTGTTGGACATGCTACACTTAAAAAAATCCCAATCCCTCAGAGCCACATGCTCCAGGGATCTAAACCTTGTCATCACAGTGAACAAAACATGCTGGAGGGATAGGTTCCTGACCAAGAGACTCCCCAGACTCTGGAATAGACTGCCCATACACGTCAATCAGTGCGCCTCTTTGGCCCTCCTCAAAAGGAACCTTGACAATTGGATGGGTGGTAGGAAATTCACCCCGGGGATCACATCAGTCAACCTGCTAGACAGGGGTCCAGGGAAGTAAATATTGTGGGAAGAAATAGCCAGGGAATTGTTGTAGCTAGGCTTGTATAGGCCCTAGGGCCGATAGCCTAGTACCAAGCTATGAACCTATGTACACAATTCTTAAAACAAACACATATATGCAAAAGTAGACTAAAGTAAAGGTATATTAAGCAGTAATAAAAAAGTCATAAATTTAACTGTATTGGTATGATTAAAAAACAAAGCCAACAACCACAGATAAAACCAGTAATGTAAAGAAAACGAACACTGGCCGGTGAAACTGGATACAAAGTTTAATTAGTGCTTTCGTCTGTTGTTAAACGTGACTTCTTCAGATTAAAACAGGAATTGTTCATACATTACTTCCTTTTATAGCCAGGCTAAGTCACATGTCATTAAAGCAAAATGCATGTAAAAATCACTGTTGTTTTAGTTGTTGTTGTTCATACTAAATTTCACCTTATAAAATGCATTAAAAGCATACTTCTTTATTTACATATTGCATATAGCCCATCAGCCCCCATCTTAAAATTAAAATAAAGTACAATCCAAAATACATTTCCACAAAAATAAATCATATACTTAAAATAAGCAAATGTTACCGTGTTGCCACAGAAATATACGTGTGCCCTCCCCCTAAAAATAAAGTAAATTATTTAGTAATTATAAGTAAATAAAATTGTAGATGCAAAGGCATCAAAAACAACCACTTTAGCTAAGCTTATTGATTTTCACTTGAACACAATTTTATCAGACTTTAAACATATATTGGAGGATTCCTGGGACTGTTTAAAGAAAATAAAACAAGATGTATATAGGGAAAAGCTCATTATGGTAACTATAGACGTTAAAGATTTGTTTAGCGTTGCACTACATGAAGAAGGACTTGATATGTTCTATGACTTTCTGTGTAAACAAACCAACTTTAGCCACAGTAGAATACTTATGTTTAGGACCCGTATGGAAACAGTGCTCAATAACAACTTTATTATTTTTGAGAATCAGATTTTTAAGCAATTTACAGATGTAGCGATGGGGGCGGCATGCACCCCCCTGTTTGCAAATATTGTACTTGCTCAATGGGAGCTGACTCAAGTGTTTACTTGCCAATGATTTAAAAAATGTTTGTTTTATGGAAGATTTCTTGATGACATACTTAGTTTTTGGGGAGGAAATAATTAGAGCTGAACCAGTTTTTTGAATATTTAAATAGGAACACTTCTTTTTGAGCTTTACTATGGAACAACACAGTAATAGAATGAATTTTTTGGACATCCTTATAACCAAAGATGATTCGCTGAAAAAGTTTACTACCGCCATCTACAGAAAGCCCACATATTCTAACACTCTTACATTTTGAAAATGGGCACCCTGATTTTCAAAAAAGATCATTGGTTAAGGGCCAATGTGTGCAGTTAGCACGGATGGTCAGTGACCTAGAAACATTTGTTGTAGAAAGGGAAAATTAAGGGGCATGTTACTAAGGAGGGGATACCTGAACAGTTTCATTGAACCAGTTTTGTGTGAAGTTACAGAAAAGAGAGTTAAAGGACACTTTTTTCCACTGTTAGGCTCAGAGGATAGGGACAGCAGTAGTCATTAAACGGTTGGTGTGGGGTCAAGAACACAGGGCCTTTATTCTGACGTATAACTTGCAGTTTTATGACAAAAAAGATATTTTAAAAAATAATTGGTTTATATTTAAAAGTGACAAAGAGGTCCTTAAAAATGTTGGTGCTAGACCATGTGTCATATACAAAAAATATACATGTGTCAAAGATTTGTTGAAAAGAAATAAAGAGGGGAATAAAAACTATAAGAAAGGTAAGATGTTAAAATGTGGACACTGTAACCAATGTGTCAATGTATTAGAAACAGAAAAAGTTTTATTCCAAGGTATGGTACAGTTCAACTAAATTTCAAGTTGAACTGTAACAGTACACACATTGTATATGTTGCCCTATGTCAAGGCTGTGAAAGTTTTTACATAGGGAAGACTAAGAAAGCGTTTAAAGTTCGTATTTACCAACATATGTATGATGTCAGGAAGGGTAATGAAAAGAATGTATTGGCTGTACATACCATCTTGAACCCAGATCACAAGTTTAAATTTTTAGCCATTGATCAAGTAGTATTTGATAGTAGGGGGGACCAAAGGAATTGTTTCTAGAATTCAAAGAATTCATGTGTCAACTTAGAGTGGATGCCACTAACCTGCCTGGACTGAATGATGTAGTTTCTCTCTCCAGCTATTTAAAATTAAAAGCTGAACTTTATTTTTAGGGGAGGGCACACATGTATATTTCTGTGGCAATACAGTAACATTTGCTTATTTTAAGTATATGATTATTTTTTGTGGAAATGTATTTTGGATTGTACTTTATTTTTATTTTGAGATGGGGGCTGATCTGCTATATGCAATATGTAAATAAAGAAGTACAGTTTTAATGCATTTTATAAGGTGAAATTTATCTATTAATAACAACAACTAAAACAACAGTGATTTCTAGGTGCATTTTGCTTTAATGACATGTGACTTAGCCTGGCTGTAAAAGGAAGTGATGTATGAATAATTCCTGTTTAATCTGAAGAAGTCAAGTGTAACAACAGACGAAAGTGCTAATTAAACTTTATATCCAGTTTCACCGGCCAGTGTTCGTTTTCTTTACATTAATGATTAAGAAACAAGCTTAAATATATTAGGTCTACAATTAACGTAATCTGATAGGCACGCATCTCTTTTATCTGTCCTCTGTCTTTCATCTTGAACAGTATGTCACAACATTTACATTGTCCCCACAAGTGTCTTGGGAACTCGTATCCTGTCTCCCAACTTTCTCTTATATTCTTAAGTGAAAGCATATATTGTTCCCATAGCATTTCCTCATACATACTGTCCACCACTCTATGTATTGCCCTAGTAACTGTTTTCTGTACTTGCTTGACTTGTTTGATATCTTTATTCCTGTAGAAATACTACAGATGAATAAATCCTTAACTCTATTTAAGTATAATCTTGACCAATGGATGGGAAATTGGAAATTCACCCCAGGACTGTTCCCCATGTCTCTGATAGAGAGAGGCAGACAGATATGCCCAAATAAAAATGCCCCCCCCCCCACATAACCTCTAGAAGCTTACTAACTGAACCCCCCCTCCTCCTAATATAGGGACACAATTGGGTTGGGTTGATGGTAAGGCTTATAAAGGCGCTGGTGGTCGTTAGCCTAGTGTATACCTATGCACCTATGACCTGTATACTGGCTAGAGAGCCTGACCAAAATCATGTAGAAGGCTTGAATAAACTTTAATAAAAGATACCAGCAGAACTGAGAACTTTTATTTAAACATAATAAAAAGAAGTGCAGTAACTAACAACTAGCACTTTGGTAATTATGTTCTGTGTGGAAAGAAAGAAAATATTATAGTGAAGAAATTAAACAATTTCTTACACAGGTAAAAGTGCAAGAAGTCCAAAACTGTCTCAGACTGTGTTTCAAACCAAGCAGCATTTCAAGATTAACAGAACTTCACGTGACCCCAGATGCTTATAGTCCATAAATGATATTTAGTCTGTCTTCTGTTCCCAAAATGTAATTATTTCACATATCAAGGCCATCTAGAAGAAAAACAAGATAAAATAAAATTTCTGTAGGCACAAACCTTGAAAGATGTTACCAAGGTTTTATATGATAGTTACTGCTTTTATTTTCATTCTGTTTTAGTAAAATTACATCATACAACTTACTCAGTTCTGCTGGTACCTGTTAATAGTTTTGCATTAGTTTAGAACTGTAATGAATGCATTCAGTGGTCACTCCTAGCCCGAATGTGTTCTTCAGCTGTAAAGTGCTCTCTCCCTTATGAATATGTAGAGGGTGAGTCTAAAGAATAAAACCAAAACTAGATGAGCATGTGCAGCTTTCTGGTTTATATTTGTTTTTCATTTAATCTTTTTTCTTTGTTGCATCTCATTGGTGGAGCGGATAAACTGCTAGAGGTCGGTCTGTTGTGGAAGAATATAACATGTTTAAGGAAAAAGAAGTTCATTTGTTTATTATACAGAAAGCAAGTAAATAGAGGATTTCCAGGTTTGCCAGTGCTGTAAACCACCTTGCCATTATGTCAGTTATCTCAGTTTGTTTGAGGGCTTGAGGGCTGATATTAGGCAGAACATTTCCTTGTCTATTGCATCAACTTCACAGTTTTATCTGGTTCAAAGTTTTCTCAAGTTTATGTTGCCTGTTAGGGAGTAAAGTATTGGTTAGGTAATCATGGACTAATTTGTGTCATTAAAACAACTTTTTTTTGTAAATGAACAGTCAAATTCTGAGTGCTTGTTATAGTTTAAGTTCTTCTTTACTATCTGTAGTAATCAGCAGATGGACTGCGGTGGTTGTGCTGCGGTAGCATTGTCGCCTCACAGTAAAGACGTCCTGTTCGATTCTCAGCTAAAGCGTCTTCTGTGTGGAGACATGCGTGAATGGGGATACCTTCGTTGAAGGTTGTGCATCAGGGCTGGCAACTCGGCACGTAAAAATCTACTGCCAATCATTAGCGGACTGGAGTTCCGCTGTGGCGACCCCCTAACCGGGAAAAGCCGAAAGATGCAACAGAGTAATCAGCAGATGAGCGCCGCTCCAAGGATTCTAAGTTACAATGGCTAAACAGAGGGTATTTATGAAGTCTGAATCAGGGCATGCTCGGGCATGCTCCTCCCCCATTTAGTGTGTGGGATGGATTTTGTTTAGAAATGTTACTATGTTTGTACCTCCAGGTATAACACAACCTTTCTTATTAGCCTTTGCTACAGCTTTCTCTCTTTGTAACTAGTGATATGTTTTCACTGTTACTACCACATCAGGGTCTTTTTCTTGATGTGCTTATCTGATTTTAGGGTACCTCCTCCTCTTTTTATTATGCTTTGTGGATATTAGGAGCACTTTACAAGCTCCTGCATTAAATTTCAGATGCTATTTCTCTTTCTTCTCTGCCTGACTTTCTTCTCAAGTCCCTTTGAAGACTTTCTTGTCATTTGCTATCAGTTATAGCTTAGTGTCATCACCAAGTACACAAAATATATGTTAAGGCATCATATACAAATCTTGCAATGTCAAAAATAAAATGGTGATTTCTTAACCAGAGACATTCTGAAGGCTCTAATTAAAAAACTACATGTAATATCACCATGTTAACTAATAAAATGCAAAAAAACTCTCAAGATAAAAATGTATATATACGTGTGTGTGTGTGTTTTTAGTAGCACAAATTAATGCAAAGTTATTCACATAAATAATATAAAAATGTGTTTTTGTATTGAGGATGATGTCCACTTGTACCCCAAACATCATTTGCTAAATAAATATACCTGCTGTGTGGTCACACTACTTCAAACTAAAGGGGCTACTTACTTTTTCAGTAAATCAAGTATTCCCTTTTCTCTTGAGGTATATAAACCTTGGAATTACTACACTTAGTGAGGGTGTGGGGTTGGAACCTCCCTGTAAAAACATATCTGTCTTTACATTTCTTCTGTAGAAGCAACTGTACATATTTACATACAGCATATCTAACCTGGAAATTGTAAATTGTAAATGTAAGTTTACTTTATGCAACAAAAACTTGTTTATAGGTTCATATGTTAATACTAGGCTTTTGATCCAGTGGACCATCTGTATCCTAACCAAGCGATCCTAAGACATAAGTACCATCATCATAAATAATTTATACCTAGTTTTGACTCCTTTCAGTGAGGCCTTGAAAGGTCAGACCTGGGATGTATTTAAGATTTTCAATTCCATTCATCTAGGTTATATATAAAGTCAGGGAGCTGTTTTGCATACTACACTGTATGCTTTCACTTTATTTGACTAATGAATTTTGTTTATATACACACATTTAACAGAAGGCTTTACATTAAATTTAACCGTTATCAAGCCTTTAACCACCTTTGCAGAATTGCTTTATTCAGAACCTTTGGAAAGGGTAGCTTCTTTGGCAGTCTGCACCTGGAGGATATTTTTTTCTTCTTCAGTATTATTTTATTACTGAATGGGTGGATCAGTCCATTATCTGAACCATTTCAGCTATAAACCAGGAGTTACAAGCAAAATTTAGCTGTAGTGCTTGTTTGGCTCGCTGTTCTCTACCTGACTGGTATCTGTCTGCATTTGATTTTGGATTGGAGCTATTCATTTAAGGTGTGGCTACTTCTATTTTTCTATCTTTTTCTTGTATTTTGTTTAAGTTTTTTGTTCTTTTTGGAGTTTTAAGAGGTTTTGGCTAGGGTCAATTAGAAAAGAATTCTTTTGCAGACAGTGAATAACATCCAGCTAATTAGTGGAAGGAGCTGAGAAATAGCATTCCTCGTTTAACTATAGATATTTAGTAGCATCTTTATTTATCTGTAGTGCTTGTTTGACTTGCTGTTCTCTGCCTAACTATTGTGATCTCTGTCTGCATTTGATTTTTCCCACCCAGATGCCCTGTTGCTGTCATGCTTTTAAGCTTGGTGACTTTTGAGTTGCCCACCCCTACTATAAATCTGATTTTGGACACTCCATCAAGTCTCATCTCAAGTCATTCTACTGAAAACTAAGAGATCAGTTGGGAAGGTCCTCCTCCTTAATCTCTTAGACTTGAATTGTCATCTGTTACCTACCTTCCCACTTACTAAAAAAAAACTTCAGTTTATTCAGCTGCTTTTACTGAATTTATGTTTTTAAAGTGTTCAATTGCAATTAATCTGCTGCATTTATTACTGCATGTTAGTAGCCTGATTACATTGTAACTGCTATTCTTAAGCAGTTTTTGGTCTACACTCTGCTTACACCCTTCTGAGTTGGGAATTGTTGGTTGAAAGCTTATTGTATCTGTTATTCTAAAGATGTCTTAGGTGTGGTTTAAGCTGTTGGGCTCCAAACTAGTTATTTTACATTAAGTAGGCTTTTGGTCTACACTCTTGTGAGAGGAGAGAGCAGGGTAGCCTCCTCCTTTTTGTGCTGAGAATTGCTGGTGAAGGCTGAATGTGCTTGTTATTCTAAGTGTCTTTGTTCTGTTTTAAGCATTTGGGCTCCAAACCAGTTATTCTACATTAGGAAAGTTTGTGGTGTACACTCTTGTGGCAGGAGAGGATAGCCCATGCCCTTTTGACCTGGGAATTTCTGGCTAATTGTGTCTGCTATTCTAAAAGTGTCTTAGTTCTAGTTTAACCACTTGGGCTCCAAAACAGTTATTTTACACTAAGAAGGTTTGTGGTCTACACTCTGGTGGGATGAGAGGGTAGCCTTCACCCTTCTGATCTGGGAATTGCTGTGTTTCTGTGTTGAATATCTGCACTTTTTGACTTTTTTTACAGTCTTTACTTAGAACTGCTGCTCATCAAGCACTGGCATTTATCAGCGATCTCTATAGTCACTGATCTCTCACAATGTAATTCTCCCCTTGTAATCTGTGTAAACGCTGCTCTCTCACAGTGTACGTTTCCATTAAAATACCCTTACTGTCTAGACAGATTTTTTTTGTAACTGTTAAAGCATCTAGTTTGCACTTAGCTGAGCATTGCTTATCAAGTTCCTTGTCTTATTGACCAGATCAGTAGCCATGTATATGCTCTTCCAGACTCTCTCTCTGTGGCCAGTCTGGTTGATATGGGTATTCTGAGCCATTGTAGCAATTGTGTTATGTACACTGATAACCTACTTCTTCTTAATAAAACAGATAAAGTGTGAAAGAGGTGTAAATATACACTTTAACACTGGAGGCAAAACTGTCTCATACAACCATAACTAATCCTATAGAGATTGTCAGTGACACTTGCACCATGCCTACTGCACAGGGTAAGGTCCCTACACATAAAACTACTTATGCTGAGAACTTATAGGTAACCTTCCTAAATCACTAAGATCTCCTCCACAGCACAATCAAAAAAGGGTCCTTGGCTATCAAAATGTAGCTTATAAATGCCTGACGCTCAATGTCCTGTTTGGATACAAGACATCATAACTGTTTTGGGAAAACTTGGCTAGGCTTAGAAAGGCCCCCTGTGTTATTAGCCTAGTAACAATCTGTGAATCTATAATTCAAATGTAAAAGAATCAACACATAGGTGATGTGAGGATGTTGTAGTCAAAAGTAAGCAATACAACCCATAGTCTCTGATAGTTAGTGGAGTGAGAGAGCAATAACATCTAACCAGAAGATTAACTAGAATCTAGTAAAATTAAATCCATTGACTACACTCATACTACAGTGAGTACCTTGGTTCAAATTGCTTCTCACTTTTATTTACAAGGAAACACACAAATGCTCTCTCATCATAAGCCTACATGAACTTGCTCTATAAATTAGTAAATGCATATTTTTCTTGGTTTCTTCTTGTTACATAATCATGGTATAATGTCTGTTGACAAATTCATGGTAACACAGTAATAAAAACATATGTATTTATTACTACTTAGCCAGTAAGATAAGTGACGTGGTAAAATATATGGCATCACTTATTTTTATCCCATAAGCAGAACTATAGAAATCATAATTAAAATAAATAAATTATACAATAAATACATTTTTTAATAAAAATTGAATAAACATATCAGTTAACACTAACACTGAGAACCAGGAGTGTTGTTTGACTACCCAGTGAATTTATTACTTGCTGTGTCCAACTGGTTTCTTATTTTATGTTGCTAAATATTGACCTTGTAGTCTGCCTGTCCGAAGTTCAGACCATTGAATACCCATGCTGCAGAACCACACATTATGACAATGTGGCATTGACACTGCAAAACCAAACACACTCGGACGGACACACATACACACATACCACAGCTATAAGAATTCTAACTCTGAGGAGGACTCATTTTTACTAAATAATGTGGGGATATTTTCATTTGGTTTGTTAGATTCCTGTTTTCTACTGTTTTTTCATGTATATTTACTGGATTTACTATTTCAAGTTTTTGCAGCTTTGTGGATATTTATCTGTTGGCCATGAAAATAGAAACCTTAAAACTTATCCTGTTTTAGTTTATTCTGCAGGCTTCCATTAGTTGCTAACACATTTTTTTCCATTGTGCTTTTTCTGTGTCTTTCTGCCCTTCAGGGCTTAGTGTTGGGACCACTCCTGTTCAGAGTATACTTCTCTGACATCAAGACTGATGTGGAAGGCCTCTGGATGACAAAGTTTGCCAATGACTGCACGCTGGAGCCAGTCATTGAATCCCCCAATGCTGTAGATATCCGTCAGGAGGGTCTAGATCAGACAAATGATTGGTGCCAGAACCATGGCCTAAAATTATATGTGAAAAAATGCATTGCCATACTCTTCGGGAAGCCCCTGCAAATTACAACATCAATAGCACACCCCTAAGAGTAGACTCAGAGGTGAGAGATCTAGGTAGACAGATAGATCATAGCCTGACCTTTGACCACCATGTGTCCACAGTGGTGAGGAAGTGCTTCTATGTTGCACAACTTATAAGTAAAAGTACGGCATCCAAATCCAAGGAAGTTATAGTCCCGCTTTACTCAGCCCTCATTAGACCAATAATCGAGTACAATGCGCCATTTGGCATGTACTTGACCAGACACTTATAGCAGCTGCAGCGACCTCAAAGGTTCATCGAAAATACAGGGTGTAAACAACATGTCCTATACAGATAAACTAAAAGCCCTATCTATTTACACTGTCTCCCCACAACTATTAAGGGGTGACCTACAAGCCATTCACAAATCCCACCCTGATGAAGCTGCTACAAATCCACAAGTCAAACAGCACAAGAGTCACCCGATCTACACATCTAAACTTAGTCAACGACTCAAACAGAAAATGCTGAAGAAACATATATGTGTCTCAGAGACTCCCCCTTCTTTGGAACAAGCTTATTATTCACATTAAGCAGAGCCCTTCTCTGGCCTTCTTCAAATGCAGTTTGAATCACTGGATGGTGAATTGCAAATTCACACCTGGGGTAGTGCCTATGTCCCATATGGATAGGACAATCTGTAGTATACTGAATTCATAAACACAAATGTATGCCATCCCTTTGCCCCTGGGGGCCAAATATTGGGTAAAATCATTTGCCTAGTAATCTTCTATCAATGTAGGAAACTCATACTTTATTACTTTTTCTTTCTCAAAAGTGAGAAGGTGGAAGAATCCATTCAAGTCCCATATTTCCATAGTTTCCTCCTTACAAGTCCTCTTCCTGTCTTCTTCCGTCAATGTGCCACTTTATGTAAGGCAGAGGAGCAGTTCTTGGTGGGATGCCAGTCTATTGCAGAGCATACTCTCACACATACACACACACACACACACACACACACACACACACACACACACACACACACACACACACACACACACACACACACACACACACACTTACACTAAGTTTAGAGACTTGCCAGTTCACCATTGGGTTTGTTGGCATGTCTTCGGAATGTGGTAAAAAATACAGATCTCAGCAAAACCACATAGAAACACACAGAAGACATGCAGGAATCACAGAGAAAATACCCTAGCTGGGAACCAACACAGTGCACCAAGCTCTGTGATGCAACAGTGCTGACCCCTATGCCATTATATATCCAGCCTTTGGTTAGGTAACTAATCAGTGTAGGTGCTATAACTTATAATAAGATAAAAAGTAAAGATTGGGGTGATACAAGACATATGTAATCGACTCGGGCATATTGCAGCAAGATCTTTAATTCATGCTGAAGGCCTTTGTGTAAAGCAGCTGGAGTACTGAACTAGTGGAAGAAAGAAGTAAGAATGTAGAAATGCTGACTGAGTATAAAGAAAAGTAGAATGCAGCAGACTGCAGATGTTTAACCACCTGAGGAGAACCTGCTTTGTAAAAAAATAACCTACGCAATATGTGATGCCCGTGCACTGGTCCAGCAATCAAGGAGCCTTAATCCTCATCACTAACACCAGTGAGGGGCATCCATATAGGGAAAGGATAATAAATACACACACAGTAAAGTACAATTTCCCTTAAGAGCACACAGAGATCGCAATCAATCTGGGGCTGGTCTGTCCCTTTCTGTCCAGGTCCCCAATAAGACTCCCTACTTGCACAGCTGTAGGGTACAGATCTCAGCCTAGTGGGCAAGCTAAAATCTCCAGCACCCTCTCTCTCCAACCAATGCTTCATGTCCCTGCCCAAGTAGCTCACACACACACACACACACACACACACACACACACACACACACACACACACACACACACACATATACACTTTGAGATGAGTTATATACAACTACACAGACACTCCTGGGGAAGGCTGGCACAGGTTCTCCAGCTGTGCCCCTTTTACCCAGACTATATGGTAGTACCACTTGCCACCACCCACTAATATTTATCAGTTACTAAAAGGCCCTTATGAAAGGGTGTCCAATTATACTGTGCAATATTATTATCCAAATGGTAAGTGCAACTCAACAGTCAAGACTTATTGAAGTGGCTTGGCCAGTATCACTATATACATGCAATGTACTCTAGAGCTTAAATTATCTCTACACAAAACAGCAACAGTTGAAATGTTTAAAAATATTTAATAATAAATAAAAATACAAGACAATACTTCTTACTACACAGTGCTAGTCAAGAGTTCAGAGATCACAGAGAAATACTTAAAATAATACAGTAGAAAAGTTCTGACATCAATACAGAAAAAAACTAATCTAATCTTCCTAGTTCCTAGCTATATCTAAGAGAAAACACAGTTCTAAAATAAACTTACATATAGAGCAAGACAGTGCTGCTGATGTTGGATGTTCTCAAGACAAATGCTAAATGGTCTCATTCTTTCTGTCCTTAAATTGATAACACAGTACCACTAATTCATTTCAGATTACATAATTTCTTTCTGGTTCCCAGGCTAACAGAAACTCAGAGGTTAATAGCCCTTTTGATCTTGCAGCTGGTCAGGAAGCCAGAGCAATAAAAGAAATTATACATGTAAATTCTAGCCATTAACTCTGGCCTCAAAACAATAGGCAAAATGCCTCCTTCTAGACATCTCGGCTCCAAGTTTTAGATCAAAGAATTTCACAATGCTTGAATTATCAGCTTTCTTACAGCAGAGTGCACTGTTGTTACATTTTTTTCAGTTCAACATCCAATACAGTTTTTTTTTCACATTTTAGAGAACAAGCCTGTGGCTTACATTAATATTTACAAATGACTGAATTATCTACAAAATTCTATCTAGCTAGGCTGGCAGCCTTCACCTATCTTCACACAAGCAATATCACTGACTTTTGCTTTTGCATTACTTGCAACCTTGCTGTAAAGAAAACATAAAAAGGTATATCTGCTAATACTGAGCATCATGGGTATACAAATTACCATAAAAGTAATTTTAGGCTAACTCTGCCATAAGGAAACATTCTGAGACAGTATGTGGTTTCTGAAACATTTCACAGAGAGAGGGAGAGAGAGAGATGCTGCTGTTGTCTTTTTTGTTAGATTTCTGTGTACTATGCTTGGTATAAAGGAAATATGTCACAGTAGCTGTGTCTTTCTTAATTAACCAGTCTATGGCTACAAATCGTTTACAGTGATCAATGTACTACCCCAGTAAACACATTTAAATAAATATATAAATACCTCCTTTACAGAAATGCAGGTACAGGTTAAACATTGTGCTGGAGTTTGTTTACTGAGGATTTTTTTTTCTCTGCATTTGTGAAGTCATGTGCTAAAGTGATATCCCTGAAGTTATCTGGGAGCCTGGGCTTGGCTACAGCTTACCATACCAGTGATCTGTTTTGGAGCTTTGCTTAGTGGGCTGTATTCCAAGGTCACATAGATCTCAGGAATGGGTTATGTCTGGAACAGATGGTGCCATGTACCGGGCACTGCATGGATTCCTATTACTTATGTCTTCACTGCAATATAGTGTAATGTAAAGATATGCCTACATACATGGTGAATGAGTAAAATAGGAAAATTGGATTTGGTAACACACATGGCATCAGTTTGCTGGAAAATGTTTCTTGACTATAACCTGGTATATATTTTTCAGTAGTAGTCAGGCTGTTCTGTTTTTGAGAATATTTTGAGAAAACAGTATACTCTAAACCCCTGGCTGTGGCACAGAAGCTGTGGGAATTATCTTTAAGGTCACAGGTTTAAGAGGGAATATCCTTTAGATTAGAACTTGTTCCTGCCAGTCATTATTGTCAGAGATAAAAGTCCTGATTGCTTTGAAGCAGTGGCATTGTACCAGCCATGAACAACACTGAAGTGCCTGGTATGACAGAGATTGTGTGTGACATGCAGTCCTCTTCTGAATGTGCCCATGATTGTACTGGAATAAAGACCCAGCAAAGGTCAGCTCAGAGCATTCAGTATTATCATTGGTCCTACTACACTGTAAATTCTAATCCCAAGCACAGACAAGGTAGCACATTATTGAAACAGATAAGGAACTCCTGGAAGGAGTCAAACTCCACCTTTCACTTGCAGAAAAAGTCTGAGAAACAAAATTAAAAATGTTTGCTTGTCTGCATAGATGTTAAGATCAGTCAGTGATCACCCCATAGTTTAGTGCATGTTAGGCATATCTGTACTTAAACATCAGACAGCTGCAAAGAACAAGGTATGTGGCTTTTCAATATATATAGTTTTCCCATGCACTGTCTGTACAGAGAGATATAATGTTTAAAAATTAGTTTTTGTGTATCCATTTTTATAAGTACATTTCTTAACCTGGCAGGAGAGAAGGTGGCTAAGACAATGATTGGTTGCCAGTTAAACAAACACTCTGGCCTTAATTTGCAGCACTGGGTTACATATGTGATTATTTCTGACAGAGGGAAGCCTTGGCAGACTTTACTGATTGGAATTTCTGCTAAGGTTCTGAGGTATTCTGCGATCTAATTTACAGCAATACATCAGGGAAGGTATTACGGCCGCAGAACTGGGAAAGCTTTCAAGGTGTAAGCATTTCCCCCAACCTTTAGTGGAGCTTTGAGGCTGATAAAACATTGTTGTCTCATTTCTGTAGCACAATGCTGTTCTGAACCGCAGTCACAGAAAAAGAACAAGACCCAGATAATTAGGTTATATGATTAAGTACAGGAACAACCGAAGGATGCAGTAAATACAGTTAAAGTCACGGAGATGTATGTGCAAGTATTTCTGCTACTCAGTATGAGTCCAAGCCTTATGTATTTTAAAGCAGTTATGTTTCGATCACTCTAAGCAAGAATATGCACTGTTTATTTCATTGTATATTGCAACTTACTGCTACATGATGCTTGTGCCCACTGATAACCTTTTTTGAGTACTATTAAAATGCTGATACAGTAAAAGACTTAATTTTGTAACGTGCATTGGTTCTACTTTCCTTGAGTATTTTTGTTGACTTGAATAAGTATGACTGGGTATTACTTTTTTTAAGATAGAAAAACTTCACGTCTATTTACCAGAATCAATTTCTAAATCCTTCTAAATATGTTTTTCTTCCCAACAGGGTCCAGTGTTTTGTGGTCTCAGATTTAACATCAAACAACAGGCTTGTGTTGTAGGACATTATAGTTCCTTTACAACCTGTCGAAAAACAAAATGATTCATATAAAATCCTGTTTATTAAAGAATATGATGGATACATGTGCATGCAAACACACACACACACACACACACACACACACACACACACACACACACACACACACACACACACACACACACACACACACACACACACACAAACACACAGACACACACACACACACACATACATGCAAACACACACACACACACAAACACACAGACACACACACACATATGCACACACTGGCTAGAGGAATAGATATATAAACTATATATATTATATGTGTGTGTGTGTGTGTGTGTGTGTGTGAGTGTGTGTGTGTGTGTGTGTGTGTGTGTGTGTGTGTGTGTGTGTGTGTGTGTGTGTGTATGTATGTGTGTGTGTGTGTGTGTGTGTGTGTGTGTGTGTGTGCCTCAATATATATACAGTGGATATAAAAAGTGTACATACCCCTGTTAAAATGCCAGGTTTTTTTTGATATAAAAAATTAGACCACAATAAATCATTTCAAAACTTTTCCTACCTTTCATGTGACCTATAACCTGTACAATTTAATTGAAAAACAAACAGATCTGTTCGGGGAAAAATATAAAAAATAAAAAAACGTACAAAAAGCTGGTTGCATAAGTGTGCACACCCTTCAACTATTATTTTGTTGAAGCACCTTTTGCTTTAATTACAGCATTCAGCCTTCTTGGGTACACACCTGCCATAAATTAAAGAGAGTCTGATTAACCCCAAATAAAGTTCAGCTGTCCTAGTAGGATTTTCCTGAGTACAGGTACAGCAAAAGCCATGGTTCGCAGAGAGTTTACAAAGCATGAAAGGGATCTCATTGTTGAAAGGTATCAGTCAGGAGAAGGCTACAAAAAAATTTCCACAGCATTGGATATACCATGGAACACAGTGAAGACAGTCATCACAAAGTGAATACAATATGGGACAACAGTGACGTTGCAAAGAACTGGACGTCCCTCCAAAATTGATGAAAAGACAAGACAAAAACTGGTCAGGAGGCTCCCAAGCGACCTACAGCAACACTGAAGGAGCTGCAGAAATTTCTGGCAAGTACTGGTTGTATACTATATGTGACAACAATCTCCCTTATTCTCCATATGTCTGGCCTTTGGGGTAGGGTTGCAAGACGGAAGCCTTTTCTTACACAGAAAAACATCCAGGCCCAGCTAAAATTTGCAAAACAATAGTCTCCCAAAAGCATGTGGGAAAATGTGTCATGGTCTGATGAGACCAAGGTTGAATTTTCTGGCCACAATTCCAAAAGGTACGTTTGGCGCAAAAACAACACTTCGCATCACCAAAAGAACACCATCCCCATGATGAAGCATGGTGGTGGCAGTATCATGCTTTGGGGTTGCTTTTCTTTGGCTGGAACTGGGGCTTTAGTCAAGGTAGAGGGAATTATGAACAGTTTCAAATACCAGTCACTTTTGGCCCAAAACCTTCAGGCATCTGCTAGAAAGCTGAAGATGAAGACAAATTTCACCTTTCAACATGACAATGACCCCAAGCATACATCCAAATAAACAAAAGAATGGCTTCACCAGAAGAAAATAAGTTTTGGAATGGTCCAACCAGAGCCCAGACTTAAATCCAATAGAAAATCTGTGGGGTGACCTGAAGAGGGCTGTGCACAATAATATTTTGCCTACCCCAACATCAGGTGAATGTTTTCCTTGTTGAGGTGGGATAGCATTGGTATATATCCACAGACATTAATGGAGGTACCACCTGCATTTGAGAGGGAGTTCATCCATTAAAGTCTGTGCAAGTATTCCCAAGCTAATTCTGTGGTGACATCACAAATGGATAAACTTGATGTATGTGGGCTGTTTCTTAATAAAAAGTTTACAAAGCTTATTGTTAAGAAATGGCAAAATACATTAGAATTACTATCTAAGAAAAATATATCACAGACCTTAAAACAGCACATGATAAGATGCATGTATAAGATGTATAGGAACAGTTTAATTAATGTGAAACTGCGATGGTATCCTTTATATAGCGGAAGAAAGTAAGGGATATAAGGCAGACCTTTGCAACTTTATTGTGACACTTTGAAATAAAAACAAATTATGAGAGACCTCAAAGATGTTTGCTAATTAGACAAAAATAGATACCTATTGCAATACTTTACAAAAAGGTAAGAGATAAAAGACAGCTCTGTCTTCTTGGATGACCCATTGCCATTTCCAGAAGTTTCTTCTTAGCACACCATTTGTCACAGGTATCTTTCAAAGTATGTCTTGCCTTCCTTCTGGTAGACTCTTACTTACCCACTACTTTTAGTTCTAAGAAGAAGCAGTTTTTCATGTAAATAGTGAAATTTGTGCCCCCAAACACAAACTTTTGCAGTCTTCTTCTTTGTATTTATTCAGACACATTGTCGCCTCATTAATTTATGCACCCATAACATGTTCACATTTTCTATTCTTTTTCCATTATGAATATGTTTAACCGTTCCAGTATGTCATCATATTCCTTGCCTGCTAACCCTCTAATTTCTCCAGTGGCCTTCTGTGGACTCTCTTCACTAATATCATTTTCTTCTATCTCTGTAGAGATCCAAATTGTGCATTGGCCTGATAAGATATAAATAAGATTTATGTCATAGTAAAATAACATTTCTACATCTCGCCTCAACACCCATCCATACATCCTAGCATCTACATGGCTTTGGCCACAACTTTGTAGTGCTTTATTTCTGTAGTCACTGCTACTCCAACGTCCTCCTAATGAATCCTTCCAGCTAGCATTTCACCCTTGGGTTGTTGGACCTTATATATGGAGTACCTGTACATTTCTGCATTAAACTTTTGTTACCATTTATCTGCAAACCCTGCTAGTTTCCACAGATCCCCTTATAAACTTAGATCATAAATTACTTTACAAGCTACCTTAGTATCATCTGCACAAAGGTTGGGCATGGTCTTATTGTCATGTATGATGACAAATACCAAGATTCTAAACAGTACTTGGACCTCAGTCACCATTTTTTATATTGACCCCTCTTACACCACTTTGGGTTCTTGGTTCTCAGAAATTTTTTTCACTCTTTTTATAAGCATCTCCAGAATGTCAAGCCCTTCAGCCTACCCGTCAGTCTCCTGGGTGGGACTCAATAAGACAGGTTTATTGAAGTCTGAGCCCACCACATCCACCAGGTTCCCTTCATCAGATTCCATTTTGACCCACTGAGAGGAATGGATCAGGTTGGATAGACTGGCATGAGCTGTTGGCCACAAATGATAGTTAGTTGATAGTCTCTGCTTTGGTTACTTCTTGCAAACCAAGCAGCCTTTCCCTCGGTATCTTTACCTTCCCATGTACTGAGATGGGGCTTATAGGAATATGTACGTACCTAATTCAGTTTTTCTGCCCCTTCATGGGGTACCACCAATGTGGTTTCCTTCCAGTCCTCTTGAAGTGTACCAGTGCCAAGAGATGAACTGGACATCTGTGTGATGTGATATGGTAGCACACAGTCCGAGGTCCTCAGTGCCCTGGCAGGTATATCATCAGGTTTTTGTCCCTTGTCCTTTCAAAGTTCCTTCAGTTTATTTTCTTCGACTTATTAATTATTCAGGAGCAAATAATGGGAAAACTCAAACTTTTGTAGATGTGGTACAAAGTAGGCAGTGGTTACAGAGGTTAAGGCTGTGAGCTGTTGTTCCTGTGGTACAACGTTTGAGTCCCTCAGCCATTATTTGCCTACTTTGTGACCTCGAGTAAGTCACTCAGCCAGACATTGCTCCCAAGTCACCCCTGAAAAGGGGCTGTGTGTCCAGTGGGTCTACTTGGTTAAACAAATGGGTATTATTATTACACAATGTAAGTGTCACACGGGGAGTTTAATTTGCCAATGTAAGGTGAATCAGAGATAAAAAAAAGTAACAATGTAAGTTAATGTAGTATTTTGAAACTGGTTATCCTGTATCACATTCACTGAAGATAGAAGCCAGTCAAACAACTGTAAGCTGAGAGCCATGGCCATAGGGCACACATACCAGTAATGCAGACTGAAGTGGCCACAGCTGCCCATATACCAAATATCAAAGGCAGAAGTAATAAAAACTGTTTCAAAAACTGTAGAGGTGAGCCCTGAGGTCTGAAGTGATACACTTGTGTCACAAGAGATTAAAGAAAAATTAAATTATTAGAAAAAAATGTTTTTCGCTGTGGAGCTTGTGGAAATGTCAGTGACTCATACTGAACTGTATGAATTTACAAGGAAATGAAGCTGGAGAGGATTTTTAGTAATAATAATAATAACAATAATAATAATAATTGTGTAAATAATTTAGTTTTTGGGAAATCATCTGTGTTTATTCCATGGGAACATAGCCTGCTAAGATATTTTAAAACAATGTTTGGATGAGCTAGTAGGTAAAGCCTAACAAAGCCTGTGGTGAGTACATATTTAACCAGCACACTGGGTAAAAAGAGAGTTATCCGTGCAAAATAATGATAATGTCCTGTTTATGCATTAAAAGAGGAGCGCTGGTAGTATTAGGTAAAGAAGAGGATCCTGATAATGCTTTAGAATTTTTGGGGGAAGGATCACAGTTATA
This sequence comes from Protopterus annectens, assembly GCF_019279795.1. Lineage (NCBI taxonomy): Eukaryota > Metazoa > Chordata > Ceratodontiformes > Protopteridae > Protopterus > Protopterus annectens. The sequence goes on along the minus strand of NC_056746.1, from coordinate 1,299,709,383 downwards.
CTTAAGGGGTGCAGTTAATGAATCTGAATTCTTGTATCACAACAGTCTATTGTGCACATTGTTGGGGAGCTAGTACATAGGGGTGTACTTGTGATTCAAAATTCAGGAGCACAGGATAGTCACTACACACAGTCTGTTAGGACACTTCACTAAAAAGGAAGCCTTTGTCTAATGCCAACATTCCATAAAGGTGCTAAGCAATGCATATACATCAGTATGCAGTTTGTAAAGATCTAAATCTTGTACCATGGCAAGACACAGCTATGGCCTTACTACTGGAAATAATATGTTAGTGCCCACACATAGAGTCTTGCAATATTTAGGTTCATAGGTTCATAGATTAGTACTAAGCTAACTGCCGTTGCGAGCCATTTTAAGCCTAGCCAATTATCCCTTGTGAGACTCAAACCCTGCACCTTGTGTTTGTAAGGCAAACACCTTAACCATTAGGCCACCCTCCCAACCCCTGGCATCACTGGAGGTGTAGATGTGGGCCTGTGGTCAGGTATAATCTCGCTTCCTGATGTTCTTCGTGTTTCACTGTTGCAGTCATCACACTTGGGTTATCTTTCTGCAGGTAGCCCTCAGTCAGCCCAAATTACCAGAGTCTTGGGATTTCTGCATCAGATGCTGTTGCCTCTTCCATGAGGTCAGGTTGTCAGGGGTATAAAACATGCAGCCGACACCATTACATCACCTTTTCTTGCCGTGCGGGAGCCCGAAGCTGAAGCAGTTTGCAAGTGCCGGTCGGCCTCTACCTGAAATTTTCGTTTTTCAAGTTTCAAACCTGAAGTCTTCTAAAGCTAAGTACCCCATTATGCTCTAACTGATGTCAGAAAAAGTTAACAATTGTCTTGCCTGTGGAAAGCAAATACCTCACAGAGATCTTCATTCTTACTGCTTCACCTGTTTAGGCCAGACCACGACATCCCTCGCTATTGGTTTTGTGCTTTGTTTAACGCCCAAACTATTTGTCGTCAGGCTATCTTTGTTGCTAAAGTCTTTTGCTCTCGTTCTCCGTATTCCAAAATAGCTTCGGTAAGTCATCCGACTACCGATCTTCCGAAAAAACATAAGGATAGTTAGGATAGCTAATGGAGTAGTTAAAGGGAGAGGTAATTTTGCTCTAACTGATGTCAGAAAAAGTTAACAATTGTCTTTCCTGTGGAAAGCAAATACCTCACAGAGATCTTCATTCTTACTGCTTCACCTGTTAGCTATCCTAACCATCCTCTGCACTAACTACTTGAGTATCTACCTTCTATTCAACCTCCATTAATTTCTCTTTGCTTTTCTTTTTTAAACCCTGCTTAATCTCTTGAAACATCCTCATCTATTTTTCTACCTCACCTACTCACACAAGCTACTCTCATCTGGTATCTACTCATTACCATGTCCCCAACACACAAAACTAGTTTCACATGCATCCTACTCTTTAACTACCGCATTAGCCTCTCTGACCATACCTTATTCACTCACCTTCTTTGAAAATCTTACTCTACTTGAACAAAACCGTCATTTCCCACAAACTTTACCTTCTTCTTTTATCTATACCCTCAACCACAGTAACATAACCTGTACCCCTAACTATATACTACCAAAATATCACAGAGCAACCCATGTAACTTACTTCACTCTCAAAAAGAATTGCGTACCACATTTCGATTATCATAAACAGCTCACTATCTGAAACCTATTGCCCCTTTCTCTCTGGAAGGTCTCCCATGTCATACCCCTTCATAAGGGAGGTAACTCAGTAGTCCTCTCTAACTACAGGCCAATAACCATTCTATCACCACTGGCCAAAATACTGGAGAAATGCGTCCATAACCAATTAACCCATTACCTCACCCAAAATCAACTCCTGGCCAACTCCCAACATGGCTTTAGGCCTCATCATAGCACCACTTCCACCCTCCTATCCCTCTCTAATACTATCAACATAAACAGAAACAATAACAAACTAACCTCAGCTCTCTTGCTAGATCTCTCTAAAGACTTTGACATGGTCAATCACCAGCTACTTATCCTTGCCCTGAAGCACCTGTCACTTAACTATGACCCCATTAAATGGTTCCAGTCATATTTGATTGAGAGAAAACAAGCAGTATTATGGAAAAATACTCTATCCACCCAACTACCTATTACTCTGGGTGTCCCCCAAGGGTCCATACTAGGTCCCCTACTCTTCTCTATCTTCATCAACGACCTACCTACTATTACCCCCAAGGCCACTTGCATTCAATGTGCAGATGACTCTACACTAATCTGAACAGCGTCCTCTTTAACTGAACTCATGACCCCAACCCAGAATACCTTCACTGAGGTAGAAAAATGGTTTGCTGACTGTCAGCTTCTCTTAAATCCTCAAAAAACCAAACTCCTAATATTTTCCCCCACTAGTAAAACCACCTCACCATTTTTTACTTTAACATCC